>NC_041389.1:266351851-266483479 GCF_002162155.2 Triticum dicoccoides
CACTAAGTCATGATCTGCGGTAATTTTGTTGCATCTTCATCACATCACATCTTCGCACCCGTGGCTCCGTTTTGGGCGTGTAGCATACCAAATTGTTCGCCTCGAAGAGTACATCATTTCATTTCATTGTATGATTTACATTTGAGCTCATCTTGATGCCCGAAATGCTGTTGGAAGAGGGCTCCATAATGTTAGTTTCAGATTTTATCAGCACGAGCTCTTTTGTCATTTTTGCCATGATTGATGTGTGCATCCTATGGACTTGATACCTAAATGTGTTTTGAACTAGGCTATGTATTCTTTACAGATGTACTTAACATGTATTTTTGTGATCAATGTGGTGACTAGCACAAGCATGCAAACTAGGCTTCGTGATAATGCTGATTTTAGTCCCTGTTTTGCTGTAATTTCGATGCCATGTAAACATGTTGCTACAGAGAGATCCATGCATAATTTGAGATACTTCAGTAAGGGTGTTTTGAAAATGTGGTTATGCTCTATCCATCCATTATCCTGGTTGCAATTATGGAGTAGTCTAGCATGTTATTTTCGTGCTCTACTTTTGCTTCAAAATGTTTCCTCACAGATTGTTTACATGTTATTCAATTTTGCCGAGGTTGTTGTAGTTGACCCGTGTATGCTATGATGTTGTTTCTTGCCATGTATAGCTTCTATGACATGTCTTCTTGATGGATGTATGCTTAGTTTATCATGAAATTCTCTGTAGTGTGTGCATCGAGCTCATGAAGGTGCCTTCGTAATTATGTCAATGCCATGCTTTGTTTGCTGAATCTGTTAACGAAACTTGCTATGTTTACATGGGTGCCATCATATTTTATGATCCTTTTTGGCTTATGGTCAGTAAGGGAATTTTGCTCTATGCTTTGAGTATATTCATGCCATGTCTTATTTTGCTATTATAAGTTCCTGTAGCATGTTGATAACTTGCTCTGAACATTGCTTCGTGATGCTGTTTATGCCATGTCCAGCATGATAATTTTTGCACTTTCTCCATGCTTGTTTGAACCTGTTATGATGTGATTTAGCCGTAGCTCAGTGTTCCTCTTTTGTAAAGCATCTCCTGTAGATCATTGCCATATGCTTTCTTTTTATGTTGGGGTGCTGTAGCATAGTTTCTTGTTGCACGCAAAGTAGCATCATGTTGTTAACCGCAGCTTTGTGTCATCCTTGCTTGTCATTTGCAAACCGTGCATCCGTTCCCGGTGATCTTTATATTGATTTCAACCAAAATCATCTCATATTTCCAGGGGCATACTTGGTTTGCCAAGTTGATGCCTTGTTCATCCTTTTTCCTCCCGAAGCACGCATATGCATTGCATATCACATCTCGCATATCATGACATGTATTGCATCATGTTGTTTGTGCATTGAACCATGATTCATTGTGGTTCCTTTGCTTCTGTTCTTGCTTTGGGTAGAGCCGCGAGACGAGTACGTGCACGAGGAACCTGTTGAGTACGCTAACGAGGATCAAGCCTTCGACAACTCTGAGAACCTTGCAGGCAAGATGACCAAACCTTTGATATCACTTCTATCTTTGCTTGCTAGTACTCGCTCTATCGCTTTGTTAGCCCTACCTGCCTTTGTTTACCATGCCTCCCTATTGCTATGTTAAACCTCTAACCATCCTGTCCTAGCAAACCGTTGTTTGGCCATGTCACCGCTTTTGCTCAGCCCCTCTTATAGCATTGTTAGTTGCAGGTGAAGATGAAGTTTGTTCCTGGTCAGAACCTGGATATTTTAGGATATCACAATATCTCCTGTTTAAATTAATGCACCTTATATACTTGGTAAAGGGTGGAAGGCTCGGCCTTATGCCTGGTGACTTGTTCCACTCTTGCCGCCCTAGTTTCTGTCATACCGGTGTTATGTTCCTTGATTTTGCGTTCCTTACACGGTCGGGTGATTTATGGGACCCCCTTAACAGTTCGCTTTGAATAAAACTCCTCCAGCAAGGCCCAACCTTGGTTTTACCATTTGCCACCTAAGCCCTTTTCCCTTGGGTTTTCGCGAGCCCTTTTCCCTTGGGTTTTACCATTTGCCACCTAACCCCCCCCCCCCCGGGCCAGTGCTCCTTCGAGTGTTGGTCCGAACTGAGCCGCCTGTGGGGCCACCTCGAGAAACTCGAAGTCTGGTTTTACTCGTAGCCTGTCTCATCCGGTGTGCCCTGAGAACGAGATATGCGCAGCTCTGATCGGGATTTGTCGGCGCATCGGGTGGCTTTGCTGGTCTTGTTTTACCATTGTCGAAATGTTTTTCGAACTGGGATTCCGAGACTGATCGGGTCTTCCCGGGAGAAGGTATATCCTTCGTTGACCATGAGAGCTTGTGATGGGCTGAGTTGGGACACCCCTACAGGGTATATAATCTTTCGAAAGACGTGCCCGCGGTTATGAGGCAGATGGGACTTTGTTAATGTCCGGTTGTAGATAACTTGACACTTGACTTCATTAAAATGCATCAACCACGTGTGTAGCCGTGATGGTCTCTTCTCGGTGGAGTCCGGGAAGTGAACACGGTTTGAGTTATGCTTGACGTAGGTAGTTTCAGGATCACTTCTTGAACACTTCTAGCTTCTCGACCGATGCGTTGCTTCTCTTCTCGCTCTCACTTGCGTATGTTAGCCACCATATATGCTTAGTGCTTGCCGCAGCTCCACCATATTACCCCTTACCCACCTATGAGCTTAAATAGTCTTGATCTCGCGGGTGTGAGATTGTTGAGTCCTCGTGACTCACAGATTCTACGAAAACAGATGCAGGTGCCGAGGATACTGGCGCAGATGGCGCAATTGAGCTGAAGTGGGAGTTTGATGAGGTCCTTGGTCGTTACTATGTATCGTTTCCAGATGATCAGTAGTGGAGCCCAGTTGGGACGATCGGGGATCTAGCATTTGGGGTTGTCTTCTTTTCATTTGAACTTGACCGTAGCCGGTCTATGAGTGTATTTTGAATGATGTATGATCTTAAATTATGTATTGTGTGAAGTGGCGATTGTAAGCCAACTCTCTTTATCCCATTCTTGTTCATTACATGGGATTGTGTGAAGATGACCCTTCTTGCGACAAAACCACTATGCGGTTATGCCTCTAAGTCGTGCTTCGACACGTGGGAGATATAGCCGCATCGGGGGTGTTACACTACTGGCTCCGGTGATGTAAATATTTATATCAATGTATATATTATGATGAATATAATAAAGCCGACACCCCTAATAATTCAGGGCCTCTGTCGTTTCATTTCTCAGAATCTGAGTCTTTATTGTCACTTCATATGATCACTTAAAGGCTTGATGCCCGATTTATAGGGACCAAAGAGAGTTTGTTACACAGCACATCTCAAACATAGGTACCCGGCGAGCACAGCTTAGAAATATATCACTTGGGGGCTTCTTGTTCAATGAACACAGCTATATTCACCCTTTTGATTGGCTTGGACGCCGGGTGTATTCACCAAAAATCCGAGTTATCCTGCCTGTATGCAAGATGCTTCTCCACCAGGTAATCCTGAATGACCCGCCATGTTCTTAATAGTCAATCTTTTAAATAAGATCCTGAACTCGTTATGGTTAAAACGACGGTTTGTCATGTGAAGCCCGGCTTACGGAAAGCGAGGATAAACCCAGGCTATTAAGCCGCCTTCATTGAAACATGGCTAAACCTGCCTGTTTTCATGATGCTACTCCGACCCCGTGTACTCTCGATAAGTCAATCTTTTAAATAAGACCCTGAACTTATCCAGGTTAAAACATCGATTGGGTCATGTGAGAGCCGGCTTACGGAAAGCGAGCATACTCCAGTGGCTATCATGCTAGTTTCATTGAAGTAAGATTTAAGTTTGAGATTTGGGCTTGGCGGCCTATGAAAGCCTCATTTTTCTGGATATTTATTTATCATGGATTTATATCGCCCCTTTTGTATTACCGTATGGTTTTCATAATTCGGGCCAAGCAACCCTGACTATGTCTCATATTTGAGCATCTTTGGGTTTTTATAACCCACCCTGATAGAGGACTCTAAGTCGCCAGAGAATGATGATCATATGTTTGGAGTACTTCACTCTAAGCCTGGGATGTTACCCTTTGTTGCGTCTGGCATTATAAGCTGGCGGATGTTTAAATTGAACAGGGCATTGAGCCTTGTCTTTGGGATGATACCCCTTGCTATGTCTGGCGTTGCAAGCCGACGGTATGAATCAATTGAACAGGGCATTGAGCTCTCAATTTGTGGGTTATAACCCTTACTATACATGTATGATAAGCTGACAGTATGAGCAAATATCACACGTATGATATTTTCTTTTAATTATATAAAGTTATGATTAAACCAGCCCTGGTTATGGACTTTTATAGTCACCAGTGGTTTTATATTGGGCATGGTGACCCGCCCTGTGGTAAACCGCCAGGGCATTTTGTGATCTGTTTGTGTGCAGATAAAAGGGATAAATCTGCTTTGCATACTTAATAACATTATGAGCATAAAAGGCGGAACTTTAAATGAGGGATCAACAGTGTTATGCAAGAAAAACACGCACGATGGCGTGGCCGAGCATGACTGTTTAGTTAGCCTATTACAAGGCATCGGACGGCCCAAAAAGACAAGTGTTTGTGAGACACAGCAATAAAATACTATGACTGGCAATAACTTATGAATTCAAGACTTCTACTCTTGGCGGGTTGAAGCCTCCGGTTCATCCTGCGTTCCTTCTTCATCTTCAGCTCCTTGTCTATCTATCAGCTGGAAGTCAGGCATAGCCCAGTTGATACCGGTCAATGCTCTAAACAGAGCCTCATCATCAATAAGGTTTGATGGATCAATGTCAGGAGCGAAGGTGTGCTTACAAATCGGCGGGATGAGATCCGTCGGTTGGTGAACCGGAGATTTCGTTTGCTTGTTTTCAGTGTCATAAGCCGCCTGATATGTGGTTAGACTGGTTTCATCAGCCAACTTACTTGCTAGTGGCTACATTGCTCTTGCTATTTCTGCAAAGTTATCAGCACTGAAGGCAGATCCATCTTCTTTGACGCTTGGGCAACCATTGGCCAAATCTTCTGGATCCAGATCTGCTTGCCACGCCTTTGCCCGGCTTAAAGCAGTCAAGACACCGGCTCTGGCAGCTGCCCGTTTTAGTTTATCAATCCTTTGGGGCAGCACTAATAACTTCTCCAATGTATCTTTGATGAGTGTGGGTGGAGATTTCTTATGCATCGCAGCAGCAATGGTCCGTTGGGCACCAGTATATAACTGTTCTACAAGCGTGTAGACAGCTTTAAGCCTATGCGCATATCTGACCCTAACTTGACGCTGCGAGAACCTGTATCAATAGATTCGTTGGTAAGACGGCTGATGTTTACACATGTTTACTGAAATACAAGGGAGTCATATTTCTTTCTTACCGAAGATGGCTGAGGACATGTTAGTGATCTATTGCTTTAAGCCGGACAACTCCTCAGTCACCGGTTTAAGCGTGGCTTCAGCATCTTCTGCTCTCCTCAAAAGAGCCTCCCTTTTGGTCTCCCGGTCGGCTTTATCAGTCTTCAAGTTTTGTTTAAGATGCTCGATGTTTTCTAAGGCAGTTTTCAATTCTGATTTGGCCTTGGATGTCTCAGATTGTTGAGTTTTTATGTTGGCCTTTATATCATTGAGTTATGAATCCTTCTCATTCAGTTCCGTCTGTGACATAAAACAAACAGGGAAGATATTATGATCATGATTATCGTGAAGTCCCAAGCCCAATACAAGTATTATCCTTGGCACTTGGGGTCCAATGTCCATTGCTTTTAATAAATTTTTGAAGTCCCAAGCACAATACAAGTATTCTACTTGGCACTTGGGGGCTAATGACCATTGCTCTTTTTTAACACATACTTATCTGCTGACCTGGACAAATGGTATGATTCGGTTTGTAAAGATTACAGGTTGGATTATTGGTTTCAAACATGATGATTAGTCCCAGTTTATTCATGAATGATTAAGCCGGCCCTTCGGGGTTACGGATGCAGAGTTGAGTCTTACTACTTAAAGTCCCGGCTTAACATACATGTTAAGCCGACCCTTGGGGGATATGGATGTAAAGTTTATTACTGCTACCTAAAGTCCCGGTTTACCTATATGATCTAAGCCGGCCCTTGGGGGCTGCTAGTGATGAGCAGTTTTGTATGGCAATTGGGAAGTCTACAACATATTCAAAATTATCATATCAAGTAGACTTGGCGGCTGCTATGGACATATTTATGAACAGTAACATGCTGAGTTACCTCAAGGCGTTCCTTCATTAATTTAACCAAGCCGGCCTCAAAATCACAGCTGGTGTGAAGGCAGTTTAAGTAACCAGAATAACATTCTTGAGCATTATACTTGGAATAGCTTTCCAAGTCAACTGTCCAGTTGCCCTTGTCAACAGCAGAGAATTCTTCCTTGGTGCTGTGTTTGGACAGAGCAACGGGGTTGCCTGGGGCTTGGTAACCCGTCCTAGTAATCGTCACGTCATCAGATTCATGAGCCGGCTGTTGAGCCGGCTGAGCAGGACTAGGTGTTTCGTTTGTCTTGGGATCAACTTCTATGGCGTTTTGGTTAATGGCTTGGTTTCTGGAGGGAGATCATCTCCAACAATTTCATATTCTTGGTGTAAAGTCTCAGTCGTGACATGTTGCTCCGGGTCAGCATCTTTGGGCTCCTCTGTCGGCTTATCAGTCTTCTGCTTCTTACTGGGCTTGGCCATGGTGCTGAAAAAGAGCATGAAGACAGAGCTGGTATAGCAAATGAGCACATAACTCAGAATAAATAAGTGGAGAAATTTTCTTACCTAGGAACAACTTTGAAGAGCGGAATTTGGGTTCCAGTTGATTTGCCAGAGGAGGAATGAGAAGTCCCCTAATAGTTTGAATCAGACGGGTTAAGAGGTTGTCGAAAATGACCCGCCTTGGGATAAAATATATCGGAAATATGTAATACCTCTGGGCGGCGTTTCCGAACTGGCGTGCTTGGTAAGCCAGAAGATGTAATCACACCACCACTATGATGAGTGGTGCGGCGAGCTTCGTGTTGCTGTTTTTTCAAAATAAAGTTGGGATCTAAGTAAGCTAAAGGGTGAGAAAATTTTATTTTCCGGCTTGCTTGTCGAAGTTTTTTTGTTGGCAGAGTTTCTGAGCCGAAAGAAATAGGGATTACCTCAACATCATCTGCACGACTGGCATCCGCATCATCCTAATAATGATCATTGTCAATAACATGTATAAAAAATGAGCCAAGGGAATCAAGTTCTACCTCTGACTCATCATCATTGTCCTCCAAGTTGAATAACTCGGAAGTGCTGGTCTTCTTCTTGCCAGGCTTCTTTACAACCTTGACTTTCTTTCGGGCTGTTTTGGCCGGCTTAGCCGACATCTTCTTATCCCAGAAAGGGGAGTTTGTCGGATGTGGGGTTCCGGCAAACCCTTAAGGTTCGAACTCTGGGGTGCGCGCGAAGTCTTTCCCTTCTACCGATCTACGCCCTAGCTCGCTAAGATCTCGCGGACAAACTCGACGACCTCACAACACAGGAAGACACGAGATTTATACTTCAGGCCAGCGTTGTGGTGTAATACCCTACTCCAGTGTGGTGGTGGTGGATTGCCTCTTGGGGTGATGATGAACTGTACAAGGGGAAGAACAGCCTCCTGAGGTTGAGGTGTTCTTGTGCTCTGTGAACTTGTGGGTGAGAAATCGATGCCTACTACTACGGTGGCTTGGCCTATTTATAGAGGCCCTGGTCCTCTTCCCAAATAATGAGCGGGAAGGGAGCCAACAACGATGGGCGAATTTGAAGGGCAACAGCTAGTACAAGCTATCGTGACAAAAGGTCCTCTTCACCTGCGAAAAGCTCTGGTGGTGACGCCGTCTTGGGCTCCACGGTGACCTCTGTCCTGCTGGCTGGCCGGTCCTAGTCTCGTTGCATGGATATGGCAACCTTTGCCTGATGCCTCAGTACTCTGCTTCTGCGCTTGCCCTCCTTAGCACCAAAGAGGAAAAAAGGACTCTGCACGCGCTGGCGCCCGCATGGTGCCGATTGTCATGGCTCACGTCACGCGGGCCTCGTGAGGTTCGCCCTGCCTTGATGTCTCCGCCCCTCGCAAGCCTGCCTGGAGAGGGGCCACTCCAAAGGAGGTCTTGTGTCATCCGCCTCGCGAGGCTTGGCCCCTCGTGAGGGTCTTGAATGCCTTGTTGATGAAGATGGGTCATACAGGCCCGCTAACTTAGCCACGCCACTGGCCGCGGGTAGGCAAGTCTGGGGACCCCCGTTCCCAGAACGCCGATAGTAGCCCCCGGGCCAAGGTGCGCTCGGGCTTGGCTTCGCGGTGAAGCCAAGGGTCAAGTTCGGAGCGCCGCGGGCCCCAAGAGCCTGCAGCCTCGGTTGACGCGTGGCGGTTGATTGGACGTGGGTGTCTCCGCTTCCCCATGCAGCCTTTGAATCCGCCTAGCTATACGGCTCCCACGGCCTACCCAGTTATCCTTCCATCGCTTGCGCCTTGCTTCCTCAACTTCTCTGTTCCCTCGAGATCCCGCTCCTCCTTTTCCAATCTGACCCGTGCATCGCCCGTCTTGCCGCCATGGCGCCGAAGCAAGCAGGCAAGGGGAAGAAACCCATGTCTTCGCTGAGTGCGCCTCCGGCCTTCAAGCCTGCACTAGGCCGATCCCGAGTGCTCAGCGACGATGCCATGGATAAGGTGCGCCCGATGATTGCCTCTAGCTTCAATGGGTGGGGGGAGACGGTGGTATGGCCTGCGTCTCGAGTTCGCGCTGTTCTAACTACCACCAAGGTCCCAATCTTCATTGACTCCCTTTGGGCTGGTCTGATTCCCCCTTTCTCCGCCTTCTTCAATGCGGTGCTCGAGCATTATCAGATACATATGCTACATCTCGACCCTCAATCTGTGACCCTTCTTGCTGTCTTCGCCTTCGTGTGCAAGGCCATGGTGGGCATCGCCCCATATGTGGCTCTTATTCGTCACTTCTTCTCCCTGCATCTGGTGGAACCCAGGCAGAGCTCGGGGTGCGTGAGCTTTTAGGCCGTGGCTGCCACTGCCGGTGATGGGATTGACTTTGAGCTTCCCCCATCCACAAGTGAATTCCGGATGCGGTGGGTGTTTGTCGATGCCGGGGGTGCTCAGCCCCCTACACCGCATTCCGTCTGTGCCTGCTGTTCCCAATTCTGGCTGGAACCACCAGAGGCTCGTGAGCCCTCGCCCCTCCATAGTCTGGTTTAGGCTGAAGGGTCTAAAGGACCGCGGCGTGACCGCGCCCATGGTGGTGAAGGAGTTCATCAGGCGTCGTGTTGCTCCACTTCAGCGCCACGCTCGCCCGATGTGGGTCTTGCTCAGCAGTCAAGATCATATGAGGTTTCAGGAGTCCGTGCTTCCTCCCGAGTCGCAACTGACAGTGCTTGAAGTCTTGACGGGTTTCTCTTTGCCGGACGACATGCCAGCGAGGAGCTGCATGCTGTACTGTTGCAAGAACAATGTTGAGTTTGCCGTGAGCATGCCCTCCTTTGATGAGTAGGGACCATGTCCAGCTGGTCTGGTGGGGCCTCGCGAGAACCCCGTCGACGTGGTCCCCTTCTTCTCTGCCAGTGCTGGGCCCGCCTCAAGCGTGGATGCAGGAGGGCGAGCTCCGATGGAGCCTGGTGACTCCAGTGATGAGGAGCGCACGCCGCCAGGAGATCTTGGGGCGTTGTCCTCGGTAGCCCGCGATCCAGCCACCGAGGCTCCTGTCGCTGGAACGGCACAGCTTGCGGCTCCCGAGGCCGAGGCTCCTGAGGCCCCGAGGGGCCGCGGCGAGACGGTGGCCGATTGTTCTCCTCAACCGGTCATCCCTAAACTCGCCCCCCTAAGCGCCGATCGTGCTTCATCCCGCTCTGGTCGCCATGTGCAGCGCTTCGGCCGCCTTTGCGTGGACTTCGAGGAGCTCTGCAAGAGGAAGAGATCTCCAAGCGGCAGCAACATCTTCGGGGCATTGAAGCGATGAAAGTACTTCGCTGTCGACA
The DNA here is from genome assembly GCF_002162155.2 of Triticum dicoccoides. NCBI lineage: Eukaryota > Viridiplantae > Streptophyta > Magnoliopsida > Poales > Poaceae > Triticum > Triticum dicoccoides. The sequence continues at coordinate 266,361,892 of NC_041389.1, forward strand.
AGTATGTACTGCACCTCGTGACCTCTTCATTATTGTTTCCTTCCCTGACATTGGCTCTCCAGGGCCCCTTCTGTCGAAGCTGCAGCACCACCTGAGGAACGACCTCCTCCTTCCTCGACTCCCCCGTTGGCCTTGAGCGCTCTGGGTTCGCTTGCTGCCCCCAGAGCAGGGTTGATAGGTAAGGCGCGCTCGCCTTCATGGTGCATTGATCCTGCAGCATCGTCATCCTTCTACCATAGCCTGGCGTGGAACTCGGTGGGCATGCCTTGGGCTCCCCCTGGTCATGAACAACAGCTGGCTGGCATCGGTTGTCGGTCCTTCTTCAAGTGGTGGATCTCGTCTGAACGGTGCCCCTCGCGACGGCTGGCCGGTGCCCGGGGCGGCGCCAGCCCCCAGCCCCCTGCCGAGGGGTGGCGCGTTGCTCGACGCCTCAGTTGTAGCTCCCGAGGCAGAGGACGAGGTGGGCCATGCATTCGAGTTTGAGCGCAGGCAGAGCATCGTCTGCCATGAACTCTTCCATGGGGCGATGAGCGCGATGGGTCGACTTGGTGAAGAACTCGCTGGTGTCGACTCGGGCCTCGAGGCCGAGGGCCTTCGGCAGGTGGAGGAATGGTGCAAGCTGAAGGTGGCCATCAACCTTGGCTGCTACCAGCGTGATCTTGACAACGCAAAGGCCGAGGCGTCCCTCAAGGTTTCCCGTGATGCTTGCTCCCGAGCCTTGGAAGAGGCTCATGAGGCTGACCACCGCCGAGAGGCTGCGGAAAAGCACGCGTGGGATCTCCAGGCTTGGAGTGTGTTGCTTGAGCAGCAGGTGGAGGAGCGCAGAGCTGCCCTTGCGTCACTGAGGGTGATGCCCACCGAGGAAGAAGAGGTCCGGAAGCGTGAGGAGGCGCTGGCTCTGGAAGCCATGGAGCGCAGCCTCGAGCTCGAGCGGCTAGAGACGAGGGAGCGCCAAGTTGCCCAAGCTGAAGACACCGTCAGTGCTCGCGAAGCCCGGGTTCAGGAGGAGGTCGACCGCAGGGTTGCCGAGATTCGTGCGGGTCTCATGAGTCGGCATGACCTAGAGCTGAAGCTTGTGGAGGCAGAGGCCGCAGGGAGGACCGCCGCCCTCAGGCCCAGGCTGGCTGAGGCGGAGGGTCGTGAGAGGGCAACGGCAGCTGCCCTGGTCACAGCGCAGGCGGACTTGGCCTCCGCCCGCACCGAGCTGGCCTCTCTCTAGGGGCGTGTCGATGCCGCCGAGGCCATCGCACGGAAAAACAGGGAAGAAGTGCTTCAGCGGCGGATGTTGGAGCGCGAGCACGGCCCCATGCTTCAGGATCTCCGGAACAGGGCCAACATCGCCCTGGGCAATGTATGTGACGCCAATGCTCCCCATCCTCGCATGGACGACTACGCCAGCCATCTTCGCTTCTTCACCAGCGTGGTGATGCATCTGGCAGCCCGAGCCGACCGAGCTCGGCAGCTCGTGGAGGAGAGGGGCTATGGTCTGCTCGAGCGTGCCTTCTCCCGCGTCTTCAACCACCTCCGGAACGCCGATCCCCACTTCGATTACTACGCCGCCATTGCTCCCGTCCCCATGCTGTTGGGGGCGAGCTGGTGAGGTGGGTGGAGGACCACGTTGATGCTTTGGTGAGGGCCTTCACCTCCGAGGATGATGGTGTGGTAGTCGTGGCCGACGAAGGCGACATGGTGGACGATGGCGATGGCGGCGCCACAGGCGGCGGAGACGACGCCAGCGATGATGACAGCGACACTAGCGGCGTGTCGGAGGACCACCTGGGGGACTCGGCAAGCGACATATCTGGATAACTCCATGCTCTTCTCTTGTTTTCCTGCACGTAAAAACTCGGGCATGGCCCTTGGGAAACTGTAAGAGCATTTTGAGAGGGGGAGCCCCTCATGTAAGCAAATCACAGTCTTTATTTCCTACGAGATATGTAGCGTGTGCCCTCATGAGCTTGCGAGTCCGTGGGCGAGTTTTCATTTTACCTTAGTCGGTGTTGGTCCCGAGCCGGGTAGAGGGGTGATGTGCCCCTGAGGGTTCTGCTAACCCACCGACCCGTCCAAAGGGTACCCCGCAAGGGGTAGGCATCAATCGTGGTGTTAGCGCGCGCCTGGCGTGTGTGCTTCGCACAGTCCTACTCGCGAGGGGCTCGTGAGGGGAAGGCGATGGACATGGGTCCAAGAGAGAGCAAAGTCCGGAAAGCAAGAAATCGCTCAAGCAAGAAAAGGCACCCCCCATGCGCATTAAATAAAAACTTGACTTCAACTTAAATCCAGATCCAACAAGGCATGGCTACAGGAAAAGAGATCCAAATGAAAGGCTGCGTCCGGCGCCTAGTCTAGTCTTCAAGTCTTCTCACCAGCACGGAGCTAAGTGATGTCCACTAGGCGTGGGAGGGAGCCCCAGGGCCTGAGGCCGGCGCTCCTGAGACTTCGGGGCATGTACAACCCCAACTAATTATTACGTGAGAGTGTCACGGGCGGCGAGCTTCACAGGCACTGGGCCTTCTTCACAGGTACCGGCCTTGCTTCATATCACCAGATGAGGGGCCCGCCTTGCGCCACCCTCGTCCATCTTTGGGCCGGCCGGAGACCAGGATGGCACAAAGAGGGAAAAGGGGACGCCAGCGGCACCCTCGGCGACCATGGGTCCTCTACCGGGGGAAGGCTCATCGGCGCCTCCCCCTCAGAGGGCCTACCTCCGAGTGTCTCTTGGCTTCGTGCGACGTGGGGAGGGGTCTGGCTCCTGACCCCTCTCCTGCGGCCCCCGACGCTACTCTCCTAAAGAAAGGGGGACCGTTGAGCTGGGGCCGCCCGTTGCTCCGGCGATCTGCTCCCCCTGCGACTCATGGTTAGCGTAAGCTTTTTTCCTGCGGGATTAGTGGTACCCTGTAGTCGCCGATGATGGCGCGGTCATTGCGGTTCCGTGGTGGTTCCTGGAAGGCCTCCACTCCTAGAGCCTCATCTTCCCAATCTTCTCCGATGAATGACGCCGGGTCATCCTCCGGAGCGTACTCTTGGTCCATCATGCGGGGCACATAGGCTTCCGGGGCCATTACCCCGAATACCTCGCCGTAATGCCCCACACTCCATGTGGCCTGACCCAGCAAGGCGTCCTGAGGATGATAGCGTGCCGCCCTACTGGGATCATGAGTGGCGATGCTTGTGCTCAAACTTGGTGTTGGCGGCACGGGGGCGGCAGGGCCCTTGGCGCTCTGTTGTTGACGAAGCCCCCGTGCGCACCCAACGGCGCGTATGTGGCGAGGCCCGTTGTGAGGCCCCGCGGAAGCCTGGGGAGGGAGTTGGTAGCAGAAGGGCAGTGCTCCTGACACCGCCGCGTCCAGCAGCTCGGCAACGCGCTCCAGCAGTGCATCTCGGCCGCTCTCCCTCAGTCGGCATCGTAGAAGCTCTCGCGCCACCGTGAGCGCGGCCTGCATGTTCACCTGCTCCCGCCGCGTGTGTGGTGCCGTTGCCGCGGCGTGGCTTGCGGCCCTTGCCGCGGCTCGCATTTTACGCGGGGTGAGGGTGGACTGCGCCCCTCCGCGCCGCCCGCGTCCTGGGGAGTTTGGCGGTGCGCGGGCTATCTGGAACGTGGGGTTGATGTTTTCATGAACAAGTGGCACCGCCCGGGACGGCCAGGTTGCCCAGCGGTCGGAGTCTGCCCTGGGGTCGCTGGACATCGGGGCAGTGGAGCATCGGTGACTCGATTGGCGGGGAAGAGCTCTGGCGCACCCCTATCTGGCGCGCCAAATGTCGGATGTGGGGTTCCAGCAAACCCTTAAGGTTCGAACTCTGGGGTGCACACGAAGTCTTTCCCTTCTACCGATCTATGCCCTAGCTCTCTAAGATCTCGCAGACGAACTCGACGAACTCACAACACAGGAAGACACGAGATTTATACTGGTCCAGGCCATCATTGTGGTGTAATACTCTACTCCAGTGTGGTGGTGGTGGATTGCCTCTTGGGCTGATGATGAACAGTACAAGGGGAAGAACAGCCTCTAGAGGTTGAGGTGTTCTTGTGCTCTGCGAACTTGTGGGTGAGAACTCGATGCCTACTACTATGGTGGCTAGGCCTATTTATAGAGGCCCTGGTCCTCTTCCCAAATAATGAGCGGGAAGGGAGCCAACAACGGCGGGAGAATTTGAAGGGGAACAGTTAGTACAAGGTATCCTGACAAAAGGTGGTCTTCTCCTGCGAAAAGCTCTGGTGGTGACGCCGTCTTGGGCTCCACGGTGACCTCCGTTCTGCTGGTCGGCCGGTCCTGGTCTCGTTGCATGGATATGGCAACCTTTGCCTGATGCCTCGGTACTCTGCTTCTGCGCTTGCCCTCCTTAGCACCAAAGAGGAAACAAGGACTCTGCATGTGCTGGCGCCTGCCTGGCGCCCGCCTGGTGCCGATTGTCATGGCTCACGTCACGCGGGCCTCGTGAGGTTCGCCCTGCCTTGATGTGTCGGCCCCTCGCGAGCCTGCCTGGAGAGGGGCCGCTCCAGAGGAGGTCTTGTGTCGTCCGCCTCATGAGGCTTGGCCCCTCGCGAGGGTCTTGAATGCCTTGTAGATGAAGATGGGCCATACAGGCCCGCTAACTTAGCCACGCCGCAGGCCACATGCAGGCAAGTCTGGGGACCCCCGTTCCTCGAACGCTGACAGAGTTGGCCTGTAACCATTTAAATGAAAATCCAATAAGATTAACAGAGGACTTAAATGAAGGTATGATTCATATATGAGTTTGAGTTGAAGCTTACGGGTGGTAGCTTATTCTGAGCGTAGAAGGGGCTCAGTCCAACTTCACTATAGTCTTTCAAACTTTCATTCCACAAAATTTTGGTTATCTTGTTGATATTTTCAGCAGTCAGCTCGGTATCACAGTGGTGTTGAGGATCATTTAGACTACCGGTGTATTCATACATTAAACCGGGTCGGCAGCTTAAAGGCAAGACTCTCCAAGCAACCCAGCATCAAACTCAATCAATGTCGGTCAAGCCATTAGCCATCAAAGCCCAGATCTTTGAAAAGGTTGGCACATATTTCTTCCGCTCTGCCATGCTGATATGATCTGGAAGAGGGTGTTGGCTGCTAAGCCGGCTGGGGCGATAACCCGGCAATGGATTTTCTCCTTCTAGTGAAGTATCATGGCAATAAAACCAAGTCTCATTCCACTCTTTGGGGTGGCTAGGTATAGTAGCAGCAGGGAAGGTGGCCTCTTTCCGACGCTGAATTGAAATACCACCCAACTCTAGGGGTGGCCCGTCTGTGAACTCGTTCTGCCGGTTTAAATAGTAGAACTCTCTAAATAGTTCTACAGTGGGTTCTTCTTGGAGGTACACTTCACAAAACACCTGGAAGTTGCAGATGTTTGAAACAAAGTTGGGCCCAATATCTTGTTGATAGGGGGAGGTCGACCACATCAAACACAACCTTCTCAGTCCGGTAGTTCAGTTCTCCCCCAAATGTCACTGGCAACGTGATCTTTCCCTTAGGATGACTCCTGCCGGGATTTACTCCTTGAAACGTGCCCGTGACCTTTAGTTCTTCCTCTGCCATCTGAAGCTTGTTGATAAGCTTTGGGGAAATCAGATTCAACCCGGCCCCGTCGTCAACCAACATCCTTGTGACTTTGAGGTTGTGAATTGTCGGTGAGACCAACAACGGCAAACACCATACCGCGGTGGTGCGGTTAGTATGGTCCTCTTCATCAAATACGGTGGGCGTGCATGACCATTTGAGTAGCTTCCGAGACTCTGCCGCTGTATCCACGGCATTGACCTCATGCACCAACCGTTTAAGTTGGCGGTGAGAGGAGTGCAAAGGAGCACCCCGTCAATGCACAGGGCGTCAATGGCCTTCTGGAATTCCTCCTCACTGGTTTCCTCTTCATTCGCTCCATCACTCTCATCAGTGCAACCTTCCTTCTCTTGGCCCCTTGCAGGTTTTCCTTTCTTCCGAAGAGCCTTGCCGGGGCGATTTTCTTCACCGCCTCGGCCCTTTCCGCCAGTGCCATTCTGACCTTTTTCCTTATCGCCTTCTCATATTCAGCCCTCTGCTTCTTGACGAGCTGCTCAACCTGATGACACTCTTGGAGATCGTGGCCTTTGGTTTGATGAATCTTGCAATATGGCCCATCACCTTTCCCAGCCTTCTTGGCAGCCGTAGCCTCTCCGCAGTCAGTGCACGCGGCAGCTTCCTTGTCGGGGGCTTTGGCCTTAGCCTTCTTGCCGGTACTAGGCATGCCCGATCCTTCGACGGTCATCACTGCCTTATCCGTGCGCCTCCTGTTGTGCTTCTTCTTCTTCTTCTTCTTCTTCTGACTGGTGGTCTCGTCGTCATCCTCTGAGTCGATGTCGATGCAATATTCCTCTCCAGGGAGTTTCCTTCCCTCCTCCACCCGAGCGCATTTTTCCACCAAGGTGTAAAGATCCTTCACAGTCTTGGGCAACCGAACATTCATCTTGGAATGTATCCTGCGGTTGTGCACATTGGATTGGAAGGCAGCTATCACAGCCACCGGGTGGATATCTAGGATATTTCTGTGGACTCTGTTGAATCTCTGCAAATACTTTCATAGAGTCTTTCCTTCTTTCTGTTGGAGAAGCTGCAAGTCGCTGGGCCGTCCTGGTCCATGATGGCCACCTGTGAAGGCGCCAATGAACTCATGGCACAGGTCAGCCCATGTCGAAATGGAGTTCTCCGGCAGGTGCATCAGCCAAGACCTCACTGTCGGTGTCAAAACTGGCTGATCTTGGGTCGGGGGTCCCGAACTGTGCGTCTGAGGATCGAAGGTAACAGGAGGCAGGGGACACGATGTTTACCCAGGTTTGGCCCTCTTAATGGAGGTAATACCCTACTTACTACTTGATTGACTTTGATGAGTATAGGGGTTACAAGAGTTGATCTACCTCGAGATCGTAATGGCTAAACCCTAGATGTCTAGCCTGTATGATTTATGATTGCCTCTACGGACTAAACCCTCCGATTTATATAGACACCGGAGAGGCCTAGGATTGTACAGAATCGGTTTACAGAGAAAAGGAAACTACACATCCGTACACCAAGCTTGCCATCCACACAAAGGAGAGTCCCATCTGGACACGAGGGAAGGCCTTCTATCTTGTATCTTCATGGCCCATTAGTCCGGCCCATGTCACACATGCAGGATGCTCGAGGACTCCCTAATCCAGGACTCCCTCAGTAGCCCCTGAACCAGGCTTCAATGACGATGTGTCTGGCACGCAGATTGTCTTCGGCATTGCAACGCGGGTTCCTCCTCTGCATACATCAAAGCATTTGAACAAGAGAACTATATCTGGTTCTGTATAACAGTTACAACCCCCAATCTGGTTCTGTAAAACAAGTCATGTCCACAAACAGCTTTTTCGGTGAGACATTACGTCTGGCCTTATTATTATTTCGAACCATTTTTTGGCCTCCCGCTTCACATATCGAGGCGTGGTCTCCACTGACACGTCTTGTCAAAGCAGATATCGTGTCCCCTTATTGGGGGATTCTTATCAATACGGGTCTGGGTAATCCAACCGTGTTGTTCACACGACCCCTTGGGAATAGATGAGTTTTAAGGCTTGTGAGGGGGCGCTTGATATTCACTTCCTTTATAAGAGGATAGGAACCCATATTTTTACCCCATGCCTTCTTCTTCCTCAGCTCTCCCATCCTCGAGCTCCAACGCCCAAGTTTTGATCTTTTCCGGAGCCACCAAACACTCCCAGCCATGGCTGGATCCGGCTCGCAGGGCAAGTGGATGGCTTCCTCTGTCACAAAGAGGAACATCAAGGAACTCCGGGAAGTTGGGTACTTGGTCGCGAACATCGCGCATCGGCTTCCTGCTAAAAAGCAGATCATCCCTACTCCGGAGCCCAATGAGAGTGTGGTGATTATCCCCACTTTCTCCGTGGACTAGGGTTTCCCCTCCATCCTTTCGTCCGTGGCCTCATGTTCTATTATGGGCTAGCCCCAAATTCCTTTCTCCACATTTCGGCGTTCATCGTCATGTGCGAGGCGCTCCTCCGCATCCCCCCCACTTCGGCCTATGCCTCAAGGTCTTCAATGTGAAGCTGAAAGTGGTCAACGAGCAACATGCAGACTGCGGTGGCGCCCTAGTGAGCAAGCTCCCCAATGACACCTGGCCAAAGGGGGCCTTTGTGGAGACCGTGAAGGGATGCCAATAGTAGTGGTTCTACACCACAGAACCTCGCGACACCACATGGGCCACCACTTCCAAGTTTAAATCTGGGCCTCCAATGCGGCTTGCATCGTGGATTAACAAGGGCCTGGATTGGGCCTCATCTGACGAGGTGATGACGCTGCAGAAGCTCATCAAAAACATGACAGAGAAGAACACCACTCTTGCTGATGTGATCCAGGTGATGCTTTTTCGCTGGATTCTTACCTACCAGCACCGGCTGTCGGTGTCAAAACTAGCGAATCTCTGGTAGGGGGTCCCGAACTGTGCGTCAGAGGTCGATGGTAACAGGAGATGGGGGACATGATGTTTACCCAGGTTCAGGCCCTCTCTATGGAGGTAATACCCTACTCTTGCTTGATTGATCTTGATGAATATGAGTGTTACAAGAGTTGATATACTACAAGATCGTAATGGCTAAAACCCTAGGAGTCTAGCCTATGTGATTATGATTATCCCTACGGACTAAGCCCTCCGGTTTATATAGACACCGGAGGGGACTAGGGTTGGTACAAGGTCGGTTACATTAGAAGGAATCTTCATATCTTGGACGCCAAGCCTGCCTTCCACGCTGGAGAGAGTCCCACCCGGACACGGGATAAGTCTTTGGTCTTGTATCTTCACAGCTCAATGGTCTGGCTCATGTATATAGTCCGGACATCCGAGGACCCCCTAATCCAGGACTCCCTCAGTAGCCCCTGAGCCATGCTTCAATGACGAGATGTCCGGCGCGCAGATAGTTCGGCATTACAAGGCGGGTTCCATTCCGAATAGTCTTTTGAATACGACAACTATGTCAGGCTCTACAAAATAAATACCACATACCACCATAGAGAATATAATATCCCACGAGTCCAATCCGTTGACAACTTTACGTGGTATGACATTACGTCACCACCCGGCTATTATTTCGAACCGTTCATTATCCTGCCCTCCCATGTTTTGAGACGCGGTTTTATCGGCACATCTTGTCGAAGCAGAGATCGTGTCCCCTTATCACGGGATTCTCATCAATACGGGCATGGGTAACCCAACCGTGCCGTTTTGTGCGGCCCTTGGGAATAGGCGAGTTTTGAGGTAAGTGGGGAGGCGTTTGATATTGACTGTCTTTATGAAGGGATAAGGATTCACTTCTTCCACCCACGCCTTCTTTCTCTCTGCCTCTCCATTCCCAAGCTCCAGCGCCCAAGTTCTCATCCCCTTCCGCCTCAAAGAAGCACTCTGGCCATGGCTGGATCTGGAGCTCAAGGCAAGTGGATGGCCTCCTCCGTCAAGGAGAAGGACATTGTCAAGCTTCGGTAGGGCGGGTATCTAGCCAAGGAGATCGCCCACCGGCTCCCGAGTAAGGGGCAAATCGTCCCCACCCCGGAGTCAAACGAGAGGGTGGTCTTCATCCAACACTTCGTCCGCGGGTTAGGGTTTCCACTCCACCCTTTCGTCCCCGGACTAATGTTCTATTACGGGCTAGATTTCGATGATCTAGCCCCGAATTCTATCCTCAACATCTCGGCTTTCATAGTCGTGTGCGAGGCCTTCCTCCGCATTCCTCCCCACTTCGGGCTGTGGCTAAAGACCTTCAATGTGAAGCCCAAGGTGGGGAGCGGCGAGCAAGCAGAGTGTGGAGGTGCCATGGTGAGCAAGCTGTCCAATCTCACCTGGCCTACCGGCTTCTTTGTGGAGACCATCAAGGGATGGCAGGCGTAGTGGTTCTACGTCACTAAGCCCCGCGAGCCCACCTGGGCCGCGGCTCCCGAATTCCGATCCGGACCCCTGACGCGGCTCACCTCCTGGCAAGAGAAAGGCTTGGATTGGTCTGGGCGGACGAGTTGACGGCGCTCCAAGGGCGTATCAAGAGCATGGTCGATAGGAAGGTCAAGCTGGTCGATGTGATCCAGGTGATGCTAGGTCGCCGGATCCTTCCGTGCCAAAGTCGAACTTGCCACTTATGGGAGTTTGATCCAGACAAACACATGACATTGCGAGGGTTCTTCGGAGCCACGGACAAAGACATGTGGACGGTGTTGTTCAAGGCCAACAGACGTGGCCGAAGACGGCCGATGACTGTGGGCCCGCTCTAGCCCATCCTGCTAATCCGGTAAATCTCTTGTATTTCAAGGCGTGTCCTTTATTTGCTTACTCAGAAGAAAAAATGCCTAAGCATCCTTTCTTATTTTCTCAGGAGTGGACAAAGATGGCGAAGCGGATCAAGTGTCTGGCTCAGCTGCCCGAGGACCCAGCCATATCTCTTCTAACGAGGATGCTGGTTCCGGCGCCTTACCAGGCGCCGGAGAAGAAGGGCACGGGGACCCGAAGTGGTCCCCGCCGTAAGCGTACTTTGGCGCGACGTCCGAAGATGCCGAGGACCCCTCCTCTGCCCATGAGGACGAGGAGGAGGAGGAGGAAGAGGAGGAAAGCGACTCTCCCCCAAAGGGGGGAAGGTAGAAAAGGGCGGCCTCCACAGGTTTGGAGGCAGCGGCGTCCAAGAAGGGGAAGACCGCCCTCACGGACAACTCTGCATGGGACGTCGAAAGCAGTCCGGAGTGGCGCCCCCGAAAGAGGCCCCTAGCCGGATCGTAAGTATTCAAAGATCCGATGTACATACCCCGCCTTTCTCATTCATGAATTAAATCCACTGAATTGTGTATTTGCAGTCCGGCCTTCGAGCGGTCCATGTCTTCGAGGAACTCGCTAGACTCGAAGGTATTAGAAAGCGAGTCCCCCCGGCGGCCTCCTCTCCCAAGGCCCAGGATGACACCAAGGTGTTGTCCCGAAGGGCTCCAGGCCAGGGAGAAACGCAGGAGGCGTCCAGTGCAGCACCGGCGGGTGGAACCCCGGTTGCCAAACTCACAGCAGAGAAAATCCTCGTGGGGACTGGTATCGGGGGGCCGCCCCGGTTTGGCCCGAGCTGAACACGGTTCGGAGACCCATAGCGCTCTGGAGTCCGGTGGGCGGCCACCTTTGAAAGAAGGGGGCATGCCCATTCCGCTGGTAACCTCTGTCCAACCAGAGGCACCGGACACTCTGCGGGAAGCGGTGCGAAACGCTTCCATCATAGAGGAACATCGCACCCTTATGGGTGTGGTGGTTGAGAGGGTTCAGTCCGTTAAGAACGGGATGACCGACGCCTGCGCCAGCCTTCTAACAGGCTTCGAGGTGAGTATTGTAATTATGTCGAAAAAAGAATGTCACAGTATAGACAGTAGCCCCTGGGACACTGTCCGGTGTTCGGAAAGAAAAGTTGGACAGAGGATCAAATCTCTTTTAGCAGGAATCTAACTATATTTGTCTATGTGAATCACAGGCGTCGCTACTAGCCGCGACCTCTCACGCTACCGAAATCTCTGAACTGAAGCAGAGTCTGGAGCGAGCCGAGGAAGAACTCGGTCGTGTGAAGAAGGAGCTACAGGGCAAGCAAGGTATGCCCTGATCCTTTGTATATCTAGAGTGTTATGAATATGTATTTGACCATGGTTTCATGGTATTTTTAGGGGCAGCTATGAAGGTTGAGACCGTGAAGAAGGAGTTGGTCGAAGCCCAAGGAAAGGCGGCCAAGGAGCAAGCTGCTCGTGAGAAGCACAAGGCCCGGGTTTTGGAGGTCCAAAAGGAGCTCCAAGACGCCGCGAAGAAGTGTGAGGCCTTGGAACGCAAGAATGTGGACCAAGAGGCCGAGCTCGCCAAGGTGCGTCCAAGCGCACACGATGCTCGGCTCGAAGCCCAAGGGGCCCTCCAAGAGATCCGGGAGGCCAAGAAGATCGAGGCGGGTAAGGCTTTCAATATGCAAAGCAAGCATGTGAAGAAGAAATACTTTTTACTGACTCGAATTTGGAGTTCTCCAGGGGCATTTGCGGATCTGCCGTGCAGCATTTCTGATGCTGCGGAATTCTTTGGAGCCGACGAGGGGGCATCGATGGAGAAGGTGTTCTAGTCGCAGTATCTTGCACCAGAGCATCCGGTGCCCCTGAAGCAGCTGGTCGAACTGCATGGGGCGCCCGAACTAGCCATGAAGGATTTGATAATCCAGCTATGGCCTGCCGAAGCCATCCCCAGTAGTTACTTCAGGCTCGTGAGGCGGCTAGTCAGTGCCTGTCCCCGTGTTAAGGTACACTAGGCGAAGATGAACGCCATTAAGCTCGCGACCGAGGGGCCGCCCGCAGGGAAGGAGCACCGCACACCGGAGCGATACTTCGCCGATGTTCTGGAGGGGTCCCGCATTGTAGCGGACCAATGTGCCAAGGACACTATCCTGGAATGAGTACATTCATGTTGTACTGTCCTGTATAGAAACAAGATCGTTTATGTAATATAATGCTTGCCTCTTTTATGTTAATATTTTACCTCCTGTGTGGCCGTTTTATCAAATCTGAACGTTGGCCAGTCGTCGGCTTCAGCCCCCTTGTAGGAAGTATAGGGGTGTTTGGTTGGCGCCAAAACACGCTTGATCCAAAAGATGTTTGGTCCGTTAAGGAGGTGTTAGTGCTGCGAACCAGGCAATCGGACTATGCGACTTTATCACGCGCACTTAGCCAAAGGAGTTTAACAATAAAAAATTTAGGCGCAGCCCCTAGTATTCGAAAATCTGAACTTAGGGTACTATAAAACACCTGATCGGAAAAAAAACCGACCCATCGCGTAATGCGGTAAAAATCTCCAACAATTTGCAACCTCTCGAACAGCTGACCGGCTCGCGCCGCATCATGACAGTCAGTTTTGGGCTTTCTCCACTGAGGTGCTCATCCGGATAAACCAGGACACAATCGCAGTAGTTCTCCCTTTACTACCTTAGCCGATATAACGTAACATAAGGTAGCAAGCACAGGAGCCGGGCAACCCAACTATTGATGAAAGACATGATTCAAAGCCGATGCATATAATGCTAAAGATCGGGGTGCCAAACTACTGTGAAAAAGTGTTCGGACTTTGTTGCCGTATTCTGGGGTGTAACGAAGCTCCTGGCGAATGGAGGCATACCAGAGTGTACGGATGCAAGTGATAAGAATATCAAAACAAATTAAAAAGAAAAAATAATATGTAATAAGCAAATGCCATAGAAATTCGGCCGCAAACCATTTGTCCTTATAGTATAATTAATACGTCCAAGCGTATTTGTACAAGTAGTGCAATAAGCAACCGGGCTATTTGACAGGCCGCAACCAAGGGGGAGCCACGTAGAGGTACCAAAAACAAGCATAACGATCGTGTAAAAGAGACCACCTGGAGATTCCCTTGTATGCCAATGCTCCTTTCCGTCTTGGTGTATTCGTTCCTTGATCGGTCCGGCAATCAGGCTGCTAAGAAAGGCCTGGGAAAAGGAAACCTGAAAAGCATGAACGAAGAAGTGAAAGTATATGGGTCCAGAGGAGGTTTAAGCCATATTATGGACCACAATCTAGCTGCACCTCCGTCCATGCCCATGGTATTTTGAGTGCGTAGTTATGTACGCGAGGTACAATCGCCGCTGTTTGATTAGGACTGGGACAGAGGCCGAATTGCTAGGCGAGCTCTTGATGAGCCGGAATATCCCACTGCAGCATAGTTCGGACTCGTTTGGTGGTGTCCGAGAGCTTGGCCGCCGAATTGAAGTTTTGCTTGACAAGGCCGCTCTGTGCTTCTGCTGCGAGGGCAGTAGTGTGCTCCTCAATGCGGAGGGAGCGCTCCGTGTTTCCATTAACTATTATGACACCACGTGGACCGGGCATCTTGAGATTGAGGTAGGCGTAGTGAGGCAGCACATTGAATCGAGCAAATGAGGTTCGTCCGAGCAGGGCATGATAGCCACTGCGGAAGGGGGCAATATTGAGATTAGCTCTTCACTTCAGAAATTATCCGGTGATCCAAAGACCACCTCGAGTGTAATTGAGCCCGTACTGTGGGCCTCCACACCTGGTATGACTCCCTTGAAGGTGGTTTTGGTGGGTTTGATCCTTGATGAATCGATACCCATTTTGCGCATTGTATCCTGATAAAGCAGGTTGTGGCTGCTGCCACCGTCCATGAGGACTCGAGTTAGATGGAATCCGACAATGATTGGGTCGAGGACCAGAGCGGCTGAACCGCTGTGCCGGATACTGGTCGGATGGTCCCTGCGATCAAAGGTGATCGGTCAGGATGACCATGTGTTGAATTTTGGGGCGACTGGCTCTATACCATAGACGTCCCTAAGCGCGCGCTTGCGCTCCCTTTTGGGGATATGCATAGCATATATCATGTTCACCGTTTTAACTTGTGGGGGGAATTTCTTCTGACCCCCTGTGTTTGGTGGCCGGGGCTCATCGTCATCGTCCTCACTTTGCGACCCCTTCTCTTTGATCTCGGCATTTATCTTGTCGGCCTGTTTGAACACCCAACACTCTCTGTTGGTGTGATTAGCTGGCTTATCAGAGGTGCCGTGGATTTGACATGGCCGATCAACTATGCGGTCCAAGCTGGACGAGCCCGGATTGTTTCTTTTATATGGATTCTTCCGCTGACCAGATTTAGAGCCGCTGAATCCGGCATTGACCACCATGTCATCGGTGTTGTCACTGTTGTTTCGACGCTTGTGTCTATTGTGCCGTGGCTTGCCGTTGCTGTTTCTGGCTTCAGAAGTGCCAGGTTCGCTTGTACTGTTGTTGCTGCAGGCTAGCCAGCTATCCCCGCCCGCGCAAAAGCGGGTCATAAGCGTCGTGAGGGCTGCCATGGTCTTCGACTTTTCCTGGCAGAGGTGTCGCGCGAGCCATTCATCACGGATGCTATGTTTGAAGGATGCTAAGGCTTCGTCATCTGGACAGTCGATGATTTGGTTCTTTTTAGTTAAGAATCTGGTCCAGAATTTCCTGGCTGACTCTCCGGGCTGTTGAACTATGTGGCTCAAGTCATCGGCATCCGGAGGCCGGACATATGTACCCTGGAAGTTGTCCAGAAAGGCGTCCTCCAGGTCCTCCCAACTGCCAACTGAATTTTCGGGCAGACTGTTCAACCAGTGCCGAGCAGGTCCTTTGAGTTTTAACGGGAGGTATTTGATGGCGTGGAGGTCGCCGCCGTGGGCCATATGAATATGGAGAAGGAAATCTTCAATCCATACTGCAGGATCTGTTGTTCCATCGCATGATTCGATGTTCACGGGTTTAAACCCTTTAGGGAACTCATGCTACATTACTTCATTGGTGAAGCAAAGGGGGTGTGCGGCGCCCCTGTATCGGGCCAAATCGTGGCGCAATTCGGATGGAGTCCGTATGCGGTTTTTGGCCCGGGCATGGTTATGCCTGGTGTGTCCGGCCCAGTGGCGGTTGTTGCGCATTGGGACGCGCCCCCGTGATCCGTAGGTCGATCTTGTATGACCAGCTCTATTGTCCAGAGCTTGCCGTAGGTCATGCATGTATTCCCGAGCTGTCGCGCCTCTGTTTGTGCGGTGAGATAATACGGGCTGGTGTTCGGCTTGAACGTCCGCTTTATCCCGGCCACGTTGTGGTCGGTTAGCCGTATTGTGGGTTGTTTGGACAGGCGCTAGCACCTCTTCATCGAATTGGGGTAGCAGTTTACACTTCGGGTAGCTCTTGGTTGGGCGTCAGTGGCCGTATTCCTCGGCTGCTAGGACGTGAGTCCATCTGTCATTGAGCAGATCCTGATCAGCTTGAAGCTGTTGCTGCTTCTTTTTCAGGCTCCTTGCAGTGGCTATTAGCCGAAGCTTAAAGCGCTCCTGCTCGAGAGGTTCCTCAGGCATGATGAAGTTTCAGTGTCGAGGCTCACCTCATCCTCAGAGGGCGGAAGGTAATTACTGTCCTCCGAGTCATCGTTGATGGCCTGTTCCTGGGGGATGACTTGCCCATCTTCCCGTTCGTCCTGTTCGGATGTTGGCTCAACGGGGTCTTCGTTGTTGTCTTTGGCATCATCCGGAGTAATATTGTCTCATGTGCCAGTATTGTTGCTTTTGCCGCGGCGTGGTTTAGAGCGGTGCCCCTGCCGTCGGCGTTTTTGTTGTGTTTCAGGGGGTATATCCTCAGTTGGATCCTTCTCCTTGTCACCATTGTTCTCTTTGGGTGTATCCACCATGTATACGTCATATGAGGAGGTGGTTATCCAGTGCCCTACACGCGGTGGTTGTTCTGCCTGCTCCTCTCCGTCATCGTCGTCCATACCGTTGATGTCTTCGGAGCCGTAGTCAAGCATGTCAGTTAAGTCTTTGACAGTGGCTATGAAGTGGGTGGTGGGTGGGGAGCGAAATCCTCCATTATCAGCCTCCAGTTCAAATCCGATATAGTTCAGCTGCGAGCCACTCGTTAAGGAGAGAGATTTTAGTGAATTTAGCACATCGCCTAAGGGCGAGTGTCAGAAAATATCCGCGGCGGTGAACTCAAGGATCGGCGCCTGATCTAGCTCGATGGGCGCGGATCCACACAGTTCGGGTCCCGTAGTCGGAGATGGCTCAGGGGTTCCGATGACACCGGTCCCATTCTGAGTTGAGTCGGTGTGCGGCTCCAACGCCGCGGAATCGGCGGCCTCCGTGGCAGGGTTGAGCCCCCCGTCCTTAGATGACGGTCGTTCCGGATCTAAGGCCGAAGCGGTTATAGGTGCTATCTCCTGAGTACAAGCCAATGACAGAGTTAGATCATGTTCATCGTGGCAGCAGGGAGTGACTGCCATGGGCTCGAATCCATCGAAGATCAAGTCTCCACGGACATCGGCAACGTAATTCAAGCTCCCAAATCTGACCTGATGGCCAGGGGCATAGCTATCGATCTTCTCCAGATGGCCAAGCGAGTTGGCCCGCAGTGCGAAGCCGCCGAAGACGAAGATCTATCCAGGGAGGAAAGTCTCTCCCTGTACTGCGTCATTGAAGATGATTGATGGAGCCATCAAACCTTTTAGAGGCGACACGGCAGAACTCTCAATGAAACCACCAATGTCGGTGTCAAAACTGGCAGATCTCGGGTAGGGGGTCCCGAACTGTGCGTCAGAGGTCGATGGTAACAGGAGACGGGGGACATGATGTTTGGTTCGGGCCCTCTCTATGGAGGTAATACCCTACTCCTGCTTGATTGATCTTGATGAATATGAGTGTTACAAGAGTTGATCTACCATGAGATTGTAATGGCTAAAACCCTAGGAGTCTAGCCTACGTGATTATGATTATCCCTATGGACTAAGCCCTCCAGTTTATATAAACACCGGAGGGGACTAGGGTTGGTACAAAGTCGATTACATTAGAAGGAATCTTCATATCTTGGACGCCAAGCCTGCCTTCCACGCTGGAGAGAGTCCCACCCGGACACGGGATAAGTCTTCGGTCTTGTATCTTCACAGCTCAATAGTCCGGCTCATGTATATAGTCCGGACATCCGAGGACCTCCTAATCCAAGACTCCCTCACTGACCTCTCCATATGTGGGAGTTCGATCCGGCTGGCCCCCGGACCCTGCAGCGATTCTTCGGCACGACGCACGAAGAGATCTGGAAGCTGCTCTTCAAGGCCTAGAAGTCATTGCCGGAGACGACCGAATACATTGGCCTCGACTACGCTCATCTGGCCACTCCAGTAAGTTTTCTGATTTCCGAACATAACTTCCACTGGTAAATCCAAGGCGCATGCTGAGCCTTCCATTCTCCCCTCAGGGCTGGACAAAAAAGGCGGAGCAGATCCAATGTTCGACTCCACTACCCGAAGACCCATCCATCCCTCTACTAATGAGGATGCTGGTTCCGGCGCCGTACCAGGAGCTAGAGAAGTAGGCCAAGAAGAAGGGCAAGCAGGCCAAAAGTGGCCTCCGCCATAAAGGTACTTCGGACGCTGTGTCTGGAGATACCAAAGCTCCCTCCTCCCACGAGGGAGATGAAAACAAAGAGGATGAGGAGGAAGAGAGCAATTCTCCTATTGGAGACAAGAAGAAAAAGAGGACGGCCTCCGCTGACCTAGAGGTGGAGGTGTCCAAAAGGGGGAAGATATCCCTCTCAGATGACTCGGATGCGGATGCCGAAGCCATCCCCGAGTGGCGCCCCTGGCCGAATCATAAGTATTCAAAGATACTATGCATATGCCCTACCTTTTACAAATTGTAGGATAACATATCGTTTGTGTATTTCAGTCCGTCCCGTGATCTCCCCCAACAATCATCGTCTTCGGGGAACTCTTTGGCACCGGAGATGATGGAGAGCGAAAAGCCTCCGTGAGCCTCTCCGCCACATGCCGCGGACGACACCGAGGTGTTATCCCAAAGGACATCTGCGGGCCAGGGAGACGTGCGGAAGGCCGTTGAAACGGCGCTAGAGGGTAATGCCTCGGCAATCGAGAACATGGTGGGCGCAATCCCCATGGAGACTAACGGCCGGGGCCTTGACCAGTCCGGCCCCCAGCCGAATACCGCTCCGGAGACCCACGCGGCTTTGGAACCGAGCGAGCAGCCCTCTTTGAAAGAGGGGGGAGTGCGGACTCCACCGGCGACCTCCATCAATCCGGAGGCGTCGGACACTTTGAGGGAAGCACTTTGTCATGCTTCAATCGTGGATGAACACCCTACCCTGATGAGTACGGTGCTTGAAAAGGTTCAGTCCGCCAAAAGCGGGCTGAACGAAGCCTTCACCATCCTGTTAACGGGCTTTGAGGTATGTGATGCAATATTCTTAGGGGCTTTTCATATGAAAAAATATGCCTGTATATAGATAGTAGCCCCTGAGACTCTGTTCGGCTTTTGAAAAAGAGCCGAACTGAGGATCAAGTATTCACTGGAGATAACATACTTGTCTACTTTGATAAACATGCTTTATTGTTAGCGGCGACCGCCGAGGCCGCCGAAGTATCCGAGCTCAAGCGGAAGCTAAAGCCGGCAGACGATGAGATCGACCGCATTAACAAGCGGTTCGATGAGGCACAGGGTATGGTTTTAAAAGATCCCTTATAAGCATGAATTGTAGTGTAAACTCAGAGTTTAAGCTCATGTGCTGCTATGTGTATGATTGTAGGCAGCGCAACTGATGTTGATACCCTCAAGAGTGCCCTTGCCGAAGCCAAGGAGGAGGCGAAGGCGAGCAATGCGTCCGCGGACAAAGCGGATGTTGACTTAAAGGCTGAACAGGTCACCCACCGCCAGTATGAGGAGAGGGTGACCGAGGTGGGGCAGGCACTCTAGGATGCCGCCAACAAGTGTGAGGCCTTCGAGGAGAGTAATAAGGCCCAAGCGGTCGAACTACCAAAGACTCTTCAAGAGGCAAAGGAGGTGTGGAGCGAGTCCCGGGCGGCGCGCGAGGAGATCAAGCAGGCCGGACAGATAGCGGCTCGTAAGCCTTTGCTTTTATAGAGTATATTTGGCGTCGAAGATATGCTTTGCTAAATCGACTATGGTGTGCCCCATATGCCTTTGCCGATCTCTCGAGGAGTGCTGCCGACGCCGCACAGTATTTCCGGGCCCAAGAAGGGAACATGGTGGAGAAGCTCTTCTGGTCGCAGTACCTGGCGCCAGAGCGGCCAGTGCTGCTAAACAACCAGATGATGCAGCTGGCAGAGCTGCATAGGACGTCTGGTTTGGCCATGAAGGACATCATAGTCTAGCTATGGCCTGCCGGACCTATTCCTAGCAGCTACTTAGGCCTAGTCAAGCGGCTCGGCGATGCCCTGCTGCGAATTGAGGTTGCGAAGCGCTCGTTGTGCATAGAAGGTGCACGGATGGCCTTTGCCCGTGTCAATATGCACTGGGCGAAGATGAAGGCCGTCGTGGTGGCAGTTGAGGGTCCGCCCGGAGGCAAGGACCACCGCAAGCCGGAGCGCTATTTTGAAGACGTCCTAGAGGGTGCCCGTTTGATAGAGGGCCAATGTTTGAAGGATAT
Source organism: Triticum dicoccoides (assembly GCF_002162155.2). NCBI lineage: Eukaryota > Viridiplantae > Streptophyta > Magnoliopsida > Poales > Poaceae > Triticum > Triticum dicoccoides. The sequence goes on from NC_041389.1 coordinate 266,381,886, forward strand.
TATGTTCGAGTGAATGTATCTGAACTGCTCGGACGTTGTATTATAAACCAAGGCTTTGTAATAAACTTGTTCTTTTATCTAAAATATTTTCCTCCTGTGCGGCCGTTTTTATTACTGAAAGTTTGCCAGTCGTCGGCTTTAGCCCCCACGTAGATACTACGGGGGTGTTCAGAATAACGTGTAATCACTCTTGACCCAACGTCTTGGTCCGTAAAGGAGGTGACTTACATTGCAAACTAGGCAATCAAACTATGCGGCTTTAGCACTTTCACTTATCCATAGGAGTTTGACGGTGGGGCTAGGAACTAGCCCCTGGTGCGCATGTGGCTTGTCCAAACTGGGAGGCCTTAACCGCGTGACCAAACCGAAGTCAGTCCTTCATATAATACGGAAAAAATCGCTAGAGATTTAGTGAGTCGCCGAATTGCTGACCAGCTCTCGCCGCATCATGACAGTCAGTTTTCGGCTTTCTCTACTGAGGTGCTTGACCAGATGAACCAGAAACACAATCGCAGTAGTTCTCCCTTTACTACCTTAGCCGAACGAGCGGAACATAAGGTGGTAACCACAGGAGCCGGGCAACCCAACTATTGACCAAAGACATGATTCGGAGCCGATGCATACAATGCCATATTCGGGATGCTGAAGTATACTATAGAAGTGTCCGGACTTCCTTTGTTCTTGAAAAAAATTATGTGGACGAATAGAACCCCTGGCGATTTGAATCGTGCCAAGGTGTGTCGGCGTTCTGGGAATGGGGGTCCCCAGACTTGCCTGCCTGTGGCCTGCAGCGTGGCTCAAAGGGGGCCCAGCGCGGCCCATCTTCATCAACGCAAGCTCAAGACTCTCGCGAGGGGCCAAACCTCGCGGGGCGGACGACAAGGAGCTTCCTCAGGCACGTCCTCATCAGGCTGGCTCACGAGGAGGCGGAGAGTTCAAGGCGGGGTACCTCGCGAGGTGCCCATGATGCAAGCCATGACGACCAAGGGCGCCAGTCGGGCGCCAGCCCGCGCAGTGTCCTCCTTTCCTCTTTGGTGCAAAGGGAGCAAGCGCAGGCGAGAGCATCAAGCAAAGGCATCCATTTCGGTGTAACAAGACCAAGACCAGCCCAACGGCAGGGAGGAGGTCATTGTGGAGCCCAAGCGGGCGTCACCACCAGAGCCTTTAACAGGCGAGGACCAACTTTAGTCAGGATAAGTGTACCACTGTTCCCCTTCAAAATGGCCAATTGTTGGCGCCCTTCCCGCTCAATATTTGGGAAGAGGCCCAGGGCCTTCGCCTATAAATAGGACTAGCCACCCCCAGGAAGAAGGGAGATAGATTATCTGGCATACATCTAGAATCGAGAGAGAGAGAGAGAGAGCGAGTGAACTCCTCCTAGCAGTTCATCGCACCAGCCAAGAACAGACCGTCGCGAGGCTGTTCTTCCTTGTATTGTTCATCATTAGCCCAAGAGGCAATCCACCACACCACACACTGGAGTAGGGTATTACACCGCAATGCTGGCCTGAACCAGTATAAACCCTGTGTCCCTTGTGTTGTCCTTTTTGTAGTTTAGATCCTAGCGATTCGGCAAGGAGCAGGTGGGTAGAGGGCGAAATCTCCGTGCGCACCCCAGTGTTCAAACCTCAAGGGTCTGCCGGAACCCGAAATCCGACATTTGGCGCGCCAGGTAGGGGTGCGCCGGAATTCGCCTTCCGTCGTCCTGTTCTTCTCCGACCATCGCATCCATGTCTGACACACGTCGGGCTCGCGCCGAGCGCCGAGCCGCCCTTGCTTCCCGCGTCGCCCAGACGGCTCCCGTCGGCGGGCGCCCTCGTCGTTCCCCGTCACCTGCCATCAACTCCGCCACCGGCCTGGCGGGGAACGAGCAGCAAGCATCGTCCCAGCATCCATCCATGAGGCGAGACGGCCGCACTGCTACACCCTCGCTCACCCCTGCTGGTTCTTCGTCCCGCGCGCCCCGCGCGGCCATGGAGGCCCGAGCTTCGCTCATCGCGGCAAACAAGCTCCTGCGCTACCGCCCAATCATCGACGTCTATGAAGAGTGGCTCGACCGAGTCGCCGAGCTCGTCCGCGCCGTCCTTCTCGCTGCATCGCGCCCCGCCCTACGTGGCAATGAAGCTCCTAGGGCGCCTCAGCCGCCTCCCCCTCAAGAAGGCGCCCTGGCCCCAAGGCGCGCGGCCCCTGGGCGGAACCCGCTTCGTCAGGCGCAAGCGCGGCAGGAGCAGAGCTGCCAAGAAGTCCCTCGCCCTCGAGAAGCTGCCCGGGCGCTCCCTGCTCCAGCACGTCAAGACCCCGCGCTGCTCCCAGCTGCAGCTCATGGGGACCCATAGGACCAAGCTCTTCGTCACACAAAGCCTCCTGTGGCCACAGCGGGCTGCCGCAGCGGGCTGCCGCGCCTTCACCCCCGAGCTACACAGCATCGCATGGCCCGACAAGTTCAAGCAAGACCTGCCTCCTCGCTACGACGGCACGGCTGACCTTGCAGAATTCCTCCAGCTCTACGAGCTGGGCATCGAGGCTGCCAATGGAGACGAAAAGGTCATGGCGAACTGGTTTCCCATGGCGCTCAAGGACGGGGCCTGCGCCTGGCTCCTGAATCTGGCTCTAGACACGATCTCCTCCTGGGACGAGATGCGCACCCGCTTCATTGCCAACTTCAAGGGTACTCGCGACCGGCCACCCGCCGTGAGTGACATGCGCCGTATCAAGCAGCAACCAGGGGAAACCCTGTAGAAGTACATCCAGCGCTTCAACAACGCGCGCCTCAAGATCCCTAAGGTGACCGAGGAGGCCATCATCTCAGCCTTCTCCGACGGCGTGCGCGACGTCAAGATGAAGGAGGAGCTGGCGATGCATGAAGACCTATGCACCTCCTTGGAGGTGTTCAACTTGGTGACCAAGTGCGCCAGGGCTGAGGAAGGGCGCCTCTCCCTCCTCGAGCTACCTGCCGCAGACCCAGAAGAGAAGAAGCCCAAGGCCAAGGACGTGAAGCGCAAGGGGGCTGCCGTGCTCGCGGCAGAGCCAGACACCAAGCGGGGCAAAGATCAGCCCGAGTCCTCCAAGGGCAGTCGGTACTGCGTGTACCACGACCTCCACACCCACAACACCAATGAATGCCAAGAGCTCCGGGCCGTACGTGAAGGAAGGGTCGGCCGACGTCCCGACCGCAATGACCGTGGCTACGGCCGAGGAGGAGGAAGGAACGCAGGATGCTAGGAAGACCGTGGCCCACGCCAAGGGTGGCGCGACCAACCTCGCGAGGATCGCTGGCAGGACCCGCCTCGCGAGGGAGGCTGGAGGGATCAGCCTTGCGAGGATCGCCCGCAAGGTAACGCAGGCCTCCCTCCTCTGCCGCTGCAGCCAAGAAGAAATCAGGACGAGGGGGCTGGGGGCTTCCAGGAACCACGTGCGATCACCTGCATCCTGGGCGAAGCTCAAGCCCCAGCCTCTCAGCGCATCTTCAAGCAGTTCGCCCGCGAAGTGAATGCAGTCCTCCCCAATCTCGAGGCCACGCGCCCTCTCAGGTGGTCGGCATGCGCCATCACGTTCAGCTCAGCGGATCAGCTCAAGTGCGCGGCCACAACCGGAGTCCTCCCGATGCTTTGTTCCCCAATCATCAGCAACGTGCTAGTCACCAGGACCCTCATCGATGGTGGAGCAGGGCTCAACGTCCTGTCCGTGGAAACGTTCAACAATCTCCAAGTGCCCTACAATCAGCTTCAGCCAAGCAAGCCTTTCTCCGGAGTCACCGACGGCTCCCCGGTCCCGATCGGGCAGGTCCGCCTCCCTGTCACCTTTGGGGCACGCGACAACTACCGCACCGAGCTCATCGACTTCGCCATCGCCCACATTCGCCTGCCGTACAACGCATTCCTCGGGTACCCGGCGCTGGCCAAGTTCATGGTCGTAACCCACCACGGCTACAATGTCCTCAAGATGCCAGGAAGTGGCGGGGTTATCATGGTGCCCTGCGAAGAGAGAGACGCGGTGTGCTCCCTGGAGCGAGCCTTTCAGGCCGCATCACTGGAAGACCCGGATCGCGGAAGCAGGAGGCTTCCCGAGGCTGCCCCCAAGAAGAAGAAGACATCGTCCGGCCCGGCCCCTCAGGAGGCAGGCCCCTCGGGGCCCGCGCTTGCTCAGGGGGAACCTCCTTCCATCGCATAGGGAAGCGCGCCCAGCGCCCTCCTCAGGCAGGGCTCGGGGGCTCTCCCCTGGAGGGCCGCTGACCTCGCCAAGGTCACGAGGGAGCCGCTTGGGCACCACGTGGAGGCGTGTTTCAAAGCACGTTTCCCTGAAGAAGGAGCAAGGCAAGGAGGGCAAAACCCTCAGGAGTTCATCAGCAAGGCCATTCAGGAGCTACAGGAGTCAAGAGTCATGAGAGGCAGCCGCCGCTTACCCGCTGTGGCCCCCCATCCAGGGCTCAACCAAGCCGCGTCTCAGGAGTGCCTCTGGCCCTCACAAGTGGGACGCTGCGAGGGTCCGCCCCACAGCTACGTTCGCATGCCTTATGGCTTGCCGAACGCGGCTACCGCGTACCAGCGCCTCACGAGGGCCATCCTGGAGGCTCAAGAGGTCAGGCATTCCGCAGCCCTGGTGGAGATGGAGATGGTCTACGAGGGGCCACTAGCGCCTCCGGAGCCTCCCGAGGCCCCTGGGCCTGGGGGCTTGTGAGGATCGCCCCCCGCAGCCCACCGAGTCTGCTACACCAACACCCCTTCGTCCCCAACATCATCAGGTGACATCCTTCAAGTTTCATTTCCAGCTGGGAGCGCCCTCAGGGCCGCATTATTCCCAGGCCGCGTGGGTCCGTCGCTGTGGCGTGTATCCCTTTTATTTCATGTTCTTAGCTTACTTTATTGGGGGCGCCCCTTGGGCTGCATCATCCCCAAGCCGCTCGGGTCTGACCCAGCAACGTGTACCCTTCTTGCGTTTATCTTAGGTCCATGCTTTCGACCCATCATGCTTGTTATTTGGTGCCTGTCCGTGGCGCCTTTTCTTCCTGGATGTCGAAAGCTTGCGCGTTAAAGGGGGGTACCTGAGCATCGCGACTCAGGGCTCCTACCGGATCTCCTGCCCTCACCCTCTAGTCTTGTCCACGGCATCGTGACCTGGCAAACTAGTGATGGCTGAGACCAGCTCGAGGGCCAGGACCCGAGGACATAGAGTTTCGATATCTAACCCAGCTTGTTCGTTAGAGGGGGGGTACCTGAGCATCGCGACTCAGGGCTCCTACCGGCTCTCTAGCCCTCACCCTATGGTCTTGTCCACGGCATACCAGCGACGGCTGAGACCAGCTCGCGGGCCGGGACCCGAGGACGTAGAGCACCGGCATCTAGCCAAATTTGCCGGAACACACTCCAAGATAAGGCCCAGAGCCAGGCGCAACCCGCCTTGAGGTAGGGCCCCATGAGTCCCGCGCTGGCTCACGGGTGCCCAGATACACCTCGTCAAGCCCTACCGTGCCAGCCACGTGTCAGGGCGGGGTTGTACACGCCCCGGGGGCTCCTCCCGGAGGGGAGCCCCCTCCCACGCACCAGTGGCAGCACCATGCTCCGCGCTGGCTGACGACACTGCCGAGGAGCGGCTATGCCCGTACACATACGGAAGCGCTATGCTCCGCACTGGTGATAGACAACTGAGGGTGGCCCCCGGTCCGCATCAACCTCAGGGAGCCAGAGCTCAGTGTCTAGCCTCATCGCAACGCCTCCCCTTTGGAGTGATGCGCGAGGGGGCTGGGCACGGGGGCTGCACCTGGGTCACGCCCAGACGCATGCCAGCCAGCCAGGCCCCCCGGGCCTGGTTCGTCGCACGTCCCTCCCCGAGCGGAGCCAAGGTACGAAGGCCGTTTCAGCGTCAAGCGGGACTCTTGAGCATCGCGACTCAGGAGCCTAACTGGTCACGTAGCCCCTCACTCCTTAGTTCCGAAAGGCTAACGGCGGTTGAGGTATGCGCGGGGCCGGGCTCTGCAGACGTAGAATGGTAGATCCACCCGCATCTCACCTCCCTAAGGAGTCACCCCCACATCTCACCTCCCTACTTGTTGTTCGAGCACCAAGGGGGACTCCTGAGCATCGCGACTCAGGAGCCTAACTTGTCACGTAGCCCCTAACCCCTTGGTCCCGTCCCGGTTTTCGGTCGGGGCCAACGGCGGCTAAGGTATGCGCAGGGCCGGGCTCTGCCGGCGTAGAACATAAGCAAGTAGGAAGGAGTAGCGCAAATTTCAGGGAATTCAAAAGCAAATGTTACAGTCCACATTGTTATCACAGCAAGTTTTAACGCCTCCCCGAGGCATGGTACATGTGCAGGAATTAAAGGCAGGACAGGAGCCACGACGGAGTCACTTGCCGGCAGTGGAGCTGCGCGGAGTGGGTTCGCCTTGTGGAGCAGCAGGGCTAGCAGCGCTCCGCTTCGGCTTGGTGCTAAAGGCCCGAAACTTCCCCACAGAGCCTCCACACGACCCTTCACGGCCTTAGTAGCGGCAGCGGCAAGCTTGCAGCTCACTGGCTCCAGCAGGCTGTCGAGGTCGATGTTGGGGTCGTGAAGATAGATGTGGGTGAAGACCCGTGTCAGCACTGCAGAAGACAAGACGCGTGCCTCGGCCTCAGCCGTACGGCCAAGGCCAAGGGTGACATCTTCAAGGGCACGAACCAAGAAGGGAAGCAGCTTGGCGGGGCCGTCCTCCTCGCCGGCCAGCGGGCTCTCCAGGCCGCTCTCGTAAAGCGTCTTCAGTGAAGCGCGAGCCTTCTCCTCCATCTCAGCAAAGGCCACGCGATCCTCAGCAAGAACCCGTGCCTTGCCGTCCAGCTCAACCTTCCTCGCCTCCAGCTCTTGCTCCAGCGCGCCTAAGCGGTCACGGCGCTTCTTGAGCTTGGCGTCCCGGTCCTTGATGGCCGCCTCGCGAGCCTTCATGCCTTCCTCCTGCTCTTGGCGAAGGCGGGTCTCCTCGGCGAGCTGGTCTTGCAGGCCCTTCAGCTCGCTCTCCAGCGCCTCGCAGTGACCTTGGACGTTAGCCACCTCCCCCAAGGCGGCCTCGCAAGCAACCTTCGCCCCAAGGATGACCTGCTTCTCCTTGTCACAAGCCGTCGAGGCCAGGATCAGCGCCGCCCGAATTGAAGCATCGGAGCGAATCCAGCCAGAAGCTAGCTCCAAGCGCCCGCCACTAGACGAGGGTCGGCGCCCAGAAGATCCTACCGCAGACGGTCCAGTTCGGCAGCAGCACGATCCAGAACAGTAGGAGGAGTCGGGGAAACAGCAGTCGGTGGAGTAGGAGGAGAAGATGTCAGCGTGACCACGGTATCCTGTGGCGGAGCCTGCTGTGCCCTGGCGGCTGTGGTGGCGGCATCAGGCAAAGGCACCTCGGGAGTCGCTCGGGCCATCGGGGCTGAGCTCGCCCCAGCCTGCTCAGCCAGGCCTCGCGAGGATGCCCGGGCAGGAGAGGCCCGTGCATCACGGTCACCTTCTTTCGCGGGCAGAGGCGCTGCCACGGATGGAACCTTAGGAGCTCCCTTCGACTTCTTTGCCGCGGGTGCCAGCCTAGCCGGGAGATACGAGCATCAAGCCTCAGCAGCAGAACAATAAACAAGACAGGAATCAAGCACTTACAGGTCATTGCTTGCGGGCTCGAGCAGCCTCTGGCCGTACTAGAAGCCCGAGAGCCAGCTGCAAGGATCAGCCTCAAGGAGGTCGGGAGCAGGAGGTGCACCTGCGGATCGCCTCGGGACTGGGGCGGACCCGCGGGGGATCAGCCCAGTCCGGTCCTTCTTCGGGATCGGGGGCAGGCTCCCGCCGCCCTGCTCATCATCATCCTCATCGTCGTCACTCGGAGAGAGGCGGAGAGCACGGGACCTGCGCCGAAGGCGGGGAGCCCTTGACTCTGCCTCGGAGTTAGCCCCCTCTCCCCGCTCCCCTCCTTCCTTCTCTTCGCTGGAGTCACCGGAGGACACGTCCACCGGGTCCTCGGGAGCCTCCGTAGGCACGGGCCCGTCCCCGTTGAAGGCGGGCATGGACCCCACTACCTGCTCCCAGTCCTCGCGGAGGAACAGGGGCGTAGGAGCGCCCTCCAACCTCGCCACGTCGCCCCCAACCAAAGACTGGAGAACCGCAGCCAGATCCTCATCGGCCAAGACCGCGGGGCTCGGGTGGGGCCTCCACATCGGAAGTGAGTACTGACGAAGCGGAGCCAGCTGGTGCTCCAGGAATTCCCTCAGCAGCGATGCACCAGTCAGCTTCACCGCCGCCATGCTGGCCGGCCTCAGATCCACGTCCATCTTCTCCAACACCAGCTTCGCGCGGGGGTCCACAAGCTCCACTCGGGACCAGTTGTTGGAGCTCGCGGGGTGCCCCGTGGGCAGGATCAGCCGAGGGTGGATGCGCCCAGCATCCACCAAGACCCTCTTGCTCCTGAAGCCCTCGATCCTTTTCCCAGGGTTCGAAATGGCGATGGAGCTGCCGTACGCAACGAAGCTCGCACACGCAGAGACGGAACCACGAGAGGTCCAGAGGGAGAAGTAGTGGCGCAGCAAGGCCACTGAGGGCTTCACCCCTACGCGAGCCTTGCAATAGTAGGCGAAGATTGCCAGAAGAAGGAGAGAGTTGGGATGGAGATGCAGAGCTTGGAGGTTATAGTGGCGGAGGACAGAGAAGAAGAACTCAGAAAAGGGAGGCACCAGACCGGCGACAATGGCGCTCATGAAGAGCGGATAGAAGGTGCTCCCTTGGCCCTCAGGGAGGGCAGAGCAGGCCTTGAACACCTTTGCCCCGTCGATGCCCTGCGCCGCCACCATCTGGCGCACCCGGGCAAGGCTCGCCTCCGACATGTTCGGCGAGTCCAAGGCAGACGAATACCAAGCTCAGGCCGGGGCCTGGCGAGGCGCCATGTCTGGCTAGGGCGCGCGGACGGAGTAGATCTAGAGATTTCGAAGGCGGGGAGGAGAGGCACAAGAAAGGGGATCTGAGCAGTAACGGGAGAAAGCAAAGAAGACAAAGGACAGATGCCGCTCCTTTATCAACTCGCGCGGTTGCTGATGCGCCCACGTCCAATCAACCACCACGCAGCGCCCAAGGCCGCAGGCTGTTAGGGCCCGCGACGCTTCGCACTTGCCCTTTCGCCTCTCTGCTCGGCCAAGTCCAGGCGCGCCGTGAGCCCGGGGGCTACTGTCGGCGTTCTGGGAACGGGGGTCCCCAGACTTGCCTGCCTGCGGCCTGCAGCGTGGCTCAAAGGGGGCCCAGCGTGGCCCATCTTCATCAAGGCAAGCTCAAGACACTCACGAGGGGCCAAGCCTCGTGGGGCGGACGACAAGGAGCTTCCTCAGGCACGGCCTCATCAGGCTGGCCCATGAGGAGGCGGAGAGTTCAAGGCGGGGTACCTCGCGAGGTGCCCATGACGCAAGCCATGACGACCAAGGGCGCCAGTCAGGCGCCAGCCCGCGCAGTGTCCTCCTTTCCTCTTTGGTGCAAAGGGAGCAAGCGCGGGCGAGAGCATCAAGCAAAGGCATCCATTTCGGTGCAACAAGACCAAGACCAGCCCAACGGCTGGGAGGAAGTCATTGTGGAGCCCAAGCGGGCGTCACCACCAGAGCCTTTGACAGGCGAGGACCAACTTTAGTCAGGATAAGTGTACCCGCTGTTCCCCTTCAAAATGGTGAATTATTGGCGTCCTTCCCGCTCAATATTTGGGAAGAGGCCCAGGGCCTTCGCCTATAAATAGGACTAGCCACCCCCAGGAAGAAGGGAGATAGAGTATCTAGCATACATCTAGAATCGAGAGAGAGAGAGAGAGCGACTGAACTCCTCCTAGCAGTTCATCGCACCAGCCAAGAACAAACCCTCGCGAGGCTGTTCTTCCTTGTATTGTTCATCATCAGCCCAAGAGACAATCCACCACACCACACACTGGAGTAGGGTATTACACCGCAATGGTGGCCTGAACTAGTATAAACCCTGTGTCCCTTGTGTTGTTCTTTTCGTAGTTTAGATCCTAGCGATTCAGCGAGGAGCAGGTAGGTAGAGGGCGAAATCTCCGCGCGCACCCCAGTGTTTGAACCTCAAGGGTCTGCCGGAACCCGAAATCCGATAGGTGTATATGCCAGTCTAACGTAAAGAGGGAATACATATTAGGGAATAAGCCAAACCGAACAGGGTTGGGCGAAACTGTTTCCATTATAGTCTGATTGATACGTCAAAGTGTATCTTTACAGAGGATTCCATGAGCATCAGGGCTATTTTACATGTCAAGAATTTATGAATGAGGGAAAGCTATATGCAGGTTCTAAAAATGTGGTCTTGAAGATCCCTTGTACACCCTGCCACACGTCTGCGTCGCTTTCTCCTTTAAGGGAGATTCCTTGAAAGGAACGGCTCACGGTTGTTTGTACGAAACCGGGCTCGGAAAGAGTCCTTGTACGCCGATGGAGTAGCTAGGTTTTAATGCACCTATGGTATTGAAGAGAAAAAAGAAAAAAGACGAAAATTGATCAAAGAAAAAGGTTCAAGATCGTATAGGATCAAACCATACTATAGACCTATCTGTATTGTGCCTCTGTTGATGCCCAACGTATTTCGAGTGCGTAATTATGCACGCGCGGTACAAATGCCGCGGATGTGTGTGGCAATCGACGAAGGCGAAGCTGCTAATCTAGATCTGGAGTTGCCAAGCTGTCATCCTGTAGGGTGGACCAGACTCGTTTAACATTGTTCGGGGGCTTGATGGCCGATGAGGTGTGCTGCTTGATAGGGCCGCTTTGTACCTTGGCTGTGAGGGTCGTGGTGTCCTCCTCGGTACGGACAGAGCGCTCCATGTTTCCATTAACTGTGATAACGCCGTGAGGTCCAGGCATTTTGAGCTTTGAGTAAGCATAATGCGGGACCGCATTGAAGCGGGCGAAGGCGGTTCTTACGAGCAGTGCGTGATAACCACTGTGAAAGGGAACAATGTCTAAGATCAAGTCTTCGTTTTGGAAGTTCTCGGTGAACCGAAGACTACTTCCAGCATTATGGAGCCCGTGCAATGGGCTTTTACACCAGGAATTACTCCTTTAAAGGTGGTTTTAGTGGTCTTGATTCTTGACGGATCAATACCCATTTTGCGGACAGTGTCCTGATAAAGCGGGTTAAGACTGCTACCGCCGTCCATGAGGACTCGTGTGAGATGGAATCCATCGATAATTGGATCGAGGACCAATTTTGCCGAACCTCCATGACGGATACTGGTCGGATGGTCTCTGTAATCAAAAGTGATCGGACAGGCTAACCTTGGGTTGAAATTTGGGGCGACCAGCTCTACGGCGTAACGTCCCTTAGCACACGCTTGTGCTCCCTCTTGGGGATATGTGTATCATATATCATATTCACTGTTTCTACTTCAAGAGGAAATTTCTTCTGTTCCATGTGTTCAGTTGGCGAGGATCTTCATCGTCGTCCTTGCTGGGTGGTCGTTTTCCCTTATGCTCGGTGTTTAGCTTACCGGCCTGTTTGAAGACCCAACAATTTTTGTTGGTATGATTGGCAGGTTTGTCAGGGGTGCCATGAATCTGGCAAGGTTGATCGAGTATTTTTTCCAAACTAGATGGACCATCTTTGTTTCCTTTGAATGGCTTCTTCCTATGTATGGATTTGGAGCCACTGAATCCGGCGTTGACCGCCGTGTCTTCGGTGTCGTTATTGTTGTTTCAACGCTTATGTTTGTTGCATCGTGGCCTGCCGCTACCGTCTCTAGCGTTGGAGGTGCCAGGGTCACTGGTGATGTTGCTTTTGCAAGCTAGCTAGCTATCTTATCCCGTGCAAAAGCGGGTCATGAGTGTGGTAAGAGATGCCATGGACTTTGATATTTCTTGGCCGAGGTGTCGAGCGAGCCACTCATCCCGGATGTTGTGTTTAAAGGCTACAAGGGCTTCGGCGTCTGGGTAGTCGACAATTTGGTTCTTTCTAATTAAGAACCCGGTCCAGAGCTTCCGAGCTGCTGGACTATGTGGCTAAGGTCATCGGCGTCTAGAGGCGAGACATATGTGCCTTGAAAGTTGTCTCTGAAGGCATCTTCCAAATCTTCCCAGCTACCAATAGAGTTTTATGGGAGGCTGCTTAACCAGTGCCGAGCTGGTTCCTTTAATTTTAGCGGGAGGTACTTGATGGCATGGAGATCATCACCGCGAGCCATGTGGATATGGAGAAGAAAATCTTCAATCCATACTGCCGGATCTGCCATTCCATCGTATGATTCAATGTTCATCGGTTTAAACCCTTCTGGGAACTGGTGTTCCATTACCTCATCGGTGAAGCATAAGGGGTGTGTGGCACCTCTGTATCGGGCGACGTCATGATGCAGTTCGGATGAAGTCCGTATGCGGTTTTCGGCCCAAGTGAGGTTGTGCCTGTCGCACCAGGCCTGATGGCCATCTTCTTGTGTTGGGGCACGCCCCCTTGAGCCGCTCTATTGTCCAGGTCGTATCGTAGGTCATAGGTGTATCCTGGAGCCACTGTCTCTCTGCCTCTACGGCGAGGTGGTGCGGGTTGGTGTTCGGCATAGGTGGCTGCTTTCTCTTGCCCATGTGGTTGCCGGTCTGGTTCATCAGCACGGTCATGTCTTGATGGTATTGTCTTGAGGGCCTCGTCATCAAATTGTGGTAGTAGCCGACGCTTCGGGTAACTCTTTGTTGGGCATTGAAGGCCATACTCTTCGGTGTCTAGGACCTGGGTCCATCGGTCGTTGAGTGTATCCTGTTCGGCTTGGAGCTGTTGCTGCTTCTTTTTGAGGCTTCTCGCTGTTGCGATTAGCTGGTGCTTGAAGTGCTCTTGCTCGAGGGGTTCCTCTGGCATGATGAAGTCTTCGTCAGCGAGGCTCACATCATCCTCGGAGGGTGGTAGATAGTTACTATCCTCTGAGTCCTTGTTCCCGACTGGATCGCCAGGGTTAACTTGCCCCTCCTCCCAATCATCCTGTTCGGATGTTGGTTCGACGGGGGCTTTGGGGTCTTCGGCATTCTAGGGAGTGTTATTGTCTCTGGTGCCTGTATTAATGTCTTTTTCGCGACGTGATTTTGAACGGCGCCGCTGACGTCGACGCTTTGGTGGGGCCTCAATAGGATCATCCTCGACTGGATCCTTCCTGCCATCGCCGTCATCTTCTTTGGGTGTGTCCACCATATACACGTCATATGAGGAGGTGGCCGTCCAACGTCTGGTAAATGGCGGTTCTGGGCCTTGTTCGTCTCCGACATCGTTGTTCATACCGTCGATGTCTTCGGAGGCATAGTCCAGCATGTCGGTTTAGTCCTCGACAGTGGCTATGAAGTGGATGGTGGGTGGGACATAAAATTCCCTACTCTCAGCCCCTAGTCTGGGCTGGGTGTAGTTCGGAAGTGATTCCTCTGTGATGGCGAGGGATCGCATTAAGTCCATAGCCTAGTTTAAGAGCGAGGTTTGGACGGGAAAGAGAGAGTCCGTGGAGCTAGGCAGAGCAGGAGTCTCCTGGCCGAGCTCGCGTGACATGGACCTCGACAGTTCGGAGCTGGAGTCCGGGGGTGAGTCTGGATTTCTGATGACAGAGGGAGCCCGGTTTGACTCCGGGCTTGCCAATGACGCAGTCCCCTCTGGATCTCTGGTAGCGAGCTTCGTAATTGCAGAGAGTCCGGTGGGCTCTAAACTCCCCTCTTCGGACCTGGTAGTCTGCTCTGGATCTAAGGCCGGACCGGTGGTCGGGGCCGCGAACCCTTCAAATATTAAGTCTCCTCAGATGTCGGCGACGTAATTTAGATTTCCCAAACTGATCTGATGACCAGGGGTGTAGCTGTCGATTTGTTCAACGTGGCCAATCTAGCTGGCACGCAGCGAGAAGCCGCCGAACATGAAAATTTAACCGGGGAGGAAAGTCTCCCCCAAAACAGTGTCATTGTGGATGATCGATCGAGCCGTCGAACCTTCTGTCGATGGCACAGTGGCACTCTCAATGAATGCACCAGTGTCGGTGTCAAAACCGACCAATCTCGGGTAGGGGGTCCCGAAATATGCGTCTGAGGATTGAAGGTAACAAGAGGCAGGGGACACGATGTTTACGCATGTTCGGGCTCTCTTAATGGATGTAATACCCTAGTTCCTGCTTGATTGACTTTTATGAGTATAGGGGTTACAAGAGTTGATCTACCACGAGATCGTAATGGCTAAACCCTAGATGTCTAGCCTGTATGATTTATGATATCCTCTACAGACTAAACCCTCTGGTTTATATATACATCGGAGGGGCCTAGGTTTGTACAGAGTCGGTTTATAGAGAAAAGGAACCTACACATCTGACGCCAAGCTTGCCATCCATGCAAAGGAGAGTCCCATCAGACACGGGGGAAGGCCTTCTATCTTGTATCTTCACGGCCCATTAGTCCGGCCAATGACACACAGGCCGGATGCCCGAGGACCCCCTAATCCAGGACTCCCTCACTCACATTGGACTTGAGTGCCAAAGGGAAGTAGTTGGGAACACCTTCTCATCTCTTCCCCCGGCAGCTTGAACAGCGATGGTGTAGATGCTCAAGAACTTTTCCGGGTTCAGCCTCCCATTGTACTTCTCGGGTATCTCTAGCTTGAACGTGCGAGCGGATGGACAACGGACTTGCCGCAGCTCACGAGTGAAGGCAGGGCACCCAACCTCGAAAAGAAGGCACCCGACATCCTCGAGCTCAGGCTCGTCGACATCGGGGCCATCGCACCCATCAGTCCAGCGATGGTCATCGAGGTTGTCGGTGTCAAAACCAGCGGATCTCGGGTAGGGGGTCCCGATCTGTGCGTCTAGGCTGACAGTAACAGGAAGCAAGGGACACAATGTTTACCCAGGTTCGGGCCCTCTCGATGGAGGTAAAACCCTACTTCCTGCTTGATTAAGATTGAAGATATGGGTAGTACAAGAGTAGATATACCATGAGATCGTAGAGGCTAAACCCTAGAAGCTATCCTATGATGGTATGATTGTAATTGTGTCCGGCCTTCTAAGGACCAACCTCTCCGGTTTATATAGACACCGGAGAGGGCTAGGGTTTACATGGAGTCGGTTACAAGGAAGGTAATATAACATCCGAATCGCCAAGCTTGCCTTCCACGCCAAGGAGAGTCCCATCCGAACACGGGACAAAGTCTTGGGTCTTGTATCTTCATGCTTTCTGGACGTTGTACACAGTCCGGCTGTCCGGATACCCCCTAATCCAGGACTCCCTCAGTAGCCCCTGAACCAGGCTTCAATGACGATGAGTCCGGTGCGCAGTCTTGTCTTCGGCATTGCAAGGCGGGTATCTTCTCCGAATACTCCAAAGTAATTATCGAACACTTGAACCGTGTCCGGATCCGCACAATGATCTTCACATACCACCATAGAGAGAATGATACTTCACAAATGCAATCTGCTGACAACTTTTTAGATGACGCGACGTGTCATTACGGTCGGGTCATTATTCGAATCGTTTTCCCACAACCAGCCACAGCGCATATTGCGAGGCGGTTTCCTTGACACGTCTTGTCAAAGCAGAGATCGTGTCCCCTTATCATGGGATTCTCATCAAAACGGGTATGGGTAATCCCACCACACCATCAGTCGTAGCGCTTGGGAGGCAAGCGATTCTCAACGGGCAAGTGCGGAGGCACACCACTTTCATCGCCTCTATAAAGGGATAAGAGTTCCCCTTTTTTACCCACGCCTTCTTCCTCCTTTGCCCACTCTTGCCCCCTCGAGCTCCAGCGCCCAAGACCAAGTCTTCTCCACACAGCTAAACATGTCCGGAGCAGGAGGCAAGTGGGTGGCTTCCACCGTGAAGGAGAAGCATATCGCAAATCTTCGGGCGGCCGGATACTTGGCCGCAGACATTGCGCACCGGCTACCGGACGCTGGGCAGGTCATTCCGACCCCGGGACCCCACGAGAGGGTCGTGTTCATCGCCCACTTCGTCCGAGGACTGGGGTTTCCACTTCACCCCTTCGTCCGTGGGCTCATGTTCTACTACGGGCAAGATTTCCATGATCTAGCCCCGAATTTCGTCCTCAACATCTCGGCGTTCATCATCGTATGTGAGGCTTTCCTCCGCATCAGGCCTCACTTTGGCCTGTGGCTGCAAATCTTCTGCGTGAAGCCGAAGATCGTGAGCGGCCAGCAAGCACAGTGCGGAGGGACCATGGTGGGCGGGATGCCTAATGTCACATGGCTTGACGGCTCCTTTGCGGGGACCGTGAAAGGGTGGCAGTCGGGGTGGTTCTACATCACCGAGCCGCGTGGCGCCAACTGGGCAGCGGCCCCCATGTTCTGATCCGGAACCCCCATGCGGCTCACCTCCTGGGAAAAGAAGGGCCTGGCCTGGGGCGAACCTACAGAGCTGACCGGACTCCAAAAATGCATCAAGAGCATGAAGGACAAGAACATCAAGCTTGTCAACATGATCCAGGTCATGCTTGTCCGCCGGATCCTTCCGTGCCAAAGACGGGCATTCAATTTGTGGGAGTTCGTTCCGGCCGAACACCAGACGCTCCGAAAGCTCTACGACATGACGCACAAAGGCGCATGGAAGGTGTTGTTCAAGGCCTCCGAAGTACCTCCTCCCACATACGAGGACCGCAGGCTTCACGCCGCGCGGCCTCCTAATCAGGTGAGTTTTCAGACTACCACCAGATTCGATTCTTCCCAATATATTCATGGGGGAAGCTTAGGTAATTGTGCATATTTGTTCAGGATTATGTGGAGACAACGGAGGAGATTGACTGTCCGGCTCCGCTGCCAGAAGGCCCAGTTGATGCTCTCCTGACGGAGATGCTGATCCCGGCGCCCTACAAGGTGCCGGAGAAAAAGGCCAAAAAGAAGGCCCTGCGGACCCGAAAGGGTCTCCGTCATAAGGATGTGCTGGAAGCCTCGTCCGAAGACGACGAGGCACACTCCTCCCCCGAAGATGAGGAAGAAGAAGAAGAAACCGCCCCATCCGGAAAGGATGAGGGGCCTGAGGAGACGGACTAGGGGTCCGGGAGAGGCCCTTGACGCAAGGCCATCATACCCACATCGTTCGATGACAAGGAAACAGATTCCTCCCGCGGAGGCGGGGGGGGAGCAAGAAGAAACTCTACCTCCCCGCACTAGGAAGGAGAAAAAGAGGAAAGCCGCCCCGGAGGGGGAGGCTGGGACGTCCAAGAAAGAAAAGACGTCCCTTCCGGACTACTCCACCACGGCCGCTCATAGCGAGGAAGGGTGGCTGCCCAGAGGGAAGACCCTAGCACGATCGTAAGTGTCCGCACTCTATCGTGATTTTACTTCATAGTTGTTTAATAACGCCGAACATATATGCAGTCCGGCCAGGGTTCATCCCAAGGTGTCTTCCTCGGATGGGTCTCTGGGCGCTTCAGAGATGAACTCGCTCCCGACGGCCACCACTCCTCAGCCTGCGGATGACACGGAGGTGTTGTCCCGAAGGCTCCCCGAGCGGGGGGAGGTGACTCTAGAGACGCCCCGAGGCGGAGTTCCAGATGTCGGATATGCGGGATTCAAGATCCTCGCGGATCGTGTCGATGAGAGCTGCAGCAGGGCGGGCTCTCCTCCGAACACTGTTCCGGAACCTCCGACGGTTCCGGACATAGGCGGGCAGCCCCTCGTTAGGGAGGGCGAGCCGTCCGTGCCGAGGACTTCCATCGCGCCAGCGGCGCCGGATAGTCTGGTGGAAGCGCTTCGAGGCGCTTCCATGGATGACGAGCACCGTACTCTTATGAGTGCGGTGATTCAAAAGGTTCTGTCCGCCAAAAGCGGACTAATCGAAACCTGCACAAGCCTCCTGACGGGCTTTGAGGTAAGTAAAAAAATGTGTGAAATTACCACCCGATAGGTAGTAGCCCCTGATACTCTGTTTGGTGTTCGGAAAGAAAACCAAACGGAGGGTCAATTATAATCCGCAGGTGTCTAATAAGTGTTCATGTGAACTGTCACGCCCAATATGCGATACTATCCTAAAGAGACTCGAAGGTCCCACCACGGATAGAACCGCATATTGAAACGCTTTTGCAAGGTGGATATCATTACATCAACATTACATAATAGATGGGGATACATATAAGAGGCATACAATGCCATACAATACAACAATACATCATACATCAGATCATCATCCGACTACGGATGAAACACAAACAGAAACTCAAACGACATCCACCCTGCTAGCCTAGGCTGCCGACCTGGAACCTATCCCCTGATCGAAGAAGAAGTAGAAGAAGAACTCCAAGACAAGCAAACATCGCTCTCGCGTCATGATCATCGCATAACCTGTACCTTCAACTATTGTTGTAGTAATCTGTGAGCCACGAGGACTCAGCAATCCCATTACCATGGGTATCAAGACTAGCAAAGCTTAAAGGGAAAGGAAGGGGTAAAGTGGTGAGGTTGCGGCAGCGACTAGGCATATATGGTGGCTAACATACGCAAATAAGAGCGAGAAGAGAGCAAGCGGAACGGTCGTGAAGCTAACAATGATCAAGAAGTGATCCTGAACTCCTACTTACGTCAAACATAACCCAAAACCGTGTTCACTTCCCGGACTCCGCCGAAAAGAGACCATCACGGTTACACACGCGGTTGATGCATTTTAATTCGTATCTGGTGTCAAGTTATCTACAAACAGACATTAACAAATTCCCATCTGCCTATAACCACAGGCACGGCTTTCGAAAGTTTATACCCTGCAGGGGTGTCCCAACTTAGCCCATGATAAGCTCTCGCGATCAACGAAGGATATACCTTCTCCTAGGAAGACCCGATCAGACTCGAAATCCCGATTTACAAGACATTTCAACAATGGTAAAACAAGACCAGCAAAGCCTCCCGCTGTGCCAACAAATCCCGATAGGAGCTGCACATATCTCGTTCTCAGGGCACACCGGATGAGCCAGACGTCGGGTTGGCATACACCCTGGTTACCCAGGGGGCGCCGGACATCGCTCAGTTTGGACCAACACTTGGACAAGCATTGGCCCGGGGGGGCTAAAATAAAGATGACCCTCGGGCTCCGGAAACCCAAGGGAAAAAGGGCTAGGTGAGGCAAATGGTAAAACCAAGGTTGGGCCTTGCTGGAGGAGTTTTATTCAAAGCGAACTATCAAGGGGGTCCCATAAATCACCCAACCGCGTAAGGAACGCAAAATCCGGGAACATAACACCGGTATGACGGTTAATTAGTTAGGAAATAAATCATTTTAGCATATTATCTAAGCAAAATTAAACAAACAACATTTTAAGCATTTTAACATGGGATGAAAATGGCATATTATTAATCTACACAAAATTCTAAGCATTTTACATATATAAATTATTTACAAAAGATGCATGGTTTGTGAGTAATTATATGCATGAAGACTAGGGACTTTTCTGCAAATCTGTAAAACCTGGATAATGCCGAATCGCAGCAACAGGAAAAAAACAACACTAGGCTGAAACTGCTGGGTGCTGGGCTGAGGTTCTGCTCACATTGGGCCTGGCCCGGTCGGTGCAAGAGGCAGGCCGGCAGGGTGCTTCCAGGCTGAGGCAGAGGAGCGGAGGAGGCTGGGCCCTCCTGGCGCTGGCTGGGCCTTGAGGCGCTGGGCCGGAGAAGAGGAGGCCCAGGCGCATGCGGTCGAGGGCGCGGTCAACGGGGCGAGCGGGCTGGATCCACCGTGAAGCACGGGAGGCAGCAGGCGCGGCTGGACTCCGGCGACGACGAGGCAAAGCCGCGGCGGGGAACTTGGCGGCAAGGTGCATGCGAGGAAGGCCAGGCGGCGAAGGACGGCCGCGGATCTGGTCGGCGACGGGGTAGAGGAAGCCTTGGGCAGCGGCGGTTCCCTGCTGAAGAAGAGAGAGAGAGGGATGAGAGAGATCGAGAGGAACGGGGAGTAGAAGGAGAGATGGAGGGCAGGGGCACCGCGACCTGGGCGGCGACGACAGCTTCATGGCGACGGCGAGGCCGATGGCCGGCGGCGGGGACGGGTGGTGAAGGCGCTCGCTGGCGGCGGGGCGCGCTGGATCGGGAGCTCTCCTGCACGGGGAGCTCGTACGCGAGGGCGGCGGCGGCTCGGGCCCTGGTTGGGCTCGGGGCGGGCTCTAGATGGGCCCTCAGGGCCGCGGCGAAGTGGGGAAGCAGGGGCACGACGTGGCAGCACCTGGTTGGCTGCACGCGTCGCCGACGGCGGGGTTGGACAATGGGTGCGCGACAAGTGGCGGCGGGGTGCTGGCTGGGCACGGATTTCGAGGAGAGGAGGTGGGAGGCGGCTGGCTGATGATTGGGGGGCACGGATTTCGAGGAGGGAGGAGAAGGCCAAAATGGCATGTGGGGGGGTGTTTAAATAGGCAGGGGTCTAGGGTTAGGGGATTTGCTCCGTTTTCAGACCGTTCGATCGCCATCGGATGGCTCCGGAGCGGAGAGGGTCTAGGTGAGTGGATAGTGGGCTGTGAAGAGTAGTTGGGCTGAGAGGAGAGAAGAGAAATGCAGCCCGGCAACTCTTTTCGAAGACCGAAAATGTCCGACGTAAATACCGGCAACGATGCCGCTATATAATTAATGGTTGGGCTATCAAACGAGCTCCGAATGTGACGAAACTTGACAGGCGCTCTGTCTACACTATAATAAGATCGCACGCCAAGTTGCATCTCATTCCAAGAACATTTTTAAGCCACTTATAAAATAATATTTCTGAGGTGCCGCGGGCGCGTGCGAGTGTGGTCGGGCTCAGAACAGACAACAGAGAGAACCAGGGAAACCCGGACGGATGCAAGTTTTATGAAAACGATGCCGATGCAATGCGCGTGATGCTATGAGATGAGATGCATAACAAGAACAAAATGCAAAACAACAGACAAAACCCAACCACGGAGGAAATAACATATCGTATCTCCGGAAAAGGCAAGAGTTGGAGTTACGAATATGGAAAGTTGTATCCGGGGCGTTACAACACTCCACCACTACAAGAGGATCTCGTCCCGAAATCTAGGATGGCACCGGAGGGAAAAGTAAGAGGAAGAGAAGAGGTAAAACTAAGTTGCTTCTTCGACAAACGAGTGAAACCATGAACCTTGAGAGGTTGAGCAAAATGAAAGAAAGAAAAGAACGAATATGAACATAGTTGAAAACACTCTGTTAGAAAAGAGGAACAAGGGATACGACAAGTACCAAGAGGTTTAGTGATAAGATAGATATTGAAACCACTCCGGTTAAAACTAGATAGAGAAGGAATAAGATTGATATAATTTGGGCAGCACTCTGACTGAAAGAAGAAGGAAAACTTGATAAGATGAAAATAACTTGAAGAGATGACACAACACTCCGGTTAAATGGATAAGCATGAAAAGAACACGATCCTCACAAAACAAGGTGATGGGTGAAGAGCACAACATCACAATGCCTGCGTAACGAAAGAATAGAAACTAGACAGTTGGGATAAAGGGACGGAGAAGAAAATGACAACTTGTGCCACAAATGAGCTTGGAAAGCATCCTTGCAAAGAAGAATTGAACGGAGTTGTTGAAAAATCAACAATGAAAAGCACAAGCTTGCTGTGGGCTTATCACAAACATCTGAAAATGATGAGGTGACAACCGGCCATCGATGGAAACAGTTAATTGGATTGAGATCAGCATGGAGATGAAAACTCCTTTTAATGAAAGAATAGGAGGAAACTTGGATTATCGATAGGCACCACAATTAGCAACATTCCTTAGGGAAGGCTTTAGGTGTAACCTAAACCAAGATAACTCCAATGGAGGGATTAATGGATTTAAATTACCTCATTCTTGACAACATGTGAATCATGAAACACGAACTCAAATTGTCAAGAATGACATAACACCACCTCAAATCATAAGGTAGAACGAATTGCACTTCGAAATGCAAGATGAAGAATACTTGAACTCCCCAAAACAAAACATGTGTTGAGCACCATGTTTATTTTAGAGTATAGCTTAGCAGATCATAACTTCGAGAGAAATCTTGAAGAACAATTGAAGAATGAAAAGAATCCTTGACGAACCACCATGTAGAGCCTCCATGAAGAACTCCAGTAATAGAATGATGGAATGAAAGGAAAGTTAAAAACACAAGGTGAAGTCTTGCAGTGATAAGATGAAGCTTTGAAATGATATAACTGAGAAAACTTAGAACTCCGGAAAGAAAGATGAACAAATGAAATCAAGAATTTTGATGAACCTCCGGAATAAGGAATTGAATTTACTTGATGAAACAAGAATAAGAATTACATTATGCTCATCCTTCACCAATTAAATTGATGGCAAGCAATGGATTTGACATACTACTTATTCTCGTAGAAAGAATTAAAAGAGATATAGCGCAAACTTGAGGAAGGTCTTGAACGACCACCAGTAGGATTGAAACAACAAAAGAACGAGTGAATTGATACGATAACGAAGGAAGAGAAATCTTGAATGAACCACCGTAAGAGTTGAAAATGAGATTAGCAAAGGCACAATTCACCGGGAAGAATTGTAAAATGAATGAAGATACTTGAAGGGATTTAGATACAGAGAACGAAGAGATCATGAACTGATTAGAGGATATTTGAATGATGCACCGATAAGATTCGGAGAATGATAGCTACACGCTGAGAATGAAGAATTATGACATGATGGCCTTTAGAGGAAAGAAATGGAAACAACTCATGAAATGCTCTGGATGGTAAGAAAAGAATTGTCACAATCGAAAACAATTATGAGGATGGCATGAAGCTAGAACCATGAATCTTCAAGAGAATGGACCAAGATTTAAGAGAAACTCTTCTTCAGTCTTCAAATGTTTAGAATGATGATGAGAACCACCATGAATTGTTGAGATACTCCTAGAGAATTAAAAGAGAAAAGGTTGAGCCAAAGATGAAAAGAATTTGAAAACGACCTTGGAGAAGGCATGTGACTGATGAAAATTCATTCTTACGTCAAACTTGGAAATGAATTTGAGAATCGCTCCTGAATTCGAAGAGTCAGGTAAGATCCTGGGAAAAGACCTATGGGTTAGGGCCCACTCAAAAGAAAACACGGTTGAAAATGATTTTAAAGAGAGATTGCACCGGTTGAATTAAATGGCTTGAATGAGATAACAATCTCCAAATAGCTTGAACGAATTAAGAATGGAAACACCAATCTTCTGAGATATCTTCAACACTCCGAAACAAATGAATAGCAAGAGGTGAGTGATTAAGAGGTGCACCGGCATGAGAAAGCATTTGACACGAGGAAAGGAATATGATCAACACTGAAAGCTTGAATTGGATCCACCGGAGAAGAAACAACAACGAAGGATGATGAACTTGAAACAGTTGAGCATCTTCATGGGAAATCACCGGATAAGAACATTGACGAAAAAGAATGGAGAAACTTCCCACAAATAAAAGGATACATGATTAAGAAATCTGAGTCCTTTCAGAAAAAGGGTGGGAGGGCGGGAAAACAAAGGCAACTTGGGGAGATGGAATGGATACCGTTGATAAAACTTAGAATTGATCTTGCGGATGTTGAAAATGATCAGATCCACTTGAAGAGAAGCACGCCAGTTGGAAAAGAGTTGACATGACAATCTCGATGATCAAAAGGATTAGTATTCACATAGCAATATGGGAACACCGTTTAGGAAAGGTATGGATTCAAAATTTGACTTCGAAGCAACTTGAATACCACAAATAAAACAAAACAAAGGATTTGGCTTGCAGAATAAGCCGGAAAAAATACATATGATAGAGATTTACCCAATCCCATATCATGCATCTGTCGGAAAGATATTCTAGGAGCTACTTGAATTCCCACCTATAAACTCCCGAAACTTTCTGGTTATGCAATCTGGTGTTGGGGATACAGGGGAAGCAATATATCTCACCCAAACTAACAATCCCTACATCCAGTTGTATCCATCCATCAACACATAACCAAGAAAACTCCGGAAATCGTGTACCTCAACCTTCGAAAAGCATCCATTATACGAGCTATGGCAATACTCCCGAACTCCCCAGTACTGGGTGGCGTCGAGATTATCTCACCAACAACTGCATAAAAGAGATTTTCGATGTCGGCAAAACTCAGGTATTCCAGAACTGCAACGATAAAATTGTGACGACAACACCTCGGAGCTCAACTCCCCGGGTCAAAGCCAGATAATAGACAAGAGGCACCAAGAACAATGTTCTCATCACAAAACCATCGGAACGATTCCAAGATACCCGTGTGATCCTGAATTTTTTTTAGTGAAATTTGAGGAGAGGAAAGTCAAAACATCTACGTCAGGAGACCTCACTAGAGCGACGAAGGGGCTGAGGAGTAAAAAGAATCCTACTCTCCGATATATATAATCCTAAGACACAGAATAGTTTTCTTCTAGACTCAACATTGGCCAACAATCAAGGGGGCTCCTATGGTAGGTCGAGGCTCTGATTACCAACTTGTCACGCCCAATATGCGATACTATCCTAAAGAGACTCGAAGGTCCCACCAAGGATAGAACCGCATATTGAAATGCGTTTGCAAGGTGGATATCATTACATCAACATTACATAATAGATGGGGATACATATAAGAGGCATACAATGCCACACAATACAACAATACATCATACATCAGATCATCATTCGACTACGGATGAAACACAAACAGAAACTCAAACGACATCCACCCTGCTAGCCCAGGCTGCCAACCTGGAACCTATCCCCTGATCGAAGAAGAAGCAGAAGAAGAAATCCAAGACAAGCAAACATCGCTCTCGCGTCATGATCATCGCATAACCTGTACGTTCAACTGTTGTTGTAGTAATCTGTGAGCCACGAGGACTCAGCAATCCCATTACCATGGGTATCAAGACTAGCAAAGCTTAAAGGGAAAGGAAGGGGTAAAGTGGTGAGGTTGCGGCAGCGACTAGGCATATATGGTGGCTAACATACGCAAATAAGAGCGAGAAGAGAGCAAGCGGAACGGTCGTGAAGCTAACAATGATCAAGAAGTGATCCTGAACACCTACTTACGTCAAACATAACCCAAAACCGTGTTCACTTCCCGGACTCCGCCGAAAAGAGACCATCACGGTTACACACGCGGTTGATGCATTTTAATTCGTATCTGGTGTCAAGTTATCTACAACCGGACATTAACAAATTCCCATCTGCCTATAACCGTAGGCACGGCTTTCGAAAGTTTATAACCTGCAGGGGTGTCCCAACTTAGCCCATGATAAGCTCTCGCGATCAACGAAGGATATACCTTCTCCCAGGAAGACCCGATCAGACTCGGAATCCCGGTTTACAAGACATTTTGACAATGGTAAAACAAGACCAGCAAAGGCTCCCGCTGTGCCGACAAATCCCGATAGGAGCTGCACATATCTCGTTCTCAGGGCACACCGGATGAGCCAGACGTCGGGTTGGCATAGACCCTGGTTGCCCAGGGGGCGCCGGACATCGCTCGGTTTGGACCAACACTTGGACAAGCATTGGCCCGGGGGGGCTAAAATAAATATGACCCTCGGGCTCCGGAAACCCAAGGGAAAAAGGGCTAGGTGAGGCAAATGGTAAAACCAAGGTTGGGCCTTGCTGGAGGAGTTTTATTCAAAGCGAACTGTCAAGGGGGTCCCATAAATCACCCAACCGCGTAAGGAATGCAAAATCCGGGAACATAACACCGGTATGACGGAAACTAGGGCGGCAAGAGTGGAACAAAACACCAGGCATAAGGTCGAGCCTTCCACCCTTTACCAATTATATAGATGCATTAATAATATAAGAGATATTGTGATATCCCAACATAAACCTGTCCATCAAGGGGCAATCTTCAACTTCACCTACAACTAACAACGCTATAAGAGGGGCTGAGCAAAGCGGTAACATAGCCAAGCAATGGTTTGCTAGAAAGGGTGACAAAGGTTAGAGGCTGACATGACAAATAGGGAGGCTTGAAGAGCAAGCGATAGGTAGCGCAACAAAGCGATAGAATGAAGCAACTAGCATAGCAATGATAGTAGTGAGATCCAGGGTAGCGGTCATCTTGCCTGAAATCCCGCAAAGAAGAAGAACGAGTCCATGAAGAAGACAAACGGACGTAGTCGAACGAATCCTCACAATCGCAACATTACCGGAACTAAGAAGCAACACTGGAAAGAAACAAACAACATGGTAAACACAAAAGCATAATCATGGCAAGATGCACAATCAAGTATGATGCATGTCCGGTTCAATGAGGCATGGCATGGCAAAGTGCTCAGACAATCCTACAAATTAAGTGGAGCTCAAAATGCAAAACACCACATCAATTATTTAGTTCACTCCCAGTTAGGTACTCAACAATATTAAATGTTGTTAAACATGGCAAGAGGTGAAGCATAATAAAACTACCTATCTAAGCAAGTTTAAATGAGGCCGGAACCACAAAACAACAATTCCGGAAAATCCCCATGTGCATATTCTAGTTTTGGTACTGTTCTGCCTATTACATAATTTTAGAGTTGTTAAACAGGAAAATAAAGTGGACCATGTTAAACTAGGCATTTTTCCACCCCATTTACATATAAAGTTTATTAAGATTGGAGCTACGGTTAATTAGTTAGGAAATAAATCATTTTAGCATATTATCTAAGCAAAATTAAACAAACAACATTTTAAGCATTTTAACATGGGATGAAAATGGCATATTATTAATCTACACAAAATTCTAAGCATTTTACATATATAAATTATTTACAAAAGATGCATGGTTTGTGAGTAATTATATGCATGAAGACTAGGGACTTTTTTACAAATCTGTAAAACCTGGATAATGTCTAAATCGCAGCAACAGGAAAAAAACAACACTAGGCTAAAACTGCTGGGTGCTGGGCTGAGGTTCTGCTCACATTGGGCCTGGCCCGGTCGGTGCAAGAGGCAGGCCGGCAGGGCGCTGCCAAGCTGAAGCAGAGGAGCGGAGGAGGCTGAGCCCTCCTGGCGCTGGCTGGGCCTTGAGGCGCTAGGCCGGAGAAGAGGAGGCCCAGGCATGTGCGGTCGAGGGCGCGGTCAACGGGGCGAGCGGGCTAGATCCACCGTGAACCAGGGGAGGCAGCAGGCGTGGCTGGACTCCGGCGACGACGAGGCAAAGCCGCGGCGGGGAACTTGGTGGCAAGGTGCAGGTGAGGAAGGCCAGGCGGCGAAGGACGACCGCGGATCTGGTCGGCGACGGGGTAGAGGAAGCCTCAGGCGGCGGCGGTTCCCTGCTGAAGAAGAGAGAGAGAGGGATGAGAGAGATCGAGAGGAACGGGGAGCGGAAGGGAGAGATGGAGGGCAGGAGCACCGCGACCTGGGCGGCGACGACAGCTTCATGGCGACGGCGAGGCCGATGGTCGGCGGCGGGGATGGGCGGTGAAGGCGCTCGCCGGCGGCGGGCCGCGCTGGATCGGGAGCTCTCCTGCATGGGGAGCTCGGACGCGAGGGCGGCGGCGGCTCGGGCCCTGGATGGGCTCGGGGCGGGCTCTAGATGGGCCCTGAGGGCCGCGGCGAAGTGGGGAAGCAGGGGCGCGACGTGGCAGCGCCTAGTTGGCTGCGCGTGTCGCCGGCGGCGGGGTTGGACTATGGGGGCGCGACAAGTGGCGGCAGGGTGCTGGCTAGGCACGGATTTCGAGGAGGGAGGAGAAGGCCAAAATGGCATGTGGGGGGTGTTTAAATAGGTAGGGGTCTAGGGTTAGGGGATTTGCTCCGTTTTCGGACCGTTCGATCGCCATCGGATGGCTCCGGAGCGGAGAGGGTCTAGGTGAGTGGATAGTGGGCTGTGAAGAGTAGTTGGGCTGAGATGAGAGAAGAGAAATGCAGCCCGACAACTGTTTTCGTAGACCGAAAACGTCCGACGTAAATACCGGCAACGGTGCCGCTATATAATTAACGGTTGGGCTATCAAACGAGCTCCGAATGTGACGAAACTTGACAGGCGCTCTGTCTACACTATAATAAGATCGCACGCCAAGTTGCATCCCATTCCGAGAACATTTTTAAGCCACTTATAAAATAATATTTCGGAGGTGCCGCGGGCGCGTGCGAGTGTGGTCGGGCTCAGAACGTACAACGGAGAGAACCGGGGAAACCCGGACGGATGCAAGTTTTATGAAAACGAGGCTGATGCAATGCGCATGATGCTATGAGATGAGATGCATAACAAGAACAAAATGCAAAACAACAGACAAAACCCAACCACGGAGGAAATAACATATCGCATCTCTGGAAAAGGCAAGAGTTGGAGTTACGAATATGGAAAGTTGTATCCGGGGCGTTACATGAATAAGCAGGCCGTGCTGCTTGCCGCTGCTGCCCGCACAGCCGAGGTTGCCGAACTAAAGCGGGACCTGGAGCAGGCGCAGGGAGAGCTTGACCTCACGAAGAGGCAGCTCGAAGAGAACAAAGGTGAGTGATTCTCCGCTCTTATGTATTTAAGGATAGATGAAATTGGTTAGTCTGACAACGAAGCATCATGACTGTGTAACAGGGGCCATCGCCGAAGTGGCGTCCCTGAAGAAAGCGCTGTCCGAGGCCGAAGACAAGGCGGCCTTGGAATGCAAGGAGCGCGAGAAGCAAAGTGCTAGAGTGGACGAGGTACAGCAAGAGCTCCAGGACCTCGGCAATAAGTTCGAGTCCGTGTAGCAAGATCTAAAGATGAAAGATGCCGAGCTTGTGAAGGCCCTTGTGAGTATGAAAGACGCCAAGGCCGAAGCCGAGAAGGCACAACAGGAAATCCAAGAGGACAAAAAGATAGCGGCGGGTAAGAAAATCTTTATGCAAAGCAAACATGTGGAGGAGGCGTTTCTTTTACTTACCGGAATTTGGAGCTCTCCAGGGGCATTCGCAGATCTGCCATGCAGCGTATCAGATGCCGCCGGAGTTCTACCGTGCCCAGGAGGGGAGCTCAACAAAGAAGCTATTCTGGTCCCAGTATGCTGGGGCTGAACACCCAATGCCTCTGAGTGACCAACTGAAGCAGTTGGTCGAACTCCACAGGGCGGCCGAAGTGGCTATGAAAGATTCCATAGTACGGATGTGTCCTGGTGAGCCCCTGCCCACTAGCTACTTCGGCCTGATCAAGCGGATGGTGAATGCCAGTCCGCGGCTTGAAGTGATCAAGCGATCTGTTTGCATTGAGGGTGCCCGCCGGGCCTTTGCTCGTGCAAAGGTGCATTGGGGCAAGCTGGATGCGGAGAAGCTGGTGAAGGACGGGCCGCCGGAGGGCAAGGCGCATCGCCATCCCGAGAAGTACTACGATGGCGTAATGAAGGGAGCTCGTCTCGTGGCCGACGAATGTACTAAGGACAAGATCTTTGACTAAATGTGTCGATGTTCTGGGAACGGGGGTCCCCAGACTTGCCTGCCTGCGGCCTGCGGCATGGCTCAAGGGAGGCCCAGCACAGCCCATCTTCATCAACACAAATTCAAGACCCTCGCGAGGGGCCAAGCCTCGCGGGGCGGACGACAAGGAGCTTCCTCAGGCACGACCTCATCAGGTGGGCTCGCAAGGAGGCGGAGAGTTCAAGGCGGGGTACCTCGTGAGGTGCCCATGACGCAAGCCATGACGACCAAGGGCGCCAGTCGGGCGCCGGCCCGCGCAGTGTCCTCCTTTCCTCTTTGGTGCAAAGGGAGCAAGTGCAGGCGAGAGCATCAAGGAAAGGCATCCATTTCGGTGCAACGAGACCAAGACCAGCCCAACGGCAGTGGAGAAGTCATTGTGGAGCCCAAGCAGGCGTCACCACCAGAGCCTTTGACAGGCGAGGACCGACTTTGGTCAGGATATGTGTACCCGTTGTTCCCCTTCAAAATGGCCAATTGTTGGCGCCCTTCCCGCTCAATATTTGGGAAGAGGCCCAGCGCCTTTGCCTATAAATAGGACTAGCCACCCCCAGAGTAGGGGCATCTGGACCTGACCTAGCAATTGGGATCCTCACCAAGAAACCAGTAGATAGATCGATTGAACTCCTCCTAGCAGTTCGTTGCACCAGCCAAGAACAGACCCTCGCGAGGCTGTTCTTCCTTGTATTGTTCATCATCAGCCCAAGAGGCAATCCACCACACCACACACTGGAGTAGGGTATTACACCACAATGGTGGCCTGAACCAGTATAAATCTTGCATCTCTTGTGCTGTTCTGTTTGGTAGTTTAGATCCTAGCGATTCGGCGAGGAGCAAGCCGGCAGAGGGTTAAATCTCCGCGCGCACCCCAGTGTTCGAACCTCAAGGGTCTGCCGGAACCCGAAATCCGACAAAATGTACCTCTGCCGCTGTTGTAATTTAAGGATGAAGTTACCTGTGCTATGTAGCACTGTTTTGATTTAAAATATTACCCTCTGTGCGGCTATTTATAAAATTCTGAAAGTAGGCCAGTCGTCGGCTTCCGCCCCCATGTACCTAGTACCGGGCTGTTCCTGGAAAAACCCGGATACTCTTTATCCAAATTTTTGGTCCCTTAAGGAGGTATCCGGCGCAGCGAACAAGGCAATCGGACTATGCGGCTTTATAACATTCACTTTGCCATAGAGTTCTATAATTTTAAATTTCGGCGAAGCCCCTAGAATTCGGAGGGTCGAATTGGGGTGCTATATACGCCTAAATCGAACAAGGCCGATTCATCGCCTAAAGCGGAAAAAATCTTGAAGGATTTTAAGACCTCTCGAACAGCGACTAGCTC
The DNA here is from genome assembly GCF_002162155.2 of Triticum dicoccoides. NCBI lineage: Eukaryota > Viridiplantae > Streptophyta > Magnoliopsida > Poales > Poaceae > Triticum > Triticum dicoccoides. The sequence continues at coordinate 266,412,528 of NC_041389.1, forward strand.
TCGCCGCATCATGCCGGTCAGTTTTCGGCTTTCTCTACTGAGGTGCTCATCTGGAAGAACTAGGACACAACCGCAGTAGTTCTCCCTGCGCTACCTTAGCCGATATAACGGAACGTAAGGTACCAAAACAAGGGAGCCGGGCTAACCCAACTGTAGACCCAAGACATGATTCGGAGCTGATGCATATAGTGCTATAAGTTCGGGGTGCCGCACTGTTTAAAGTATTCGGGCTTTATTTGCCGTAGGGGCGCCATAGGAAGCCCCTCGCAAATGGACCATACCAAGGTGTACGGATGCAATATAACATTTGTAAAAAATGTTCAAATAAGAATAATAAGCTAACGCTATATATGATCTCCCGTTGATGAATAATATGTTTAAGCGTATGTTCACAATGAGTGCATTAAGCGGAGATAAATAGGACTATTTAACATGTCCTATCCAGGTGCAGGCCGCATACGGATAGATAAAACAGGTATAACGATCATAAATAGATTCCACCTGGATGTTTCCTTCTGTGCGCGAAGCCTGTTGCCTCCTAGGTTTTCTCTCCCATGTAAGTCCGGCAATCCGGCTATTCTGAAGAGGCTGCTCTAAAGCAATGTCCTGAAAAAGAAGAAGGATGGGTTATGAAGGTATGTAGCGGTTATCCCGCACTATTGACTGAGTCGTTGTTGTGCATCCGCCTACGCCCATGGTATCTTGAGTGCGTAATTGTGTACGCGTGGCACGAATGCTGCTTTGATGGGGCTTGAGCGGAGGTCGGACTGCTAGTCGCACTCTTGGCGTGCCTGATGATCCTGTTGCGGGGTGCTCCGGACTCTCTTGATCGTGCTTGAAGTTGTTGTCGCCGGATTGGTTTGTCGGAGGAGGCCGCATTGTACTTCCGCCGCGAGGGCTGCAGTATGCTCTTCTGTTCGGAGAGAGCGGTCCATATTTCCGTTGACTGTTATGACCCCGCGTGGTCCTGGTATCTTGAACTTGAGGTATGCGTAGTGTGTTACCGCATTGAATCTAGCGAATGCGGTTCGTCCGAGCAGTGTGTGGTAACCACTATGGAAAGGGACGATATCGAAGATTAACTCTTCGCTTCGGAAGTTATCCGGAGATCCGAAGACCACTTCCAATGTTATAGAGCCCGTGCAACGGGCCTCTACTCCAGGAATCACACCTTTAAAGGTGTTTTTGGTGGGCTTGATCCTTGAAGGGTCAATGCCCAGTTTGCACACTGTGTCCTGATAAAGCAGGTTCAGGCTGCTGCCACCGTCCATAAGGACTCGCGTGAGGTGGAATTCGTCAATAATTTGGTCTAGGACCAATGTGGCTAAGCCGCCGTGACGGATGCTAGTAGGGTGATCCCTACGATCAATGGGGATCGGGCAAGCTGACTATGGGTTAAATTTGGGGGCGACTGGCTCCATCACATAGACGTCCCGTACTGCTCACTTCTGTTCCCACTTGGGAATGTGCGTGGTGTAGATCATCTTGACCGTTTTCACCTGGGGGGGAAATTTCTTCTGTCCCCCCGTGTTCGCACGCCGGGGCTCTTTGTCATCGTCGCTGTGTAGCCCCTTGTCCTTGTTTTCAGTGTTTATTTTGCCGGCCTATTTGAACACCCAGCAGTCTCTATTGGTGTGGTTGGATGGCTTGTCCGGGGTGCCATGAATTTGGCACGAGCGCTCCAGTATACGGTCCAGACTGGACGGTCCCTGATTATTTCTTTTGAATGGCTTCTTCCGCTGACTGGACATGGATCCGCTGAATCCGGTGTTGACTGCCGTGTCTTCAGTGTTATCGCCGTTGTTCCGTCACTTATATCTGTTACGCCGTGGCTTGCCATTATTGTCGCGGCCATCTGAAGTGCCAGAATGTGGCGTAGTGCTGCTGTGAGCCAACCAGCTGTCCTCACCCGCGCAAAAGCGGGTCATTAGTGTTGTGAGAGCTGCCATGGACTTGGGTTTTTCCTGGCCGAGGTGTCTGGCGAGCCACTCGTCACGGATATTATGCTTAAAAGCCGCCAGGGTTCGGCGTCCGGACAGTTGACTATTTGGTTCTTTTTAGTTAGGAACCGAGTCCAGAATTTCCTGGCTGACTCTCCGGGTTGTTGAGTAATGTGGCTCAGGTCATCGGCGTCTGGTGGTCGCACATATGTGCCCTGGAAGTTGTCGCGGAATGCGTCTTCCAGGTTTTCCCAACTGCCAATGGAATTTGCTGGCAGGCTATTTAGCCAGTGCCGGGCGGGTCCTTTGAGATTAAGGGGAAGATAGTTGATGGCGTGGTGGTCGTCTCCACGGGCCATGTGAATGTGGAGAAGAAAATCTTCAATCCATACTGTGGGGTCTGTTGTGCCATCGTATGATTCGATGTTTACGGGTTTGAACCCTTCTGGGAATTCATGATCCATTACTTCGTCAGTGAAGCAGAGGGGGTGCGCGGTGCCTCTATGTCGGGCTATGTGGCTACGTAGTTCGAATTGTCTGGGTGGCTGTGTTCGGCCCGGCCGGACTTGTTGATGGTGTATCCGGCATGACGGTCGTCGTCGCGTGTTTGGGCGCGCCCCCGCGATCCATAGATCGATCTTGGTTGTCCTGTTTTTTTTCCAGTGTATCTTGCAGGTCCTGCCTATTGCCCCGAGCTGTAATGTATTGGCGTGGGGGTGCGGGCTGGTATTCAGGCTGATACGCCGTTTTATCCCAGCCACGAGGTGGCTGGTCAGCCATGTGGCGCTCAAGTCCATATTCCTCGGCTGCCAGCACTTCAGTCCATCTATCTGTGAGGAGGTCTTGATCAGTTTGAAGTTGCTGCTGCTTCTTTTTTCAGGCTCCTTGCAGTGGCTATAAGCGGACGCTTGAAGTGCTCCTGCTCAACGGGATCCTCAGGCACGCCAAACTCATCGTCGCCGAGGCTAATCTCGTCTTCAGAGGGGGGCATCTACTTGTCCTCCTCCGGATATCCGCCCGTTGCCTGTTCCTCTGGGCTGATCTGCTCATCTTCCTGCTCGGCCTGCTGGAAGGTGGGCTAATCAGGGTTGTATTCTTCTTCGGCACCATTCAAATTGTTTTCGTCTCCTGGGCAGGTATTGCTGTGGCGAGGCTTGGAGCGGCACCTACGACGCCCATGCTTTGCTTTTCTCCCTAAGGGATTATCCTCCGTTGCCTCATCGCCATTGGTTTCCTTCGAAGTGTCCACCATATATATATCATAGGAAGAGGTGGCTGTCCACCGCCCAGTGAGCGGTGGTTCATGTTCTTCTCCTGCATCGTCGTCCATACCGTTGATGTCTTCGGAGTCAAAGTCCAGTACATCGGTTAAATCATCAACCGTGGCAATGAAGTGGGTGGTGGGTGGGCAACGAATTCCTTCATCGCCTGCTTCCCACTCGAGCCGGACATAGTTCGGCCAAGAGCCTCCTGACAAAGAGAGAGACCTTAATGAGTCTAGCATGTCGCCAAAGGGCGGGTGCTGGAAGTTATCCGCAGCGGTGAACTCCATTACCGGAGCCCAACCTGGCTCAACTGGCTCGGGAGCGCGCGGACTGGAACCAACATCCGGATACGAATCCAGGGGTCCGGAGTCACATGCCACCATAGAGGTGAGACCCCGTGTTCGGCACCACCCTGATGAGTGTGCGGCCTGAGAGGTGGGGTCCATCCCTCCGTCCTTAGGCAACGCAGCCTGCTCCAGATTTAGGTCCGAGGCTACTATCGGGGTGATACCCCGAGCTTTGTCCGACAGTAGGTCTAAGCCGTGCTCGTCGTGATTGTCCGGTGCTCCTGGCATAGGCCTGAATCCGTCGGAGATCAAGTCTCCGCGAATGTCCATCGTGTAGTTCAGGTTTTCGAACCTGGTCTGGTGGCCAGGGGCATAGCTGTCGATCTGCTCCAGATGGCCAAGCGAATTGGCCCGCAGGGCGAAGCCGCCGAACATGAAGATCTGTCCGGGGAGAAAAGTCTCACCTAGGACCGGGTTGTCGACGATGATTGAAGGAGCCATCGAGCCCTGTGGCGACGACACCGAGGAACTCTCAATGAAAGCACCAATGTCGGTGTCAAAACCGGCGGATCTCGGGTAGGGGGTCCCGATCTGTGCGTCTAGGCTGATGATAACATGAAGCAAGGGACACAATGTTTACCCAGGTTCGGGCCCTCTCAATGAAGCTAAAACCCTACATCCTGCTTGATTAATATTGAAGATATGGGTAGTACAAGAGTAGATCTACCATGAGATCGTAGAGGCTAAACCCTAGAAGCTAGCCTATGATGGTATGATTGTAATTGTGTTCGTCCTTCTAAGGACCAACCTATCCGGTTTATATAGACACCGGAGAGGGCTAGGGTTTACATGGAGTCGGTTACAAGGAAGGAAATATAACATCTGAATCGCCAAGCTTGCCTTCCACGCCAAGGAGAGTCCCATCCGAACATGGGACGAAGTCTTGAGTCTTGTATCTTCACGCTTCAATAGTCCGGACGTTGTACACAGTCCGGCTGTCCGGATACCCCCTAATCCAGGACTCCCTCAGAGGTGTCGCTCGACAATGACACGCGCGCCTTCCCTCCGCCTGTCCTCCAGGGCTCGCCGTCGACCTTGACGTGCTCGAGGGTCGGAAGAGGACATCGAGGCGTCGTAAGGTTCTTGATTTCACGGCTCCCGCGCTGATTGCCGTGGTGGGGACTGCACTGTGAGGATGGCCCCTTCCGTACGGCCAGAAGCATGAGGTGCCATCGTCGTCTCGGGAGGCCGCGGCGGGCCAGCTCGTTGTGTGCCCCCAGCCTCGGCGAAGCCAATAAGACTCTAAATGGTGGCTCTCCACTCATCCATCTGATCAGCTGCCGGCGGGAACCTCAACAGCAGTTGGTCCCACGCCAAGGCCTTCGTAATGGTGCTTAGCATTGGTGATGATGACATAGACTGCATAGTCGCCCGGCTTTTGACGGTGCCGGCAGCGACCGTGTCGCGCCCTCGCTGTTACGAACAAGCCGCTTGGATGGCAGGGTGACGCGGCGGAGGCGCTTGAGGGCCAGTGGCTCCATTGGGCATAGTATTTGGGTCAGCCCGCTCCGGGGGAGGCACGCGCCCTGCGGTCACGCTCGTGGCGGAGGCGGCCAGAGGCTGGCGATTCGCCCCAGACCGGGTGCCAGCACTGTAGCTTTGCCCTTCGACAAGGAGAAGGGGTACGGATGGAATAACCCCTTCGTTCGTACCTCGTGGAGCATGACCGCTATGATGTTGCTGATGTTGCTCTTCTCCGGTGCCTCCCGGTCCTACTTCGGCCGTGGGGGAGGTGGTGAAAACACCGCCAGCGCCAACCACATCCCCTGCAGTGCCCACATCCTCATGCGCTTCCGCATCCCCCGCGGTGTCGATGGCCACCGGTGGCAGGGCCTTTGAGGCAGACAGGTGAGCTACGGCACCGGACTTCTTCTTGGGCGCCATAGTCGATGGAACCGTCGATGATGAAAATGGTGATGAAGATGATGCGCTGCTCACGCTTTTGGGTTCGCACAAGTTTTCCCCCTACCTGGTGTGCCAAAGATGTCGTGGGAAACCACGGCCACCTATGGGACCAAGAGCCCCTTTCTGGTTCGGCGGGGGGATAGCAAATTGCACAAAGAGCGGAGAAGCGTGGAACAGTGCTAGCATACCTAACTCTGCATGCTGACAGAGCACATTAAATGCGCCGCTCAATGTCACATCACAGCTTGCCCGGCAGGCCCTGGCGGGCTGTTTTGCGAGCCTTGCACCTGCTTGCTTGACACGTCTCAGGGCGGGTGTCGCGTGGAGGTATTTTCTGTAGGAAGTGGCTGCCATGTGGCAAATAGAAGCCACTTAGTCACTTTGGAGCTTGACACTGCACTGATCGGCGACGTGCATCATGATGAGGTTGTGCCATTGAGTGGTTTGCCTTCATAATCCCTGGCTAGTCTTGGTCCTCCTGATCTGCATGTTGGTCCTTCAAAGAACTGATCCCTTGTGCTTCAATCTGATCTTGGTGTTGTGATCTTGTTCTTGTGCATGCGCACAGTATGGGCAACGGACCCAGGGTTTATTTCACCGACACCCATATGTGCATGATGTCAAGGATTCAGCCAAGCCGTATGCAATTCCCTTTGTCCGGCAATACGTTACTTGTCCAAGATTCGATCGTTGGTATCTCCATACCTAGTTGAATCTCGTTACCGACAAGTCTCTTTACTCGTTTCATAATACAAGATCCTGTGACTTAACTCATTAGTCACATGCTTTCAAGCTTCTTGTGATGTTGTATTAGCGAGATGGCCCAGAGATATCTCTCTGTCACAGGGGCAATAAATCCCAGTCTCGATCCATGCAACCCAACAGACACCTTCGGAGACACTTGTAGAGCACCTTTATGATCACCCAGTTATGAAGTGACGTTTGATAGCACACAAGGCATTCCTTCGGTATTCGGGAGTTGCACGATCCCATGGTTTATGGAACAGATACTTGACATGATAAAAGTTGTAGCAAATAACTAAACAATTTGATGCTACGCTTATGGTTGGGTCTTGTCCATCACATCATTCTCCTAATGATGTGATGTAGTTATCAAGCAAAAACTCATGTCTATGGTTAGGAAACCTTAACCATCTTTGATCAACGAACTAGTCTAGTAGATGTATACTAGGGACACAGTGTAGCTTATGTATCCAAACATGTATTTTTGTTTAATTCTAGCATGAATAATAAACATTTACCATGTACGAGAAATATGATAATAACTACTTTATTATTGACTCTAGGGCATATTTCCAATAGTCGCCCACTTGCACTAGAGTCAATAATCAAGTTCACATCTCCCAATGAGTTCTCGGGTTTGATCATGTTTTGCTTGTTAGAGAGGTTTTAGTCAACGGGTCTGCAACATTCAGATATGTGTGTACTTTGCAAATCTCTATGTCATACTATAGGTGCTACTACCACGCTCCACTTGGAGCTATTTGCTACTTCTTGAGCTTGCTTTGGTTTTTCCCTTGAAGAGGAAAGGGTAATACAGCAAAGTAGAGATAAGTATTTCCCTCAGTTAAGAACAAAGGTACCAATCCAATAGGAGATACACGCAAGTCTCAAATCTATGCACGTGCGCAAACAATCAAACACTTGCACCCAATGCGATAAAGGGGTTGTCAATCCCTTCAGGACTTGCAAAGGTGAAATCTGATAGAGATAGATATAAAAGAATACTAAAACATAAAACAAAGTAAAAGTAAATAAATTGTAGCAAGGTATTTTTCGGTTTTTTGGTTTATAGATCTGAAAATATATGATGGAAAGTAGACCCGGGGGCCATAGGTTTCACTAGAGGCTTCTCTCTTGAAGGCAAATAATATGGTGGGTCAACAAATTACTGTCGAGCAATCGATAGAAAAGCGCAAAGTTATAACGATATCCAACCAATGATTATGAATACAGGCATCATGTCTATGTCAAGTAGACCGACTCCTGCCTGCATCTACTACTATTACTCCACACATTGACTGAATCCTGCCTACATCTAGAGTATTAAGTTCATCAGAATAGAGCAATGCTTTAAGTAAGATGACATGATGTGACAGGATAAACTCAACCAATATGATTAAAACCCCATCTTTTTATCCTTGATGGCAACAATACAATACATGCCTCGCTACCCATACTTTTTCATTGGGTGAGGACATTGCAAGATTGAACCCAAAACTAAGCGCCTCTCCCATTGCAAGAAGAACAAATCTAGTTGGCCAAACCAAACCGATAATTCAAAGAGAAATACAAAGATATCAAATCATGGATATAAGAATTCAAAGAAGATTCAAATAATATTCATAGATAAACTGATCATAAATCCACAATTCATCGGATCTCGACAAACACACTACAAAAGAATATTACATCGGATAGATATCCAAGAACATCGAGGAGAACATGGTATTGAGAATCAAAGAGAGAGAAGAAGCCATCTAGCTACTAGCTATGTACCCATAGGTCTGTAGTAAACTACTCATGCTTCATCGGAAGGGTAATAGAGTTGATGTAGAGGCCCTCCGTGATCGAATTCCCCTCCGGCAGGATGCCGGAAAAGGCCCCAAGATGGGATCTCATGGGAACAGAAGGTTACGGCGGTGGAAAAGTATTTTGGTTGACGCTTCAGGTCGTTTGGTAATATTTCTGAATTTATAGACCAAATATTAGGGTTGGAGGACTCCCGTGGGGCCCACAAGCCAGGGCCCCCCTAGGGCGCACCCTGAGGGCTTGTGGAGCCCACGAGACTCTTCTGCCTTCCTCTCCAAGTCCTACGTGTGTCTTCTACTCCAAGAAAAATCATGATAAAATTTAATTCCGTTTATACTCGGTCTGATATTCCTTTTCTGTAAAACTCACAAACAAGGAAAAACATAAACTGGCACTTGGCTCTGGGTTAATAAGTTAGTCCTGAAAATAATATAAAATAGCATATTAATGCATATAAAACATCCAAAACAGATGATATAATAGCATGAAACAGTCAAAAATTATAGATACGTTGGAAAGGTATCAAGCATCCCCAAGCTTAATTCCTACTCGTCCTCGAGTAGGTAAATGATAAAAACTGAATTTTTGATGTCGAATGCTCCCTAACACATTTATCCATGTAATTTTATTTATTGTGGCATGAATATTCAGATCCATAAGATTCAAAAGAAAAGTTTAATATTGACATAAAAACAAAAGTTTAATATGAACAAGCCGCTTGGATGGCATGGTGACGCGGCGGAGGCGCTTGAGGGCCAGTGGCTCCATTGGGCACAGTAGCTGGGTCAGCCGCTCCGGGGGAGGCGCATGCCCTGCGGTTGCACCCGTGGTGGGGGCGGCCGGAGTGTGCCAATTCGCCCCAAACCGGGTGCCACCACTGCGGCGATGCCCTTTGGCGAGGAGAAGGGGTACGGATGGAATAACCCCTTAGTCTGTACTTCGTGGAGCATGACCGCTGGGATGTTGTTGATGCTGCTCTTCTCCGGTGCCTCCCGGTCTTGCTTCGGTCGCGGGGGAGGTGGTGACAATGCGGCATGTGCCGACCAAGTCCCCTGCAGCGCCCACATCCTTGTGCGCCTCCGCATCCCCTATGGCGTCGGTGGCCGCCAACAGCAGGGCCTTTGAGGCGGACGGGTGAGCTGCGGCACCGGACTTCTTCTTGGGCGCCATAGTTGATGGACCCGTCGATGATGAAAATGGCGATGAAGATGACGCGCTGCTCACGCTTTCGGGTTCTCGCAAGTTTTACCCCTACCTGGTGCGCCAAAGATGTCCTGGGAAACCACGACCAGCTATGGGACCAAGAGCCCCTTTCTGGTTCGGCGGGGGGATAGCACATTGCACAAAGAGCGGAAAAGCGTGGAACAGCACGACAGAGATCACACGGGCAATTTTTACCCAGGTTCGGGCCGCCGTGAGGCATAAAACTCCACTCCTGCTTTGGCGGATTGATGGTGGAAAAAATGGTGGTGAGCGTAGCACGCTTGCCCGGCAGGGTTGCCTCAGGGTGAGAGCGGCTATGCGCGTACGAGTGTGTAAGAGTCTGAATCAGCCAACCCTTTCTCCGGTTGCCTTGGGCCTCCTTTTATAGATCAAGGGGTCACCACAGTGGCAAATTAGTCATTATGCACTAATTAGATAGCAAACAGTGCTAGCATACCTAACTCTACAGGATGACAGAGTGCATTAAATGCGCCGCTCAACGTCACATCACAGCTTTCTCGGGAGGCCTTGCCGGGCTGTTTTGCTAGCTTCGCGCCTGCTTGCTTGACACGTCTTAGGACAAGTGTCGCTTGGAGGTATTTTCTGTAGGAAGTGGCTGCCATGTGGCAAATAGCAGCCACTTAGTCACTTTGGAGATTGACACTGCACTGGTCGATGACGTGCGTCGTGATGAGGTGGTGCGGTGGAGTGGTTTGCCTCCGTAAGCCCCGGCAGGCCTGCCGCGACAATCCGAAATCTTGCTTCTGGGGGTAACCCCATCTTTGCCAGGCTCGCTTGCCCGGCAAGGGAGGGTTTTCCCTTAGCGATATCTTGCTTCTCTGGCTAGTCTTGGTCCTCCTGATCTACACATTGGTTGTTTGAAGAACTGACCCCTTGTGCTTCAATCTGATCTTGGTGTTGTGATCTTGTTCTTGTGCCTGTGCATAGTATGGGCAACGGACCCAGGGTTTATTGCACCGACACCCATATTGGTTCCTAAATATTCAACGTAGATCTTTATCGATTGAACCATGATGTTAAGTATTCAGCCAATACAGTATGCAATTCCCTTTGTCAGGCGATATGTTACTTGTCCGAGATTAGATCGTCAGTATATCCATACCTAGTTCAATGTCGTTACCGACAAGTCTCTTTACTCGTTCCGTAATACAAGATCATGTGACCTAACTCATTAGTCACATGCTTTCAACCTTCTTGTGATGTTTTATTAGCGAAAGGCCCAGAGATATCTCTCTGTCACAGCGGCGACAAATCCCAGTCTTGATCCATGCAACCCAACATACACCTTCGGAGATACTTGTAGAGCACCTTTATGATCACCCAGTTATGAAGTGACGTTTGATAGCACGTAAGGCATTCCTTCGGTATCCGGCAGTTGCATGATCTCATGTTCTAAGGAACAGATACTTGAGATGATGAAAGTTGTAGCAAATAACTAAAAAATCTGATGCTAAGCTTACGGTTGGGTCTTGTACAGCACATCATTCTCCTAATGATGCGATCCCGTTATCAAACAATAACTCATGTCTATGGTTAGGAAATCTTAACCATCTTGGATCAATGAGCTAGTCTAGTAGAGGTATACTAGGGACGCAGTGTAGCTTATGTATTCACACATGTATTTAAGTTTCTTGTTAATAAATTCTAGCATGAATAATAAACATTTACCATGAACGGGAAATATGATAATAACTACTTTATTATTGACTCTAGGACATAGTTCCAACTGTCTCCCACTTGCACTAGAGTCAATAATCTAGTTCACATCTCCCAATGAGTTCTCGGGTTTGATCATGTTTCACTTGTGAGAGAGGTTTTAGTCAACGGGTCTGCAACTTTCAGATATGTGTGTACTTTGCAAATCTCTATGTCATGCTATACGTGCTACTACCATGCTCCACTTGGAGCTATTTACTACTTCTTGCGCTTGCGTTGGTTTTTCCCTTGAAGAGGAAAGGGTGATATAGCAAAGTAGAGATAAGTATTTCCCTCAGTTAAGAACAAAGGTATCAATCCAATAGGAGATACATGCAAGTCTCAAATCTATGCACCTGCACAAACAATCAAACACTTGCACCCAACGCGATAAAGGGGTTGTCAATCCCTTCAGAGTCACTTTCAAAGGTGAGATCTGATAGAGATGGATATAAAAGATTACTAAAACGTAAAAATAGGTAAAAGTAAATAAATTGTAGCAAGGTATTTTTCGGTTTTTGGATTTATAGATCTGAAAATATATGACGGAAAGTAGACCCGAGGGCCATAGGTTTCACTAGAGGCTTCTCTCTTGAAGGCAAATAATACGGTTGGTGAACAAATTATTGTCGAGCAATTGATAGAAAAGCGCAAAGTTATAACGATATCTAAGGCAATGATTATGAATATAGGCGTCACGTCTGTGTCAAGTAGACCGACTCCTTCCTGCATCTACTACTATTACTCCAAACATCGACTGACTCCTGCCTGCATCTATAGTATTAAGTTCATAAGAATAGAGCAACGCTTTAAGTAAGATGACATGATGTAATGGGATAAACTCAACCAATATGATGAAAACTCTATCTTTTTATCCTTGATGGCAACAATACAATACGTGCCTCGCTACCCCTACTTTGTCACTGGGTGAGGACATCGCAAGATTGAACCCAAAACTAAGCACCTCTCCCATTGAAAGAAGAACCAATCTAGTTGGCCAAACCAAACCGATGATTCAAAGAGAAATACAAAGACATAAAATCATGCATATAAGAATTCAAAGAAGATTCAAATAATATTCATATATAAACTAATCATAAATCCACAATTCGTCGGATCTCAACAAACACACTACAAAAGAATATAACATCAGATAGATATCCAAGAACATCGAGGAGAACATGGTATTGAGAATCAAAGAGAGAGAAGAAGCCATCTAGCTACTAGCTATGGACCCATAGGTTTGTAGTAAACTACTCACGCTTCATCGGAAGGGCAATATAGTTGATGTAGATGCCCTACGTGATCGAATCCCCCTCCGGCAGGATGCCGGAAAAGGCCCCAAGATGGGATCTCATAGGAACAGAAGGTTACGACGGTGGAAAAGTATTTTGGTGGAAGATTAAGGTCATTTGGGAATATTTCTGAATTTGTAGACCAAATTTTAGGGTTGGAGGACTCCCGTGGGGCCAACAAGCCAGGGCCCCCATAGGGCGCATCCTGAGGGCTTGTGGAGCCCTCGAGACTCTTCTGCCTTCCTCTCCAAGTACTACGAGTGTCTTCTAGTCCAAAAAAATCATCATAAAGTTTTATTCCAGTTGGACTCCGTTTGTTATTCCTTTTCTGTAAAACTCAAAAACAAGGAAAAACAGAAACTGGCACTTGGCTCTGGGTTAATAAGTTAGTCCCGTAAATAATATAAAATAGCATATTAATGCGTATAAAACATGTAAAACAGATCATATAATAGCATGGAACAATCAAAAATTATAGATACGTTGAAAAGGTATCAAGCATCCCCAAGCTTAATTCCTACTCGTCCTCGAGTAGGTAAATGATAAAAACTGAATTTTTCATGTGGAATGCTTCGTAACATATTTATCCATGTAATTTTATTTATTGTGGCATGAATATTTAGATCCATAAGATTCAAAACAAAAGTTTAATATTGACATAGAAACAAAAGTTTAATACGAACAAACCGCTTGGATGGCATGGTGACGCGGCGGAGGCGCTTGAGGGAAAGTGGCTCCATTGGGCACATCATTTGGGCCAGCCTGCTCTGGGGGAGGCGCACGCCCTGCCGTCGTGCCCGTAGCGGGGCAGCGGGAGGGTGGCGGTTTGCCCCAGACCGGGTGCCACCACAGCGGCTGTGCCCTTCGGCCAGGAGAAGGGGTATGGACGGAATAACCCCTTCGTTCCTACCTCGTGGAGCATGACCGCTGGGACGTTGCTGATGCTGCTCTTCTCCGTTGCCTCCCGGTCCTGCTTCGGCCGCGGGGGAGGTGGTGACAACGCCGCCTGCGCCGTTCATGTCCCCTGCAGTGCCAACATCCTCGTGCGCCTCCGCATCCCCCGCGGCGTCGGCGGCCGCCGGTGGCAGGTCCTTTGAGGTGGACGAATGAGCTGCGGCACCGAACTTCTTCTTGGGCGCCATAGTCGATGGACCCATCGATGATGAAAATGGCAATGAAGATGACGTGCTGCTCATGCTTTCGGGTTCGTGCAAGTTTCCCCCTTACCTAGTGCGCCAAAGATGTCGTGGCAAACCACGGCCACCTATGGGACCAAGAGCCCCTTTTTGGTTCGGCGGGGGGATATCACATTGCACAACGAGCGGAGAAGCGTGGAACAGCACGACAGATATCACACGCAATTTTTACCCAGGTTCGAGCCGCCGTGAGGCATAAAACCCCATTCCTTCTTTGGTGGATTGATGGAGGAAAAAAATGGTGGTGAGCGTAGCACGCTTGCCCGGTAGGGTTGCCTCTGGGCAAGAGCGGCTAGGCGCGTACCAGTGTGTAAGTGTTCGGATCAGCCAACCCTTTCTCCGGTTGCATTGGTCCTCCTTTTATAGATCAAGGGGTCACCACAGTGGCAAATCAGTCATTACGCACTGATTAGATAGCAAACAGTGCTATCATACCTAACTCTGCAGGCTGACAGAGCGCATTAAATGCATCGCTCAATGTCACATCACAGCTTGCTTGACACATCTCAGAACGAGTGTCGCTTGGAGGTATTTTCTGTAGGAAGTGGCTGCCATGTGGCAAATAGCAGCCACTTAGTCACTTTGGAGCTTGACACTGCACTGACCGGGGACGTGCATCGTGATGAGGTGGTGCGGTGGAGTGGTTTGCCTCCGTAAGCCCCGGCAGGCCTGCCGCGACAATCCGAAATCTTGCTTCTGGGGGTAACCCCATCTTTGCCAGGCTCGCTTGCCCGGCAAGGGAGGGTTTTCCCTTAGCGATATCTTGCTTCTCTGGCTAGTCTTGGTCCTCCTGATCTACACATTGGTCGTTTGAAGAACTGACCCCTTGTGCTTCAATCTGATCTTGGTGTTGTGATCTTGTTCTTGTGCCTGTCATAGTATGGGAAACGGACCCAGGGTTTATTGCACCGACACCCATATTGGCTCCTAAATATTCAACGAAGATCTTTATCGGTTGAACCATGATGTTAAGGATTCACCCAATCCCGTATGCAATTGCCTTTGTCCGGTGATATGTTGCTTGTCCGAGATTCGATTGTCGGTATCTCCATACCTAGTTCAATCTCGTTACAAACAAGTCTCTTTACTCGTTTCGTAATACAAGATCCTGTGACATAACTCATTAGTCACATGCTTTCATGCTTCTTGTGATGTACTATTAGATAGAGGGCCCATAGATATCACTTTTTCACAGGGGCGAGAAATCCCAGTCTCGATCCATGCAACCCAACAGACACATTCGGCGATAATTGTAGAGCACCTTTATGATCACCCAGTTATGAAGTGATGTTTCAGAGCACACAAGGCATTCCTACGGTATACGGGAGTTGCACGATCTCATGGTCTAAGGAACTGATACTTGACATGATGAACGTTGTAGGAAATAACTGAAAAATCTGATGCTAAGCTTACGGTTGGGTCTTGTCCACCACATCATTCTCCTAATGATGTGATCCCATTATCAAACAAAAACTCATGTCTATAGTTAGGAAACCTTAACCATCTTTGATCAACGAGCTAGTCTAGTATAGGTATACTAGGGACACAGTGTAGCTTATGTTTTCACACATGTATTTAAGTTTCCTGTTAATAAATTCTAGCATGAATAATAAACATTTATCATGAACGGGAAATATGATAATAACTACTTTATTATTGACTCTAGGGCATATTTAAAATAGTCTCCAACTTGCACTACAGTCAATAATCTAGTTCACATCTCCCAATGAGTTCTCGGGTTTGATCATGTTTTGCTTGTGAGGGGGGTTTTAGCCAATGGGTCTACAACATTCAGATATGTGTGTACTTTGCAAATCTCTATGTCATACTATAGGTGATATACCAAAGTAGGGATAAGTATTTCCCTCAGTTAAGAACAAAGGTATCAATCCAATAGGAGATACACGCAAGTCTCCAATCTATGAACCTGCACAAACAATCAATCACTTGCACCCAACGCGGTAAAGGGGTTGTCAATCCCTTCAGGTTCACTTTCAAAGGTGAGATCTGATAGAGATAGATGTAAAAGATTACTAAAACGTAAAACATAGTCAAAGTAAATAAATTGTAGCAAGGTATTTTTAGGTTTTTTGTTTATAGATCTGAAAATATATGATGGAAAGTAGACCCGGGGGCCATAGGTTTCACTAGAGGCTTCTCTCTTGAAGGCAAATAATATGGTGGGTGAACAAATTACTGTCAAGCAATTGATAGAAAAGTGCAAAGTTATAACGATATATAAGGCAATGATTATGAATATACGCATCACGTCCATGTCAAGTAGACTGACTCCTGCCTGCATCTACTACTATTACTCCATGCATCGACTGACTCCTGCCTGCATCTATAGTATTAAGTTCATAAGAATAGAGCAACGCTTTAAGTAAGATGACATGATGTAATGGGATAAACTTAACCAATCTGATGAAAACCCCATATTTTTATCCTTGATGGCAACAATACAATACGTGCCTCGCTACCCCTACTTTGTCACTGGGTGAGGACATCGCAAGATTGAACCCAAAACTAAGCACCTCTCCCATTGCAAGAAAAACCAATCTAGTTGGCCAAACCAAACCGATAATTCAAAGAGAAATACAAAGACATAAAATCATGAATATAAGAATTCAAAGAAGATTCAAATAATATTCATATATAAACTAATCATAAATCCACAATTCATCGGATCTCAACAAACACACTGCAAAAGAATATTACATCGAATAGATATCCAAGAACATCGAGGAGAACATGGTATTGAGAATCAAAGAGAGAGAAGAATCCATCTAGCTACTAGCTATGGACCCATAGGTCTGTAGTAAACTACTTGAGCTTCATCGGAAGGGCAATAGAGTTGATGTAAATGCCCTCCATGATCGAATCCCCCTCCGGCAGGATGCCGGAAAAGGCCCCAAGATGGGATCTCACAAGAATAGAAGGCTACGGCGGTGGAGAAGTATTTTGGTGGACGCTTCAGGTCGTTTGGGAATATTTCTGAATTTATAGACCAAATATTAGGGTTGGAGGACTCTCGTGGGGCCGACAAGCTAGGGCCCCCATAGGGTGCATCCTGAGGGCTTGTGGAGCCCTTGGGACTCTTCTGCCTTCCTCTCCAAGTCCTACAAGTGTCTTTTAGTCCAAAAAATCATCATAAAGTTTTATTCCAGTTGGACTCCGTTTGTTATTCCTTTTCTGTAAAACTCAAAAGCAAGGAAAAACAAAAACTGGAACTTGGCTCTGGGTTAATAAGTTAGTCCCGAAAATAATATAAAATAGCATATTAATGCATATAAAACATCAAAAACAGATGATATAATAGCATGGAACAGTCAAAAATTATAGATACGTTGGAAAGGTATCAAGCATCCCCAAGCTTAATTCCTACTCGTCCTCGAGTAGGTAAATGATAAAAACTTAATTTTTGATGTGGAATGCTACCTAACATATTTATCCATGTAATTTTATTTATTGTGGCATGAATATTCAGATCCATAAGATTCAAAACAAAAGTTTAAAATTGACATAAAAACAAAAGTTTAATATGAACAAGCTGCTTGGATGGCATGGTGACGCGGCGGAGGCGCTTGAGGGCCAGTGGCTCCATTGGTCACAGTAGTTGGGTCAGCCCGCTCCGGGGGGAGGCGAGCGCACTGCGGTCGTGCCCCTGGCGGGGCGGCGGGAGGGTGGCGATTTGCCCCAGACCGGGTGCCACCACAGCGGTTGTGCCCTTCGGCCAGGAGAAGGGGTACGGACGGAATAACCCCTTCGTTCCTACCTCATGGAGCATGACCGCTGGGATGTTTCTGATGCTGCTCTTCTCCGGTGCCTCCCGGTCCTGCTTCGGCCGCGGGGGAGGTGGTGACAATGCCGCCTGCGCCAATTGATGAACCACAAGTATAGGGGATATCATAGTCCTTTCGATAAGTAAGAGTGTCGAACCCAACGAGGAGCAGAAGGAAATGATAAGCGGTTTTTAGCAAGGTATTCTCTGTAAGTACTGAAACAAGTGGTAACAGATAGTTTTGTGATAAGATAAATGGTAACGAGCAACAAGTAACAAAAGTAAATAAAGTGCAGCAAGGTGGCCCAATCCTTTTTGTAGCAAAGGACAAGCCTGGACAAATTCTTATAATAGGAAAAGCGCTCCCGAGGACACATGGGAATATCGTCAAGCTACTTTTCATCACGCTCATATGATTCGCGTTTGGTACTTTGATAATTTGATATGTGGGTGGACCGGTGCTTGGGTACTGCCCTTACTTCGACAAGCATCCCACTTATGATTAACCTCTATTGCAAGCATCCGCAACTACAACAAAAGTATTAAGGTAAACCTAACCATAGCATGAAACATATGGATCCAAATCAGCCCCTTACGAAGCAACGCATAAACTAGGGTTTAAGCCTCTGTCACTCTAGCAACCCATCATCTACTTATTACTTCCCAATGCCTTCCTCTAGGCCCAAATAATGGTGAAGTGTTATGTAGTCGACGTTCACATAACACCACTAGAGGTTTATCAAAATATCGAACGAATACCAAATTCACATGACTACTAATAGCAAGACTTCTCCCTTGTCCTTAGGAACAAACGTAACTACTCACAAAGCATATTCATGTTCATAATCAGAGGGTAATATTGTGCATAAAGGATCTGAACATATGATCTTCCACCAAATAAACCAACTAGCATCAACTACAAGGAGTAATCAACACTACTAGCAACCTACTAGCACCAATCCCGGACTTGGAGACAAGAATTGGATACAAGAGATGAACTAGGGTTTGGAGATGAGATGGTGCTGGTGAAGATGTTGATGGAGATTGCCCTCTCCCGATGAGAGGAGCGTTGGTGATGACGATGGTGATGATTTCCCCCTCCCGGAGGGAGGTGTCCCCGGCAGAACAGCTCTGCCGGAACCCTAGATTGGTTCCGTCAAGGTTCCGCCTCGTGGCGGCGGAGTCTCGTCCCGAAAGGTTCTCTTCTATTTTTTTTCTCATCGAAAGACTTCATATGGGAGAAGATGGACGTCGGAGAGCCACCAGGGGGCCCACGAGGTAGGGGGCGCGCCCGGGGGGGGGGGCGCCCCCCACCCTCGTGAGCAGGGTGTGGGCCCCCTGGCCTTCATCTTTGGCGACAATTTTTCTTTAATTATTATAAGGTATTCCGTGGAGTTTCAGGACTTTTGGAGTTGCGCAGAATAGTCCTCCAATATTTGCTCCTTTTCCAGCCCAGAATTCCAGCTGTCAGCATTCTCCATCTTCATGTAAACCTTGTAAAATAAGAGAGAATAGCCATAAGTATTGTGACATAACGTGAAATAACAGCCCATAATGCAATAAATATCGACATAAAAGCATGATGCAAAATGGACGTATCAACTCCCCCAAGCTTAGACCTCGCTTGTCCTCAAGCGAAAAGCCGATAACAATAAATATGTCCTCATGTTTAGAGGTAGAGGCGTCGATAAAAATATAATACGGACATGAAGGCATCATAATTACTTCATAATAGCAACATATATAAATTTTGTCATATGATTCCTCATGTTCAAGTGATGATCTTCTCACACAGATAAAATATGAATCAGAAACCTTATTGGGCACCAACAGTTATAATCCCAGTCATTGAAGCAATTGCAATTTATCATAACATCGGAAAGAGTCTATGTCAGAGCTTAAAAGCAAGTCCACATACTCAACTATCACTTAGTCCTTCATTATTGCTAACACTCACGCGATACTTGTGGTTACGGAGTTTTAATCGGACACAGAGAAAGATAGGGGCTTATAGTTTTTGCCCCACAACTGTTTACCTCAAGGGTAATGTCAACAATAATAATTCATGCTCCCCCACACCCAATTAGATATATATATCATGTTCTTTCCAACATGCTGAGCTTGCGAAAGGATAAAATGAAAAAGGAAAGGTGAAGATCACCGTGACTCTTGCATAAGGTAGAAGATAATAATAAAAGATAGGCCCTTCGCAGAGGGAAGCAGAGGTTGTCATGCGCGTTTAGGGTTGATGCACAAAATCTTAATGCAAAAGAACGTCACTTTATATTGCCCCTTGCATGTCAACCTTTATTATGCAGTCCGTCGCTTTTATTGCGTCCACAACAAGTTCGTACAAAGCTTATTTCTCTGCACTAGTAAGTCATGCATATTTAGAGAGCAATTTTTATTGCTTGCACCGATGACAACTTACTTGAAGGATCTTACTCAATCCATAGGTAGATATGGTGGACTCTCATGGCAAAACTAGTTTAAGGGTATTTGGAAGCACAAGTAGTATTTCTACTTAGTGCTGAGAATTGGCTAGCATGAGGGGGAAAGGAAAACTCAACACGGTAGAGGAACCATGACAACATACTTTATCTCAGATGTAAGAGAACATAACTCATTATGTTGTCTTCCTTGTCCAACATCAACTCTTTGGCATGTCATATTTTAATGAGTGCTCCCAATCATAAAAGATGTCAATGATAATATATCTATATGTGAAACTCTCTTTCCTTATTACTTCCTATTAATTGCAACGATGACCAAAGCTATATTTGCCAACTCCCAACAATTTTAAATCATCATACTCTTTCTATGTGAAGTCATTACTTTCAATAAGATCAATATGAACTCTTGGTTCTTTTTTCATTCTTTTCTACTAATCACCCAAGATCATGGCAAAATACTCAAGCCCTTGACTCAACACTAATCTTCATTATATAACTCACGGACTCGATTACAAGAAGGATCATAAAGCAAAACTCAAAACTAGATCATGCCATGACTTTATTCTACTAAATCAAGATACTACTAATAGGATCGAACTAAGAAAAACGGTAAAGATAGGAGTTGTGATGATGATACGATACCAGGGCACCTCCCCCAAGCTTGGCAGTTGCCAAGGGGAGTGCCCATACCAATGATTATGTCCTTGGAGGTGATGGACGTGGTGATGATGACGGTGGATAATCGCACATCGAGCGTAAAAGTTCCTCCAACTTGCGGATAATATTCTTGAGCCCCGCAATATGATCCTTCAGCAAAATATTCTCCTGTGTAAGATACTTGTTCTGTATGCGGGCTAACTCAATCATCTTGAAGGCTTCAAGCTCTGTTGGAGTGAAAAGGTTAGGTAAAGGTTGAGGGATGTCTTCTTCTTTCACCACCGGAGCTTGAACCTCCATGGCCTTCTTGATCCCTTCGTCCTTGCTGATTTCTTCTGGTTCCTCTCTTTTCAACTCTCTCTTCAATAGCCAAGCATCCTTGTCTTCATTGTTGGAGGAGGGAGAAGTCATGGTGCTCTAGACCTGTCAGAAAAATAGCTCGAAACAAGAACAGGAGAGATTTGCGTGATACGAGAGTCAAAACCTTCGGGAGTATATATAATGAATTTTTTACCAACCAAAATATGTACTGTGCAAGGAAACGGAGTCCGGAGGGCACACGAGGTGCTCACGAGGTAGGGGGGCGCGCCCAGGGGGTAGGGCGCGCCCTCCACCCTCGTGGAGGCCTCGTGTCCTCCCCGGACTGCTACTTATTTTTCTATTTTTCTAAATATTCCAAAACGGAGAAATATTGCCTTAAAAATTGTTTTGGAGTCGGTTTACTTACCGTACCACATACCTATTCCTTTTTGGAGTCTGGAACGTTTTGGAAAGTGTCCCTTATGTATTCCTCCGGGGTTACGGTTTCAATAACATTAGTTTCAACATTTATAGGATTACCTGAGATATAGTGTTTGATTCTTTGACCGTTCACCACCTTCGGATTTGTGCCTGCGAAGTTGTTGATTTTTATGGCACCGGAACGATAGACCTCCTCGATAACGTAAGGACCTTCCCATTTGGAGAGAAGTTTTCCTGCAAAAAA
Organism: Triticum dicoccoides; assembly: GCF_002162155.2. Taxonomy (NCBI): domain Eukaryota; kingdom Viridiplantae; phylum Streptophyta; class Magnoliopsida; order Poales; family Poaceae; genus Triticum; species Triticum dicoccoides. The sequence continues at coordinate 266,433,824 of NC_041389.1, forward strand.
TCATAAACGAGAGTTTTATAGCAATACATAATCACCTACATTAAACTCACGCTTTTGTATCCTTTTGTCATGCCACCTTTTAACTTTTTCTTTAAATAGCTTGGCATTTTCATAAGCTTGGGTTCTCCATTCATCAAGTGAGCTAATATCAAACAACCTCTTCTCACCGGCAAGTTTGAAGTCATAGTTGAGCTCTTTAATAGCCCAATATGCCTTATGTTCTAGTTTGAGAGGTAAGTGACATGCTTTTCCATAAACCATCTTATACGGAGACATACCCATAGGATTCTTATATGCAGTTCTATAGGCCCATAATGCATCATCCAGTTTTTTGGACCAATTCTTTCTAGACCTATTGTCCGTCTTTTGCAAAATTAATTTGAGCTCTCTATTGCTCAATTCTACCTGGCCACTAGACTGTGGGTGATATGGAGATGCAATTCTATGATTAACGTTGTATTTAGCAAGCATCTTACGGAAAGGACCATGAATAAAGTGTGAACCACCATCAGTTATTAAGTATCTAGGGACTCCAAACCTCGGAAAAATAACTTCCTTAAGCATTTTAATAGAAGTGTTATGATCAGCACTACTAGTTGGAATAGCTTCTACCCACTTAGTAACGTAATCAACAGCAACAAGAATATGAGTGTAACCATTAGAGGCAGGAAAAGGTCCGATATAATCAAAGCCCCAAACATCAAATGGCTCAATAACAAGTGAATAATTCATAGGCATTTCTTGACGTCTACTGATATTACCGATTCTTTGACATTCATCACAAGACAAAACAAACTTACGGGCATCCTTGAAGAGAGTAGGCCAATAAAACCCGGATTGTAATACCTTATGTGCAGTTCTATCTCCAGTGTGATGTCCTCCATAAGCTTCAGAGTGACACTTGCTTAGGATTTGTTCCTGTTCATGCTCAGGTACACAACATCTAATAACACCATCTACTCCTTCTTTATAAAGATGTGGGTCATCCCAAAAGTAATGTCGCAAGTCATAGAAAAACTTTTTATTTTGTTGGTATGTGAAGCTAGGCGGTATAAATTTAGCAACAATATAATTAGCATAATTAGCATACCAAGGAGTGCTACGAGAAGTACTTATGACATTTAATTGCTCATCGCGAAAGCTATCATCAATAGGTAGTGGGTCATCAAGAACATTCTCTAGCCTAGACAAGTTGTCTGCAACGGGGTTCTCAGCTCCTTTTCTATCAACAATATGTAAATCAAATTCTTGAAGCAAGAGAACCCATATAATGAGTCTAGGTTTTGCATCTTTCTTTTCCATAAGATATTTAATAGCAGCATGATCTGTGTGAATAGTAACTTTAGAATCAACAATATAGGTTCTGAATTTATCACAAGCAAATACAACCGCTAAAAGTTCCTTTTCGGTAGTAGCATAATTTCTTTGAGCATTGTCTAGAGTCTTACTAGCATAATGGGTAACATTCAATTTTTTATCAACTCTTTGCCCTAGAACAGCACCTATACCATAATCACTACATCACACATAATTTCAAAGGGTAAATTCCAATCAGGTGGCTGAACAACAGGTGCAGAGACTAATGCTTTCTTAAGTATTTCAAATGCTTCTACACAATCATCATCAAAGACAAATGGTACATCTTTTTGTAATAAATTAGTCAGAGGCCGGGAGATTTTTGAGAAGTCCTTAATGAACCTCCTATAAAATCTGGCATGACCAAGGAAACTTCTTATACCTTTGATGTCCTTGGGACATGGCATCTTTTCAATAGCATCAACCTTGGCTTTATCAACTTCAATACCTCTTTCAGAAACTTTGTGCCCCAAGACAATACCTTTATTAACCATAAAGTGGCACTTTTCCCAATTCAAGACAAGATTAGTTTCTTCACATCTCTGCAAAACTCGAGCAAGATTGCTCAAGCAATCATTAAAAGAGGAACCATAGACGGAAAAGTCGTCCATGAAAACCTCACAAATTTTCTCACAAAAGTCAGAGAATATAGCCATCATGCATCTTTGAAAGGTAGCAGGTGCATTACATAAACCAAAAGGCATATGTCTATAAGCAGAAGTACCAAGAGGGAATGTAAAAGTAGTCTTTGATTGATCTTTAGCCGACACAGGTATTTGAGAAAAACCAGAATAACCATCTAGAAAGCAATAATGTGTATGTTTGCATAGTCTTTCTAGCATTTGATCAATAAAAGGTAAGGGGTAATGATCTTTCTTAGTAGCCTTATTTAATTTGCAGAAATCAATTACCATCCTATAACCTATGATAATTCTTTGCGGAATCAATTCATCCTTATCATTAGGGACAACAGTAATACCTCCCTTCTTAGGGACACAATGGACAGGACTTACCCACTGACTATCAGCAACGGGATAAATTATACCTGCCTCAAGAAGCTTGAGTATTTATTTTCTTACCACTTCTTTCATTTTAGGATTCAAAAGTCGTTGAGGATCACAGACTGGTTTGGCATCAGCTTCCAAATTTATTTTATGTTGACATAGAGTGGGACTGATGCCCTTAAGATCATCCAGAGTATATCCAATAGCGGCACGATGCTTCTTCAGAGTTTTCAATAATCTTTCTTCTTCATGCTCTGAAAGGTTAGCGATAATAATAATAGGATATATTTTCTTTTCATCAAGATAAGCATATTTAAGATTATCAGGCAACGGTTTAAGCTCAAACACGGGATCACCCTTGGGTGGAGGAGTATCCCCTAGGATTTCAACAGGCAAATTGTGTTGCAGAATAGGTTCCTGTTTAAAAAATACTTTATCTATTTCCCTTCTTTCATTCATGAACATATCATTTTCATGGTCTAGCAAATAGTGTTCTAAAGGATCACTAGGAGGAGCAGCAATAGAAGCAAGACCAATAATTTCATCCTTACTAGGCAATTCTTCCTCACGATGTTGTTTACTAAATTTAGAGAAATTAAACTCATGAACCATATCATCCAAGCCAACAGTAACAACATTCTTTTTGCAATCTATCATAGCATTATTAGTACGCAAGAAGGGTCTACCAAATATAATGGGACAAAAGCTATCTTGTGGAGAACCAAGAACAAGAAATTCAGCGGGATATTTGGTTTTCCCACACAAGACTTCAACATCTCTAACAATTCCCATTAGAGATATAGTATCTCTATTGGCAAGTTTAATTGTAACATCATTATCTTCTAATTCAGCAGGTGCAATCTCATGCATAATTTCTTTGTATAAGTCAATGGGTATAACACTAGCACTAGCACCCATATCACATAAGCCATGATAACAATGATCTCCTATTTTAACAGAAATAACAGGCACGCCTACCACAGGTCTATGTTTATCTCTATCATAGGGTTTAGCAATTCTAGTTGTTTCACCAGTGAATTGAATAACATGCCCATCAATATTATCAGAGAAGAGATCTTTAACAATTGCAATATTGGGTTCTACTTTGACTTGCTCAGGAGGTGTATAAGTCCTAGTATTGCTTTTGCGAACAACAGTTGAAGCTTTAGCTTGATCCTTCATTCTGACAGGGAAAGGAGGTTTCTCAACATAAGAAGTAGGAACAATAGGATCATTATAAGTGACAATATTTTCTTCAACTTTAATAGGTGCAGCTACTTTTACTTCTATGGGAGGATGATATTTAAACCACTTCTCCTTGGGGAGATCAACATAAGTAGCAAAGGATTCACAGAAAGAAGCTACTATCTCAGAGTCAAGTCCATATTTAGCGCTAAACTTACGAAAAATATAGGTATCCATAAAAGATTTAACACAATCAAACTTAGTGTCATACCTGACTCCTTACCTTCGCCGAGGTCCCAATCTTCAGAGTTGCGTTTAATTCTACCCAATAAATTCCATCCAAATTCAATAGACTTCATCATAAAAGAGCCAGCACAAGAAGTATTGAGCATGTTGCGATTATTTTCAGAAAGCCGAGCATAAAAATTCTGGAGAATTATCAATTTTGAAAGCTCATGATTGGGGCATGAATATAACATTGATTTAAGCCTCCCCCAAGCTTGAGCGATGTTTTCTCCTTCGCGAGGCCAAAAATTATATATATAATTGCGATCACGATGAACAAGATGCATAGGGTAATACTTCTGATGAAATTCCAATTTCACTCTTTTATAGTTCCATGATCTCGTATCATCACATAGCCTATACCATGTCAATGCATCTCCCTCCAAAGATAAAGGGAAAGCCTATTTCTTAACGACATCATCGGGTATACATGCAAGCTTAAATAGTCCACAAATATCATCCACAAAGCGTAGATGTTCATCAGGATGCTTTGTTCCATCTCCTGCAAAAGTGTTAGCTAGCAGTTTTTCCATCATACCCAAAGGGATCTGAAAAGCAGTTTCATCTTCAATAGGTTCAGTAGGTTCAGTAGGTTGAGGAGAAACTCTTGGCTCAACTGGACGGGGTGAAGATACCCCAAACAAGCCCCTCAGACAATTACTTTCCATAGTAACAAGTGACAGAAAATTTCAGCACACTAAATACATTTTTCCTTACCAAATTCCACCGACCAAAGGCGCTTCACTCCCCGGCAACGGCGCCAGAAAAGAGTCTTGATGACCCACAAGTATAGGAGATCTATTGCAGTCCTTTCGATAAGTAAGAGTGTTGAACCCAATGAGGAGCAGAAGGAAATGATAAGCGGTTTTCAGCAAGGTATTCTCTGCAAGTACTAAAACAAGTGGTAACAGATAGTTTTGTGATAAGATAAATGGTAACGAGCAACAAGTAACAAAAGTAAATAAAGTGCAGCAAGGTGGACCAATCCTTTTTGTAGCAAAGGACAAGCCTGGACAAATTCTTATAATAGGAAAAGCGCTCTCGAGGACACATGGGAATATCATCAAGCTAGTTTTCATCACGCTCATATGATTCGCGTTCGGTACTTTGATAATTTGATATGTGGGTGGACCGGTGCTTGGGTACTGCCCTTACTTGGACAAGCATCCCACTTATGATTAACCTCTATTGCAAGCATCCGCAACTACAACAAAAGTATTAAGGTAGACCTAACCATAGTATGAAACATATGGATCCAAATCAGCCCCTTACGAAGCAACGCATAAACTAGGGTTTAAGCTTCTGTCACTCTAGCAACCCATCATCTACTTATTACTTCCCAATGCCTTCCTCTAGGCCCAAATAATGGTGAAGTGTTATGTAGTCGACGTTCACATAACACCACTAGAGGTTTATCAAAATATCGAACGAATACCAAATTCACATGACTACTAATAGCAAGACTTCTCCCTTGTCCTTAGGAACAAACGTAACTACTCACAAAGCATATTCATGTTCATAATCAGAGGGTAATATTGTGCATAAAGGATCTGAACATATGGTCTTCCACCAAATAAACCAACTAGCATCAACTACAAGGAGTAATCAACACTACTAGCAACCTACTAGCACCAATCCCGGACTTGGAGACAAGAATTGGATACAAGAGATGAACTAGGGTTTGGAGATGAGATGGTCTGGTGAAGATGTTAATGGAGATTGCCCTCTCCCGATGAGAGGAGCGTTGGTGATGACGATGGTGATGATTTCCCCCTCCCGGAGGGAAGTGTCCCCGGCAGAACAGCTCTACCGGAGCCCTAGATTGGTTCTGCCAAGGTTCCGCCTCGTGGCGGCGGAGTCTCATCCCGAAAGGTTCTCATCTATTTTTTTCTCATCGAAAGACTTCATATGGGAGAAGATGGACGTCGGAGAGCCACCAGGGGGCCCACAAGGTAGGGGGCACGCCTAGGGGGGGAGGCGCCCCCCACCCTCGTGAGCAGGGTGTGGGCCCACTAGCCTTGATCTTTGGCGACGATTTTTCTTTAATTATTATAAGGTATTCCGTGGAGTTTCAGGACTTTTGGAGTTGCGCAGAATAGTCCTCCAATATTTGCTCCTTTTCCAGCTCAGAATTCCAGCTGCCGGCATTCTCCCTCTTCATGTAAACCTTGTAAAATAAGAGAGAATACCCATAAGTATTGTGACATAACGTGAAATAACAGCCCATAATGCAATAAATATCGACATAAAAGCATGATGCAAAATGGACGTACCACCGATCACATCCCCTGCAGTGCCAACATCCTCGTGCGCCTCCACATCCCCCGCGGCATCGACGGCCGCCGAAGGCAGGGCCTTTGAGGTGGACAACTGAGCTGCGGCACCAAACTTCTTCTTGGGCGCCATAGTCGATGGACCCATCGATGATGAAAATGGCGATGAAGATGACGCGCTGCTCACACTTTCGGGTTCGCGCAAGTTTTCCCCCTACCTGGTGTGCCAAAGATGTCGTGGGAAACCACGGCCACCTATGGGACCAAGAGCCCCTTTTTGGTTCGGCGGGGGGATATCACATTGCACAAAGAGCGGAGGAGCGTGGAACAGCACGACAGATATCACACGGGCAATTTTTACCCAGGTTCGAGCCGTCGTGAGGCATAAAACCGCACTCCTGCTTTGGTGGATTGATGGTGGAAAAAATGGTGGTGAGCGCAGCACGCTTGCCCGGTAGGGTTGCCTCTGGGTGAGAACGGCTAGGCGCGTACCAGTGTGTAAGGGTCCGAATCAGCCAACCCTTTCTCCGGTTGCCTTGGGCCTCCTTTCATAGATCAAGGGGTCACCACAGTGGCAAATCAGTCATTACGCACTGATTAGATAGCAAACAGTGTTAGCATACCTAACTCTACAGGCTGACAAAGCGCATTAAATGTATTGCTCAACGTCACGTCACAGCTTGCCTGGCAGGCCCTGTCGGGCTATTTTGCCAGCTTCGCGCCTGCTTGCTTGACACGTCTCAGAACGAGTGTTGCTTGGAGGTATTTTCTGTAGGAAGTGGCTGCCATGTGGCAAATAGCATCCACTTAGTCACTTTGGAGCTTGACACTGCACTGATCGGGGACATGCGTTGTGATGAGGTGGTGCGGTGCAGTGGTTTGCCTCCGTAAACCCCGACAAGACTACCGGGACGATCCGAAATCTTGCTTCCGGGGGTAACCCCATCTTTTCCAGGCTTGCCTACCCGGCAAGGGAGGTTTTTCCCTTAGAGATATCTTGCTTCTCTGGCTAGTCTTGGTCCTCCTGATCTGCATGTTGGACCTTTGAAGAACTGATCCCTTGTGCTTCAATCTAATCTTGGTGTTGTGATCTTGTTCTTGTGCCTGTGCACAATATGGGAAACGGACCCAGGGTTTATTGCACCGAAACCCATATTGGCTCTTAAATATTCAACGAAGATCTTTATCGGTTGACCATGATGTCAAGGATTCACCCAATCCCGTATGCAATTCCCTTTGTCCGGTGATATGTTGCTTGTCCGAGATTCGATCGTCGGTATCTCCATACCAGTTCAATCTCGTTATAGACAAGTCTCTTTACTCGTTCCATAATACAAGATCATGTGACTTAACTCATTAGTCACATGCTTTCAAGCTTCTTGTGATGTACTATTAGCTAGAGGGCCCAGACATATCTCTCTGTGACAGGGGCGAGAAATCCCAGTCTCGATCCATGCAACCGAAAAGACACCTTCGGAGATACTTGTAGAGCACCTTTATGATCACCCAGTTATGAAGTGACCTTTGAGAGCAGACAAGGCATACCTTCGGTATACGGGTGTTGCACGATCTCATGGTCCAAGGAACAGATAATTGACATGATGAACGTTGTAGCAAATAACTAAAAAGTCTGATGCTAAGCTTACGGCTGGGTCTTGTCCACCACATCATTCTCCTAATGATGTGATCCCGTTATCAAACAAAAACTCATGTCTATGGTTAGGAAACCTTAGCCATCTTTGATCAACGAGCTAGTCTAGTATAGGTATACTAGGGACACAGTGTAGCTTATGTTTTCACACATGTATTTAAGTTTCCTGTTAATAAATTCTAGCATGAATAATAAACATTAATCATGAAAGGGAAATATGATAATAACTACTTTATTATTGACTCTAGGGCATATTTCCAATAGTCTCCAACTTGCACTACAGTCAATAATCTAGTTCACATCTCCCAATGAGTTCTCGGGTTTGATCATGTTTTGCTTGTGAGGGGTTTTTTAGCCAACGGGTCTGCAACATTCAGATATGTGTGTACTTTGCAAATCTCTATGTCATACTATAGGTGCTACTACCGTGCTCCACTTGGAGCTATTTGCTACTTCTTGAGCTTGCATTGGTTTTTCCCTTGAAGAGGAAAGGGTGATATACCAAAGTAGAGATAAGTATTTCCCTCAGTTAAGAACAAAGGTATCAATCCAATAGGAGATACATGCAAGTCTCCAATCTATGCACCTGCACAAACAATTAAACACTTGCACCCAACGCGGTAAAGGGGTTGTCAATCCCTTCAGGGTCACTTTCAAATGTGAGATCTGACAGAGATAGATATAAAAGATTACTAAAACGTAAAACAAAGTAAACGTAAATAAATTGTAGCAAGGAATTTTTCGTATTTTTGGTTTATAGATCTGAAAATGTATGATGGAAACTAGACCTGGGGGCCATAGGTTTCAGTAGAGGCTTCTCTCTTGAAGGGAAATAATACGGTCGGTGAACAAATTACTGTCAAGCAATTGATAGAAAAGCGCAAAGTTATAACAATATCTAAGGCAATGATTATGAATATAGGCATCACGTCCGTGTCAAGTAGAGTGACTCCTGCCTGCAACTACTACTATTCCTCCATGCATTGACTAACTCCTGCCTGCATCTATAGTATTAAGTTCATAAGAATAGAGCAACGCTTTAAGTAAGATGACATGATGTAACGGGATAAACTCAACCAATATGATGAAAACCCCATCTTTTTATCCTTGATGGCAACAATACAATACATGCCTCGCTACCCCTACTTTGTCACTTGGTGAGGGCATCGCAAGATTGAACGCAAAACTAAGCACCTCTACCATTGCAAGAAGAACCAATCTAGTTGGCCAAACCAACTGGATAATTCAAAGAGAAATATAAAGATATCAAATCATGCATATAAGAATTCAAAGAAGATTCAAATAATATTCATAGATAAACTGATCATAGATCCACAATTCATCGGATCTCGACAAACACACTACAAAAGAATATTACATCAGTTAGATATCCAAGAACATCGAGGAGAACAAGGTATTGAGAATCAAAGAGAGAGAAGAAGCCATCTTGCTACTAGCTATGGACCCATAGGTCTGTAGTAAACTACTCACGCTTCATCGGAAGGGCAATAGAGTTGATGTAGATGCCCTTCGTGATCGAATCCCCCTCCCGCAGGATGCCGGAAAAGGCCCCAAGATTGGATCTCACGGGAACAGAAGGTTACGACGGTGGAAAAGTATTTATGTGGACGCTTCAGTTCGTTTGGGAATATTTTTGAATTTATAGACCAAATATTAGGGTTGGAGGACTCCCGTGGGGCCCACAAGCCAGGGCCCCCTAGGGCGCACCCTGAGGGCTTGTGGAGCCCTCGAGACTCTTCTTTCTTACTCTCCAAGTCCTACGTGTGTCATCTAGTCCAAGAAAAATAATCATAATGTTTTATTCCGTTTGGACTCCGTCTGATATTCCTTTTCTGTAAAACTCAAAAACAAGGAAAACAGAAACTGGCACTTGGCTCTGGGTTAATAAGTTAGTCCCGAAAATAATATAAAATAGCATATTCATGCATATAAAACATCCAAAACAGATGATATAATAGCGTGGAACAGTCAAAATTATAGATACGTTGGGAAGGTATCAAGCATCCCCAAGCTTAATTCCTACTTGTCCTCGAGTAGGTAAATGATAAAAACTGAATTTTTGATGTGGAATGCTACCTAACATATTTAACCATGTAATTTTATTTATTGTGGCATGAATATTCAGATCCATAAGATTCAAAACAAAAGTTTAATATTGACATAAAAACAAAAGTTTAATACGAACAAGCCACTTGGATGGCATGGTGACGCGGCAGAGGCGCTTGAGGGCCAGTGGCTCCATTAGGCACAGTAGCTGGGTTAGCCCGCTCCGGGGAGGCGCGTGCCCTGCAGTCGTGCCCGTGGCGGGGGCGGGCGGAGGGTGGCGATTCGCCCCAGACCGGGTGCCACCACATCGGATGTGCCCTTCGGCGAAGAGAAGGGGTACGGATGGAATAACCCCTTCGTTCGTACCTCGTGGAGCATGACCGCTGGGATGTTGCTGATGTTGCTCTTCTCCGGTGCCTCCCGGTCCTGCTTCGGCCACAGGGGAGGTGGTGACAACACCGCCTGCGGCGACCACGTCACCTGTAGCACCCACATCCTCGTGCACCTCCGCATCCCCTGTGGTGTTGGCGGCCGTCGGTGGCAGGGCCTTTGAGCCGGACGGGTGAGCTGCGGCACCGAACTTCTTCTTGGGTGCCATAGTCGATGGACTCGTCGATGATGAAAATGGCGATGAAGATGACGCGCTGCTCATGCTTTTGGGTTCGTGCAATTTTCCCCCTACCTGGTGCGCCAAAGATGTCGTGGGAAACCACGACCACCTATGGGACCAAGAGCCCCTTTTTGGTTCGGCGAGGGGATAGCACATTGCACAAAGAGCGGAGAAGCGTGGAATAGCATGACAGAGATCACACGGGCAATTTTTACCCATGTTTGGGCCGCCGTGAAGCGTAAAACCCCACTCCTGCTTTGGTGGATTGATGGTGGAAAAAATGGTGGTGAGCGTAGCACGCTTGCCCGGTAGGGTTGCCTCAGGGCGAGATCGGCTATGCTTGTACGAGTGTGTAAGGGTTCGAATCAGCCAACCCTTTGTCCGGTTGCCTTGGGGCTCCTTTTATAGATCAAGGGGTCACCACAGTGGCAAATCAGTCATTTGGCACTGATTAGATAGCAAATAGTGATACCATACCTAACTCTGCAGGCTAACAGAGCGCATTAAATGTGCTGCTCAACGTCACATCATAGCTTGCCCGGCAGGCCCTTCCGGGCTGTTTTGACAGCTTCACGCCTGCTTGCTTGACACGTCTCAGGACGGGTGTTGCTTGGAGGTATTTTTGTAGGAAGTGGCAGCCATGTGGCAAATAGAAGCCACTTAGTCACTTTGGAGCTTGACACTGCACTAATCGGCGACATGCGTCGTGATGAGGTGGTGCGGTGGAGTGGTTTGCCTCCGTAAGCCCCGGCAGGCCTGCCGGGATGATCCGAAATCTTGCTTTGGGGGGTAACCCCATGCTTTCCAGGCTCGCCTGCCCGGCAAGGGAGGTTTTTTCCTTAGCAATATATTGCTTCTCTGGCTAGTCTTAGTCATGTTGATCTGCATGTTGGTCCTTCGAAGAACTGATCCCTTATGCTTCAATCTGATCTTGGTGTTGTGATCTTGTTCCTGTGCCTGTGCACAGTATGGGAAACGGACCTAGTGTTTATTGCACCGACACCCATATTGGCACCTAAATATTCAACGAAGATCTTTATCGGTTGAACCATGATGTCAAGGATTCAGCCAATCTCGTATGCAATTCCCTTTGTCCGGCGATATGTTACTTGTCCGAGATTCGATCGTTGGTATCTCCATACCTAGTTCAATCTTGTTACTGACAAGTCTCTTTAGTCGTTCCGTAATACAAGATCCTGTGACTTAACTCATTAGTCACATGCTTTCAAGCTTCTTGTGATGTTGTATTAGCGAGAGGGGCCAGAGATATCTCTCTGTCACAGGGGCGAGAAATCCCAGTCTTGATCCATGCAACCCAACAAACACCTTTGGAGATACTTGTAGAGCACCTTTATGATCACCCAGTTATGAAGTCACGTTTGAGAGCACACAAGGCATTCCTTCGGTATCCGGGAGTTGCACGATCTCATAGCCTTAGGAACAGATACTTGATATAATGAAAGTTGTAGCAAATAACTAAAAAATCTGATGCTAAGCTTACGGTTGGGTCTTGTCCATCACATCATTCTCCTAAAGATGCGATCCCGTTATCAAACAAAAACTCATGTCTATGGTTAGGAAACCTTAACCATCTTGATGAGCGAGCTAATCTAGTAGTGGTATACTAGGGACACATGTAGCTTATGTATTCACACATGTATTTAAGTTTCCTGTTAATAAATTCTAGCATGAATAATAAACATTTATCATGAACGGGAAATATGATAATAACTACTTTCTTATTGACTCTAGGGCATATTTCCAACAGTCTCCCACTTGCACTAGAGTCAATAATCTAGTTCACATCTCCTAATGAGTTCTCGGGTTTGATTATGTTTTGCTTGTGAGAGAGGTTTTAGTCAACGGGTCTGCAACATTCAGATATGTGTGTACTTTGCAAATCTCTATGTCATACTATAGGTGCTACTACCACGCTCCACTTGGAGCTATTTGCTACTTCTTGAGCTTGCGTTGGTTTTTCCCTTGAAGAGGAAAGGGTGATATAGCAAAGTAGAGATAAGTATTTCCCTCAGTTAAGAACAAAGGTATCAATCCAATAGGAGATACACGCAAGTCTCCAATCTATGCACCTGCACAAACAATCAAATACTTGCACCCAACGCGATAAAGGGGTTGTCAATCCCTTCAGAGTCACTTTCAAAGGTGAGATCTGATAGAGATGGATATAAAAGATTACTAAAACGTAAAAACAAGTAAAAGTAAATAAATTTTAGCAAGGTATTTTTTGGTTTTTGGGTTTATAGATCTAAAAATATATGATGGAAAGTAGACCCGGGGGCCATAGGTTTCACTAGAGGCTTCTCTCTTGAAGGCAAATAATACAGTGGGTGAACAAATTACTATCGAGCAATTGATAAAAAAGCGCAAAGTTATAACGATATCTAAGGCAATGATTATGAATATAGGCATCACGTCCGTGTCAAGTAGACCGACTCTTGCCTGCATCTACTACTATTACTGCACGCATCGACTGACCCCTGCCTGCATCTATAGTATTAAGTTCATAAGAATAGAGCAATGCTTTAAGTAAGATGACATGATGTAACGGGTTAAACTCAACCAATATGATGAAAACCCCACCTTTTTATCCTTGATGGCAACAATACAATACGTGCCTCGCTACCCCTACTTTGTCACCGGGTGAGGACATCGCAAGATTGAACCCAAAACTAAGCACCTCTCCCATTGCAAGAAGAACCAATCTAGTTGGCCTAACCAAACCGATAATTCAAAGAGAAATACAAAGATATCAAATCATACATATAAGAATTCAAAGAAGATTCAAATAATATTCATAGATAAACTAATCATAAATCCACAATTCATCGGATCTCAACAAACACACTGCAAAAGAATATTACATCGGATAGATATCCAAGAACATCGAGGAGAACATGGTATTGAGAATCAAAGAGAGAGAAGAAGCCATCTAGTTACTAGCTACGGACCCATAGGTGTGTAGCAAACTACTCACGCTTCATCGGAAGGGCAATAGAGTTGATGTAGATGCCCTCCGTGATCGAATCCACCTCTGGTAGGATGCCGGAAAAGGCCGCAAGATGGGATCTTATGGGGACAGAAGGTTACGGCAGGGGAAAAGTTTTTTGGTGGACGCTTCAGGTCGTTTGGGAATATTTCTGAATTTATAGACCAAATGTTAGGGTTGGAGGACTACCGTGAGGCCCACAAGCCAGGCCCCCCTAGGGCGCACCCTGAGGGCTTGTGGAGCCCTCGGGACTCTTTTGCCTTCCTCTCCAAGTCCTACGTGTGTCTTCTAGTCCTAGAAAAATCATCATAAAGTTTTATATCGTTTGTACTCCGTTTGATATTCCTTTTCTGTAAAACTCAAAAAGAAGGGAAAACAGAAACTGGCACTTGGCTCTGGGTTAATAAGTTAGTCCCAAAAATAATATAAAATAGCATATTAATGCATATAAAACATCCAAAACAGATGATATAATAGCATGGAACAGTCAAAAATTGTAGATATGTTGGAAAAGTAGGTAAATGATAAAAACTGAATTTTTGATGTGGAATGCTACCTAATATTTATCCATGTAATTTTATTTATTGTGGCATGAATATTCAGATCCATAAGAGTCAAAACAAAAGTTTAATATTGACATAAAAACAAAAGTTTAATATGAACAAGCCGCTTGGATGGCATGGTGACGCGGCGGAGGCGCTTGAGGGCCAGTGGCTCCACTGGCACAGTAGCTGGGTCAGCCCGCTCCGGGGAGGCGCATGCCCTGCGATCGCGCCCATGGCGGGGGCGGACGGAGGGTGGCGATTCACCCCAAACCGGGTGCCACCACTGCGGCTGTGCCCTTTGGCGAGGAGAAGGGGTACGGACGGAATAACCCCTTCGTTCGTACCTCGTGGAGCATGACCGTTGGGATGTTGCTAATGCTGCTCTTCTCCGGTGCCTCCCGGTCCTGCTTCGGCCGCAGGGGAGGTGGTGACAACACCGCCTGTGCCGACCACGTCCCCTATAGCACCCACATCCTTGTGTGCCTCCGCATCCCCCGTGGCGTCGGCGGCCGCCGGCGGCAGGGCCTTTGAGGCGGACGGGTGAGCAGCGGCACCGAACTTCTTCTTGGGCACCATAGTCGATGGACCCATCGATGATGAAAATGGCGATGAATATGATGCACTGCTCATGCTTTCGGGTTCGTGCAAGTTTTCCCCCTACCTAGTGCTGCCAAAGATGTCGCGGGAAACCACAATCACCTATGGGACCAAGAGCCCCTTTCTGGTTCGACGGGGGGATAGCACATTGCACAAAGAGCGGAGAAGTGTGGAACCGCACGACAGAGATCTCACGGGCAATTTTTACCCAGGTAAGGGTCGCCGTGAGGCACAAAACCCCACTCCTGCTTTGGTGGATTGATGGTGGAAAAAATGGTGGTGAGCGCAGCACGCTTGCCCGGTAGGGTTGCCTCAGGGCGAGAGCGGCTACGCGTGTATGAGTGTGCAAGGGTACGAATCAGCCAACCCTTTCTCTGGTTGCCTTGGGCCTCCTTTTATAGATCAAGGGGTCACCACAGTGGAAAATCAGTCATTACACACTGATTACATAGCACATAGTGCTAGCATACCTAACTCTGCAGGCTGACAGGGCGCATTAAATCTGCCGACCAACGTCACATCTTGGCTTGCCCGGCAGGCCCTACCGGGATGTTTTGCCAGCTTCGCGCCTGCTTTCTTGACACGTCTCAGGACTGGTGTCGCTTGGAAGTATTTCTATTGGAAGTTGCTGCCATGTGGCAAATAGAAGCCACTTAGTCACTTTGGAGCTTGAGACTGCACTAATCGGCGACGTGCATCGTGATGAGGTGGTGCGATGGAGTGGTTTTCCTCCGTAAGCCCCTGCAGGCCTTCCGGGATGATCCGAAATCTTGCTTCTGAGGGTAACCCCATCTTTGCCAGGCTCGCCTTCCCGGTAAGGGAGGTTTTTCCCTTAGCGATATATTGCTTCTCTGGCTAGTCTTGGTCATCCTGATCTGCATGTTGGTCCTTCAAAGAACTGATCCCTTGTGCTTCAATCTGATCTTGGTGTTTTGATCTTGTTCTTGTGCATGTGCACAGTATGGGCAACGGACCCAGGGTTTATTGCACAGACACCCATATTGCCTCCTACATATTCAACGAAGATCTTTATCGGTTGAACCATGATGTCAAGGATTCAACCAATCTCGTATGCAATTCCCTTTGTTTGGCGATATGTTACTTGTCTGAGATTCGATCATCGGTATCTCCATACCTAGTTCAATCTTGTTACCGACAAGTCCCTTTACTCTTTCCGTAATACAAGATCTTGTGACTTAAATCATTAGCCACATGCTTTCAACCTTCTTGTGATGTTGTATTAGCGAGAGGGCCCAGAGATATGTCACTGTCACAGGGGCGACAAATCCTAGTCTCGATCCATGCAACCCAACAGACACCTTCGGAGATACTTGTAGATCACCTTTATGATCACCCAGTTACCAAGTGACGTTTGATAGCACACAAGGCATTCCTTCGGTCTCCGGGAGTTGCACAATCTCATGGTCTAAGGAACAGATACTTGACATGATGAAAGTTCTAGCAAATAACTAAACAATCTGATGCTAAGCTTATGTTTGGTTCTTGTCCATCACATCATTCTCCTAATGATGTGATCCCGTTATCAAACAAAAACTCATGTCTATGGTTAGGAAACCTTAACCATCTTTGATCAACGAGCTAGTCTAGTAGAGGTTTGCTAGGGACACAGTGTAGCTTATGTATTCACACATGTATTTAAGTTTCCTGCTAATAAATTCTAGCATGAATAATAAACATTTATCATGAACGGGAAATATGATAATAACTACTTTCTTATTGACTCTAGGGTATATTTTCAACAGTCTCCTAGTTGCACTAGAGTCAATAATCTAGTTCACATCTCCCAATGAATTCCCGGGTTTGATCATGTTTTGCTTGTGAGAGAGGCTTTAGTCAACGGGTCTGCAACATTCAGATATGTGTGTACTTTGCAAATCTCTATGTCATACTATAGGTGCTACTACCATGCTCCACTTGGAGCTATTTGCTACTTCTTGAGCTTGCGTTGGTTTTTCCCTTGAAGAGGAAAGGGTGATATAGCAAAGTAGAGATAAGTATTTCCCTAAGTTAAGAACAAAGGTATCAATCCAATAGGAGATACACGCAAGTCTCCAATCTATGCACCTGCACAAACAATCAAACACTTGCACCCAATGCGATAAAGGCGTTGTCAATCCCAAAGGTGAGATCTGATAGAGATAGATATAAAAGATCACTAAAACGTAAAACAAAGTAAAAGTAAATAATTGTAGCAAGGTATTTTTCGGTTTTTTGGTTTATAGATCTGAAAATATATGATGGAAAGTAGACCCGAGGGCCATAGGTTTCACTAGACGCTTGTCTCTTGAAGGCAAATAATACGGTGGGTGAACAAATTACTGTCGAGCAATTGATAGAAAAGCGCAAAGTTATATTGATATCTAAGGCAATGATTATGAATATAGGCATAACGTCCGTGTCAAGTAGACCGACTCCTGCCTGCATCTACTACTATTACTCCACACATCGACTGACTCCTGCCTGCATATAGATTATTAAGTTCGTAAGAATAGAGCAACGCTTTAAGTAAGATGACCTGATGTAACGGGATAAACTCAACCAATATGAAGATAACCCCATCTTTTTATCCTTGATGGCAACAATACAACGTTCCTCGCTACCCCTACTTAATTTGTCACTGGGTGAGGACATCGCAAGATTGAACCCAAAACTAAGCACCTCTCCCATTGCAATAAGAACCAATCTAGTTGGCCAAACCAAACCGATTATTCAAAGAGAAATACAAAGATATCAAATCATGCATATAAGAATTCAAAGAAGATTAAAATAATGTTCATAGATAAACTGATCATAAATCCACAATTCATCGGATCTCGACAAACACACTGCAAAAGAATATTACATTGGATAGATATCCAAGAACATCGAGGAGAACATGGTATTGAGAATCAAAGAGATAGAATAAGCCATCTAGCTACTAGCTATGGACCCATAGGTCTGTAGTAAACTACTGACGCTTCATCAGAATGGCAATAGAGTTGATGTAGATGCCCTCCATGATCGAATCCCCCTCCGACAGGATGCCAGAAAAGGCCCCAAGATGGGATCTCACGGGAACAGAAGGTTACGGCGGTGGAAAAGTATTTTGGTTGACGCTTCAGGTCGTTTGGGAATATTTCTGAATTTATAGACCAAATATTAGGGTTGGAGGACTCCCGTGGGGCCCACAAGCCAGGGCCCCCCTAGGGCGCACCCTGAAAGCTTGTGGAGCCCTCGGGACTCTTCTGCCTTCCTCTCCAAGTCCTACATGTGTCTTCTACTCCAAGAAAAATCATGATAAAGTTTTATTCCGTTTATACTCCGTCTGATATTCCTTTTTTGTAAAACTCACAAACAAGGAAAAACATAAACTGGCACTTGGCTCTGGGTTAATAAGTTAGTCCTGAAAATAATATAAAATAGCATATTAATGCATATAAAACATCCAAAACAGATTATATAATAGCATGGAACAGTCAAAAATTATAGATACATTGGAAAGGTATCAAGCATCCCCAAGCTTAACTCCTACTCGTACTCGAGTAGGTAAATGATAAAAACTGAATTTTTGATGTGGAATCCTACCTAACATATTTATCCATGTAATTTCATTTATTGTGGCATGAATATTCAGATCCATAAGATTCAAAACAAAAGTTTAATATTGACATAAAAACAGTAATACTTCAAGCATACTAATAAAGCAATCGTTTCTTCTCAAAATAACATGAGCAAAGAATGTTATCCCTTCAAAATCATATAGTCTGGCTATGCTCCATCTTCATCACACAAAGTATTAAACCATGCACAACCCCGATGACAAGCCAAGCAATTGTTTCATACTTTTGATGTTCTCAAACTTTTTCAACTTTCACGCAATACGTGAGCGTGAGCCAAGGATATAACACTATAGGTGGAATAGAATATGGTGGTTGTGGAGAAAACAAAAAGAAGCAGTTAGTCTCACATCAACTAGGCATATTAACGGGCTATGGAGATGCCCATCAATAGATATCAATGTCAGTGAGTAGGGATTGCCATGCAATAGATGCACTAGAGCTATAAGTTTATGAAAGCTCAAAAAGAAACTAAGTGGGTGTGCATCCAACTCGCTTGCTCACGAAGACCTAGGGCAATTTGAGGAAGCCCATCATTGGAATATACAAGCCAAGCTCTATAATGAAAAATTCCCACTAGTATATGAAAGTGACAACGTAGGAGACTCTCTATCATGAAGATCAGGGTGCTACTTTGAAGCACAAGTGTGGTAAAAGGATAGTAGCATTGCCCCTTCTCTCTTTTCTCTCTTTTTTTCCTTTTTTGTTTGGGCTTCTTTTGTCCTCTTTTTTTTGTAAATTCCGGAGAATCGTCCCAACTTGTGAGGAAATCATAGCTTCCATCATCCTTTCCTCACATGGGACAATGCTCTAATAATGATGATCATCACACTTATATTTACTTACAACTCAAAAATTACAACTCGATACTAGAACAAGATATGACTCTATAGGAATGCCTCTGGTGGTGTACCGGGATGCACTACAAAAAAATACACTTCCGTGATGATACATGTTTGTCACAGTAGGTCGCGTTTTTTGTCATGCATGTACATCCATGACAAATTTATGACAGAATCAACATAGTCATACCTGTACTGTCGTAGAAGTGTTCCATGACATTACCAAAATTATCATCACGGAAGTGTCCACTTCCATGACGATAAATCGCGTGTCACAGAAGTGCTTTTGTCAAGGGTGACCGACACATGGCATCCACCATAACGGAACACTGTTAAGTTATCGGGTCCGGTTTTGGATCCGATAATCCATTAACAGCCCCGACCAATGGGGATTTTCCACGTGTAAAATCATCATTGGCTAGAGGAAACACGTGTCGACTCACCATTGGGACAGATATCATCCACTCATTGGACCCAAAGCTCCTATGATATGTCGACACGTGGCATGGCCCAACAGAGGCCCATTCCTGTGAAAAGGCCGACACATTTGACTTGGTCAAAAGGTGGTGGGCCGGCCCACGGCAAGCCTGTTAACGGCCTGTTCGCATATAGCCCATTTACAGCCCACTAACCGAGGGCCCGTTTACGGCCTATCCGAATTAGGCCTAGTAGCGTCATTTGGGCCGTCCAATATAATTCCAGCCCGTTTTAACTTTCGTCCCATGTATGGCCCATGATGTCTTTCGGCCCATATGAGGCCATTAGTAACCCTCGGCCCATGAACAGCACGTGGTGAAACTGGCCCGTAATGAGCAATGTATCACTTTATACCCATTAACGGCCCATTATTCTGTTGGGCCGTTTCCAACCCATGTTATCTTTCGGCCTTCTCAGGGCCCATTTATTCTTGGGCTCATTTCCAGCATTCATTTACTTACGGCCCGTTATTGTCATTTTCTGCTTGTGGGCCAAATTCAGCCCGTTGTTATAGTCGACCCATTTGTGGCCTGTTAATACGTAGGGCCATTTTCATAGCGTCATCAAACACGGCCGATTAACGACGGCCCATTATGGTCGGCCCATGAACGGACGATTTCAACTCTAGCCCATTCACGGCCATAATGTGATCTGTTATTGGCCCATGTTTGGCCAACCGATCATACGGCCCGTAGATGGCCCATTGATGATACGTCCCGTAGAAGGCCCATATGGCCCGTATAAGGCCCATTGTTTCTACCCCCCGTAGAAGGCCCATTGTTTCTACCCCCCGTAGAAGGCCCATTGTTTCTACAGCCCTTAGAAGGCCCATTGTTTCTACGGCCCGTAGGAGGCCCATGTTAACTACAGTAAATATGTAGCCCATGGTTATTGTGGCCTAGTTTTAAAAAATAGGCTATTGCGGCCACTAGCAAACCGCGAAAAAGAACTGCACTGACTACAAGAAAACAAATAAACAAGACAATAAGGAAATAAATAAGCAAGCAACTTACGCTAGGCTATCACGGCTATTACACATATATCCACTGGGCATCAAAGTTCGCCACGAGTGCACATATAGGGAACACCCTACACTATACAAAAATGGCTTGCTGTTTTCTTCAGCCGATGGCTGCATGCTAAGAACAAATTTTGTATCGCACCAAAACAAATTACAACTATAAAACAAAAGGAAGGTTGGCATAAAAGTTAAAGTCTAGCAGATAAATGCACCACCAGATGTTCAGAAGCTCAGTTCATTTGACATGACTGTTACGTTTTCATGCTGTATTGTCTGATGGAGCACCATAACCTTCGCCTTAAGTTCTCCTAGGCTCCTGAACAACCTAGCAAATGTCGGATAGTCTGGTTTCAAAACCATGCATATCTTGACAACATCGAACAATGTCTCTCCTTGTTTCACAAAGGGTCTCTGTTAGGGAATGGACTTGTGTCTGGAGCGCAGATACAACATTGTTTTGAGCTTGCATATCTTGATCATGAGGCAGTTTGGACGAGATTGCCTTAACAACCAACCCAGTATTACGCAGGAACGTGCTTTTGGCACTATTAGTGGACAGGTACTGACCCACTGGAGCAAGAGCTGACATTGCGGTTATAGTTGCCTCGCCACCTTCAGAAGGTGGTGGTTCCACCATTTTTTCCATAGCTCCCTAAAAAGTTGAGGTTTTACATTAGTAGTACCAGAACATAAGATATTAAGGAGGCAGGAAAACCAAACAAAATAGCTTTGTTCTATATACAGAACTTATTCTGGTGAACCCATGTAAAATATTAGTTGTATTTTATTGCAAAGTACATAATAAAACCAGGTTCCAAACATATGACCATGTACCATCGCTAATGTATTGTCTATTTCTTCACATTGTATTGAGGGCTAAGGATAAAGAGACGAAGTTTATAATATGGTAAGCATAGTATGGCATCATTCATATCACAAAACAACTGAGAACAAACAAACAGGCCATTGTAACAGTGTGTGGGCAAGTCCAGCACGGAACTAGATTATAGGTCAAGATCAAAGGAACATCACTCCTCTCTTTTAAACCTTGTAAGGTGCAATGACGTGTATAAAAATGAAAAGAGTAATAGGCATTGGCTGCAAACCATGCAGTTCAAGGCACCAGTCAGAGTAAGTAGTAGTTAAAAGGCATGAGGATTAAGGACCTAGAACAGCGGCTTTTACTGGTGTAGTCATGCCCTTTTTCTTGCTGGTGTGACAGTCCTTGAAGATTTCCACAACATTTGGTTCAGGTACTTTTTGGTCCTTGCGGGCTTTTCTCTGCATTTGGAACAAGTCAATATAGATCTGATAATATGGTACACCGAAAAGAGTGAAACAATAGCTAATTACAAGAGCCTCGCAGTGTGCAATATAGCTACGAGATCCTGTCGTCTGTTGGAATTTCACTTTCGTACGGTTGGCTTTGTTCTCTGAATAGTTCACCTACAAGAAGATAGATTTGTGTGGCACATGCATAAATAGGACTTCAACATGTGATCTGATCACATATATATAATGTACCCAATACTTTGGATCAGAGTAGTGTTTAACGAGGCCCCTCCAGTCTTCATCCAATATATTTTCCACTGGAGATGTTTGGGAAAGTTCACTGTTAGCCTGCCTTCAAAGTGAGTTTCCCTCAAGTTATACCGATACTATCGCAGAGAAGACTTGAAAACATGGGTGCAAGCTTGTCTGGTTGCATCATCTTGGCTATCCAACTTGAACCTCATCTGTTGAAAATTATGGGAGTCTCATTATCAGCAACCTAGAAAGTATGGGATAGAACAAGATGATGTTACTAGTTTCCATACATAACCATACATACAAATAAATGATAGAGGAAGGTGTTGAACTGGGTTTCGTCTTTGTCATTCATGTACTGAATCCATGTTGGGAGGATACGTACATGACACCTAACGGCAACCGCTGCCTCTGATACTAACTTGGCTGACTATGTAGCATCACGTGTCCTTTTTAAACCTACCTCAAAACGGATCTCCATTCTTGCTCCTCTAGATTTAGTTAACCTATCAAGCATTATCCCTGATGTTTGTTTCCTCTTGCACCTAGGTGCTAGTCCAACAACGAACATAGGAAGTTTTAGTGTACATCAAACTGTGAGACTACATATAAAGAAGCACGCAACTATAACTTGACTCCAGCAACTACCTTCTTGTTGTTGAAGCTCACAAGGTCCATCTGATCTTGCCAACTTGTCTTGTGTCAAGAGTGCTTGGGAAGTAGTGTCAGGTGGCAAGGGAGCTTGGGAACGTGCTGCTAGCTCGGTGGACGCACGATTAACTCGTGCAGCTGGTAGTACTATGGAAGGTGTTGCAAGAACTAGGGTTGTCTCTGCTTGTTTGGTGGCAGCTATTTGTTCCTGTTTGGCTTTTTCTATAGCTCGTGTAGCATGGGATACCCTGTTTGTAGAATTTTCCGCTGGACTTTGACCTTCTATTGCACCATCAGTACCAGCAGAATCTGCAGGATTCTTCCGGTTCCTATTCCCTGCCATTCTGTGTTTCTTCCTCTTTCTCTGTGCCATGTTAAGTCAAGCCGGCAAGAAAAACGAATAACAATTTAGTTCTTCAGAACAAATTCATGTGTGATACAGACGAACTTAACTTTGATGTTAGACAACTACATGATAGGAGGATGTAATATGTACGAAAAACAGGACGGAAGAGATAACCAGAACTATGATGTGTAAACTAAGCAGAAGACATTTCACTAAATTAGAAGCGATGCAATGGAAGGTAGACACCATATGAAAGATGCTACAAATATCGCTCTGCCAAGTTAACAGTGTCTCATCATAAATGGTGTTTAAACAAATGTGAAGCAGTACAAGAAATAAATCATATGCAAGATGCAAACAACATCACACTACCAAG
Source organism: Triticum dicoccoides (assembly GCF_002162155.2). Classification (NCBI taxonomy): domain Eukaryota; kingdom Viridiplantae; phylum Streptophyta; class Magnoliopsida; order Poales; family Poaceae; genus Triticum; species Triticum dicoccoides. The sequence goes on from NC_041389.1 coordinate 266,457,261, forward strand.
TTAGAGGTCTCTCGTCATTAGTGCCATTGCATATTCACAGCTTATGATGTGTAAACTAAGGAGAAGGCATTTAAACAAATTAGAAGCATGAAAGCTAGACACCATATGAAAGATGCAATGAATATCACTCTACCAAGTTAAAACTGTCTTGTCATAAGTGTCGTTTCAACAAATTAGTAGTACATGCTAGAAAAGAATGCAAGATGTAACCTATATCACACTCTGAAGTCAAACGTGTCTTATGATAAGTGATTGTTGCAGGTTACACAACAGTAGTAATTTGATGTAAGAACATGGTGTGATAGACATATATTGTATGTTCTAGAAACAGGAACACGTGTCTTATTCAAGTATATTGTGTAAAGTAAGCAGATGGGATTCAACAAAATTAGAAGCAATACAAGCTAGACATCACACATAACATGCAACCACATATAACAGTGCCAAGTTAGAGGGAGCACCGGTGATGGTGCACTAGGGGAGACGTGCTCATCATAAACACATCTACGTTGAGTGTCTATGCATGTGTTGTCTTGGAAATCATCTTGGGGAGTGGAGGAGTAGAAACTGTAGAGGCCCCCCGTTTGGAAGGAACACCTTTATCCGCTACCTTGCTAACTTCCTTCTACTTTATTGATTTTGAATTGTCAAGTAAAACCGACAAGAAAAAGCAACAAAATTCTCTCTTCAGAACTCATTCATGCATGATAATGACAATCACTACTTTGATGTAAGGCAAACACATGATACCAGGATGGAATATGTACAAAAAACAGGACAGCATGGCATGTTCACAACTGTTTGTGTAAACTAAGCAGAAACCATTCCAACAAATAAGAAGCAATGCAAGCTAGACACCACATGAAAGATGCAACCAATATGACTCTGCCAAGTTAAAAGCGTCCCATCATAAATGGAATTTCAACAAATTAGAAGCAGCACATGCTATAAATCATATGAAAGATGCAACTAATATCGCACTGCATATATTAAAGGTATCTCCTCATATTGATTGATGCAGGATACAAAAAAACAATAGTTTTATGTACTTGCTTAATAGACAAATGTACTATGAACTAAATACAGGAAGGCATGTCACATTAACAGGTATAATGTATATGCTAAGCAGAATAGCACATGCAGTTTAACCAGATTGGAAGAATTACAATCTAGACACCATATGCAACATGCAACCACATATCATGCTACCAAGTTAGAGCAAGCACCTGCAATGCTAGTGTAGGGGAAACACGGTAATCAACTACAGATCTATGTTCACTGTCTTTATCTAGCCTTGCTGTTTCTTGAGAATCATGTCGGGAGGCTGACGCTGCATTCTTTAAATGAGGAGTAGTCCACTTTCCTGACTGCCTCATCATAAGTGATTGATGAGGGATACACAAGAACATTAGTTTGATGTAAGAACATGGTTAATACACATATGTACTAGTATGTACCAAAAACAGAAAGGCATGTCATATTCAAAGGTATAATGTGTAAGCTAAGCAGATGCAATTTAACCAAATTGGAAGCAATACAAGCTAGACATCCGGCTGGAGTGGTGAGCATGATCATCTAGGACCTGAGAGCCTGGTGGGAGGCGGGCTGCTTCGCCACCATCGCGGCTTTTTAGGTGGCTTCCAGGTGATGCCTGTCTTTGCTGGGCTTGTCACTGGCTCGGCCAGTGCCCTGACTAGCTATTTATCTTCTGGTGCTCATGGGATGGTGGTTCATGTAAAAAATATATTTCCTTATCTTAATAAAGACCGACTTTGCCTTTCAAATACAAGCTAAACACCATATGGAACATGCAACCACATATGACACCGCGAAGTTAAAGCAAGCACCTAGGATGGTGGTTCACTGCGAGCGAGGTCATCAAGTCCAGAGCTACGTCCCCCGTCTCCATCTGCTGACACTACACCCTTTATAGTATTGAAACGTGACTGGCCTAGCCGCGTACCACGCTGGAGCGACTTCTCTCTTTTGTTTCCTTCTTCGCTCAAGGAAGGGTCTGAAATACCCTTGCATAAAAACACAATAGTGAGAGTATGGGTGAAGTGTGTGCAGACCTAGTGCACTGTAAAAGTAGCAGGTAGCAGGTGGCTGAAAAATAAATGACAGGAGACATATGATAGCTATACAACATTGCATGGCAAACAAAATTAGATTCTACTCCGTATGATTTTGTAATATATGAGCACAGGAAATGCAGGTACTCCTCCAGCACACCACCACATGTGGTCCTATCAAGATAACAGTCGACTGAAAATAAATAGGTCAGTCGATTTTTTTATGAACCATCCGATCTATAAGGAATGGGCAGATGGCCTTCGCCTACCTCCCGCCAGGCACTGTTGACGATCTTTCTCGAACCACCAGCGACCACCGGCCCAGACCCCTGCCTCCGCCGCCCTGCCCTCCCCTCGACCTCACACCACCGCCGTGCTTGGCAGCGCCCCCAGGCCATCCCTTTAAACCAGACCGACCTCCAGATCGGGCACTAGCAGCTCTAGGCCCCACACGCCCCTAAGATAAACACCGAGGCGCTGCTTCCCCGGTGAAATAGGCGGACTAGCGCTTGTTACGCCGAGGAATGCTTCCGTTAATTGGGAATCAATTGACCAGGAATTGAAATCCAGGGGGCGACGGACCTCTAGCTAAGGTGAAATAGTATATGAGGAGAAACCTTGTGCATCGTGAGTAACTAGGAACATCTAGTATCAAGAAGAAGCGATCAACTAGTGTATTCTGTGTGATGAATATCGTGCAAGCAGACACGTAAGATTTGCACGAATAAGGGAAGAGGAGTACCATTTTTGGTTGCCGGTGTGGTTGCATCCACATGTCGCGCTGATCTTCTTCTTTTTGCCGGGGAAACCGATGTTTTGGAGGAGGGTGCAGGCTTGGACGAACCCATGGACAAATTGTTGACTGTGTTGCCATGGTTGTATGTCGGCGGAGGGGAAGCAGATCCGAGGCGGCGAAGGACGGCGTAGCAGGAACAGCTCCGGTGCGGTGGAGGGTGGCGAAGTTGGAGCGGCAGCTGTGAGGCGCAGGACGGCTTGGTTGAACTAGATCGGGTATGGACGGCTCAGCCTTGGCTTCAACTACTAGCCGTGGAGAGCGTTGCGGTTAAGGTTGCGGTGGACGGCGACGTCGGGGTATTGGCTCCGGCTCATGGAGGAGGGCTGCGGTTGATGGGTGGGATGGAGTGGCGGACGGAGGACGCTGGGGTTTCGCGGCTGGTGGAGAGGTAGTTTTTGCGCCCATGGAGTACGAATGGGGAATCCGATGGGTGGGCACGGGGAGGGGGGAGAACCATGTTTCGGTCTGGGACGCGCTTGTTTTTGGCTTTTTTGAACAGAACATGGGACACACTTGTTCGAAATTGGGGGAAAGTACAAACTTTGCCCCCCTCTTAAATTTCGGACCTACTACGGGTCGGGAGTAGGATGGTAATCCCAGGTGTCCCAAATAGTGGGCGGGAGCAATTTGGGCTGCGCGCATGTGTGCTTAGGCGGCCATTGTGTATGAATGTTTTTCGGAGGCGGTTGCGTGGCGTCTATATGAAGCTACAAACCTACCCCGGTTTAGACCTTTGGACGTCGGGCCAGTAGGTTTCACGGGTCCGAGTTATTAGAAAAGTAATTTCCTTGTACTACCAAACATTGGTCTCACGCGGATTCGGGCGAGTAGAGGCTCTTTTGGCGCTTCGTTCGAAATTTTGAAACACAAGCATTCATGTTTAGAGTACTCTTGAACTTTGAGGATTGACCTAAATAGACAACGTTAAATTTGACCTTGTATGTTTGAAAACCTCATTAAATTATCCGCTTCTTTTTGAAATTCTGACACTTGAAAATCCTATAACTACAATTATTTTGGAATGGAGGAGCTAAATTTGAATCTATTTTGTACACGACTACATATGCTATTATGTACAAAATCAGAGCAAAGATTGGTGCCCCCATAATTTAGGTATGATTTACAAATGCCATGATATCAAATTCAAATAATAGAATGGACTTCATGTTGAATTCGATTTTTTTAAACCACCTTAAGTTGAATTCAAATGTATGCTAGTTCATAGGTAGCTATTTATAATGTTCATTGTGTAACTTTCGTATGTATAATGTGCTTTACACACACAACATGAACTATACTCACGTTTATATTCGATTGCTAAACCGATGCATTGTATGGAGTTCAAAATACTAACTATGTGGATCAATTGTGTCGAATAATAACGTAGACATGCTCAAATTCGATAGAATCTAGATGTTTGATGGATCAATGACCGTTCCTTACGCGAATTGCAAATATCATGATCCCATCCTAATATTTGGATACAATTTATATCTTTAATCAATGTGTACATTAGTCTTTTACGTGTAGTTTCACTCTCCATCGGTGGTCTCTCACACACTCTCTCCCGAGGTGTCTTTCTCGCACACATGCTCTCGATATAACCCTCCCTCCCTCTCGTAACCATTTACTACTGTTTTCACTAACCTTTATCACAAGCACTCTTCCTCTCGCAAGCATACACACGCACAATCCCCATCGACCATTTCTATATACATAGACCTGCTTATGTGTCTCCTGTACGCACATTATCTTTAGGCCTGTCTCTCACGCATTGTCTCACACCTCTCTTCCTAATTGACGAGTATGATTCTAGCAGAGCATTCTGTAGGATGCCCCTTAAAGTTAGGTTGGATGAATAGTAATATCAGAGATAAAGGGGTGACCTTAGTCCAAGAACCTAGGGTTACAAATCCTAGCCAGCTTTGTCAGTGGACACATAGTCCTTCATAGTTATGCTATCTTTGTCTTGTACGACTAGTCATCCATGGGTCTCCCTAAATGCGTCACGGGCCGACCACTGTGGCGCGGGACGGAACCGAACGAAGGGCCTCACCTCGACCCACCGGACCTCATGCGGTGACACACCCTCTGTCCCCACGTCTCGTTATCTTCTCACACCCACACATACCAACACAGACACCACACACAAAAAAGATATTCTCCTAGTGCCTCTATCCACTCCCCCCAATGCATATACACACTCAAGGGAATCTCTCGTCGTGACGTCATATTTGTCTCTCTCTCTCTCTAGACCACTCTCATTTCTCGTGCTATCTCTCCCATGCCCCCCCCTGTCGGCCCCTCTATCCATGCCTCTCTCGAATACATAATACACACACATACCTCTCTAGGCCCTGCCAAATGCGTCAACTACACATTCACACATGTTACATCACGTACCCCATTGATCTAAAAAGCCCTCTTTTCACGTTTATTTTGCATACAACATTCCTTTTGAATAAAGTGTGGCCAAAAAATTATTTTAGAATTTCTACATATATACAACATTACAAAGTTATATGGAGGAGTATGAACGCTAATTTGCATTGCATGGTGCCCACAATGATATTTATTCCGCACTGTGAATTTGTATATTTTTATACTATATATAAAGTTAGTCATAATAAAGAGAAATGAAGAGCATCTCTCTCTCCATCGCATACCCCCCCTCTACGCCCCTTTTACGTACGCACACAAACGATCTCCAGGTCCTCTAAAAGTAAGCCCCCAGCACATTCATGCATGTTTCATCTTTCTCTCGCGATATATACAGTGACGATCATAATATTTCAAGTGAAAGCACGATACGTACATTGGACTTCAGAATCCACTCATTATGGTCACCATTTATGTTTTGTGGTTATTATATAGTCACGGGCTCACCGTACAACTCTGTATTTGCTCAAGACACGACTAGTTGACCAGTTAAACGCTCCACGTGGCACCTCTAGTGTTGCATCACATTATCTCACTACCATTGGGCCCACTCGTCGGCTTGTATCTACTATACATCTACACTCTTATAAAATACACTTAAAATAAACTCTTATAAAAACAGAGTTGGTGATGATGGTGTGCCTGCCATCCTGCAATATAGGCCGTCCGATTTATATCTGACGGATAGGAAAGGAACTATGGCAATTTTGCAAAAAGGTACCCACACACCTCTCCACATTTGCAAATAAGACCTTCCCTCGTTCATCCTTTTCTCTCACAAGATAAACTACTCATACAAATGCATCTTGATGTTACGTGCAATGCACGCGCATCTTGCAGGTAAGAATGAAAACAAACAACAACAAAATATTGGACGGTGGTTCGAAGTCATGACCGCGGGCACAACGGACAAGGTGGCCTTGTATTGGTATGCTGAGCCGTCTGTTTTAACACACAGGAGCTGGTGTGGTGATTATACACACACGCACACATGCACACGAACTGCATGCACGCAACACTCACACAAACACATGCACCCACGCACGCACGCAACACTCACACGTACACACGCAGCCACGCACGTGCGCAGCACTCACACGCACGCATGCATGCACACACCAGTACACCACACAACCAACACACACTCTCACGCTCAAGTGCTCAACCTACACGTGCATGCGCACACATTAGGCCCTGACAAACACATACACAACCAGGTGATTCCCACGCACGGGTTGGAGTCTTGTCACGCATGTGTAAATTTGTTTTTGTCTGACCTTTTCCCTATGCGAACTGACAGGTGGGACCCACAAGGAACATGGTCAATTTAACTAGTCAACATGGTGCCACGCAGACTATTTGGCCGGTCAACAGAGTGCAATCCGATGCTGAACCATGAGCAAGTGACTGTATAATCACCACAAAACATATATAGTGACCGTAATCAGCTTATTCTGAAGTTCGGTGACTGTATTACGTTTTTCTCTCTGTAGGCCCTCCGAAACTACATCTCTACACGTTATCACATGTTACATCTAACAACTATGCAATATAGCACTACTACTACACTCTAACACAATAAATCATATGTGTTTTTAGTTTTACTAGATATCATATTGTTACTTAATTATTCAGTTTGCATACATTAAAATTGCCTTTGAAATGCATGGCCAGTATCATATACCACGCGGGAAAAATCCCGCCCTTTCCTGTTTAATCGGGTTTGTGTCGATGGATCATGCGAAACAACAAAACTATAGTACTATACAGTACAAGTGACAGTTCACTGGGCCATCGTGTCGTGTACTCCTCCGTCGTAAGAGTGGAGCGTTCTCTTTCATAAATCTTCTAGTCCCTTTCGCCGACATGTGGGACATCAAGCTAGCGGGTCCACGTGCCATGCCGTAATACAGTTCAGAGTAGCCGGGGTGAAGCACCAAGTCATGGCGCCGGCGTAGTAATGAGCAATGAGGCGTCAAATCACAAAGCTGCACCTTTCCCACAGTTAAGTTGGAGGGACGAAGTAATAATGCTCAAAAAAGAAGTTGGAGGGACGAAGCAACCATCATTTCACTCGTTGCTGAATCTGCTTCTCCCTCATCTTCTTCAAGTTAACCACGTGTTGCTTCTACCGTTGTTCTGCCTCATGTGGGACGCGGACCGGCTTGGTAAAGCACTGGCACGTGGGACCGCATGTTAGCAAACCGCCAGGACAATGTCCTCTAAAAATAAGAAACCTCCCCCACCATCCGCGCAGCAAAATCACCTCCTTTTACTAATCTTGATTCTATAATTTTTTAGATCAGTATAATTGAGATTTGTATAGATAGCACACAGGAGCAAAACCAAGTGGTACAGTTAAGGACATCCACAATGTGTAGCCAAATATGAACATAGCTTTTGGCATCGTGGGAACCATTGTGGACGGTGTTGCCAAAGCCAAAAGGATGGAGTCGAAGCTCCCTGATTGATTGATTGAAGGAATAGAAAAATGCAACGTCTCTCCTCTTTCTCCCTTGCTTGGAGCATGTACCGTATAGAGCATAGAGTCTACTCCCCTGTCCCTTCTATCACAAATCACAAAGCAGCGAGGCATCAAATCACAAAGCACGGAGGAAGCAACCATCATTTCACTCTTCGCTGACTCCGCTTCTCCACCGTCTTCTTCGACAAACCATCTCACCACACTAAGCTGGACGGACGACGCTATTGTGTACGAGTAGTACTAGTACATTTATGCATCCTTTGGTTCAACGGACTTTCTGGATGCAAATAAGACGGTTGTCTCGGCTTGCAGGCGACGCTTGCGAACGACTTACCGTGGTCTCCCTCAATGGTGTTCTCCATCGAGTGCACTTCGCCAAACCACAACGTTCGAGATATCGTCGATGTCACCGTGATGTCTACTACGCAACCTTCTTCTTGTAGACGTTGTTGGGCCTCCAAGTGCAGAGGTTTGTAGGACAGTAGCAAATTTCCCTCAAGTGGATGACCTAAGGTTTATCAATCCGCGTGAGGCGTATGATGAAGATGGTCTCTCTCAAACAACCCTGCAACCAAATAACAAAGAGTCTCTTGTGTCCCCAACACACCCAATATAATGGTAAATTGTATAGGTGCACTAGTTTGGCGAAGAGATGATGATACAAGTGCAATATGGATGGTAGATATAGGTTTTTGTAATCTGAAAATATAAAAACAGCAAGGTAGCAAGTGATAAAAGTGAGAGTAAACGGTATTGCAACGCTAGGAAACAAGGCCTAGGGTTCATACTTTCACTAGTGCAAGTTCTCTCAACAATAATAACATAATTGGATCATATAACTATCCCTCAACATGCAACAAAGAGTCACACCAAAGTCACTAATAGCGGAGAACAAACGAAGAGATTACGGTAGGGTACAAAACCACCTCAAAGTTATTCTTTCCAATCAATCCGTTGGGCTATTCCTATAAGTGCCACAAACAGCCCTGGAGTTCGTACTAGAATAACACCTAAAGACACAAATCAACCAAAACCCTAATTTCACGTAGATACTCCAATGTCACCTCAAGTATCCGTGGGTAATATTATACGATATGCATCACACAATCTCAGATTCATCTATTCAACCAACACATAGAACCTCAAAGAGTGCCCTAAAGTTTCTACTGGAGAATCAAGACGTAAACGTGTGCCAACCTCTATGCATAAGTTCATGGGCGGAACCCGCAAGTTGATCATCAAAACATACATCAAGTGAATCACGTGATATCCCATTGTCACCACAGATACGCATGGCAAGACATACATCAAGTGTTCTCAAATTATTAAAGACTCAATCCGATAAGATTACTTCAAAGGGAAACTCAATCCATTACAAGAGAGTAGAGGGGGAGAAGCAACATAAGATCCAACTATAATAGCAAAGCTCGCGATACATCAAGATCGTATCACCTCAAGAACACGAGAGAGAGAGAGAGAGAGAGAGAGAGATCAAACACATAGCTACTGGTACATACCCTCAGCCCCGAGGGTGAACTACTCCCTCCTCATCATGGAGATCGCCGGGATGATGAAGATGGCCACCGGTGAGGGTTCCCCCCTCCGTTAGGGTGCCGGAACAGGGTCCCAATTGGTTTTTGGTGGCCACAGAGGCTTGCGGCGGCGGAACTCCCGATCTATTCTGTTCCCCGAAGGTTTTAGGGTATATGGAAATATATATAGGCGGAAGAAATACGTTAGGGGAGCCACGAGGGGCCCACGAGGGTGGAGGGAGCGCCCTAGGGGGGTGGGCGCAGCCCCCTACCTCGTGGCTCCCTCGTTTCTTTCCTAACGTGCACTCCAAGTCTATCAGGTTGCTTTCCTTCCAAAAATAACTTCTCCAGAAGGTTTCATTCCGTTTCGACTCCGTTTGATATTCCTTTTCTTTGAAACACTGAAACAATGGAAAAAACAGGAACTGGCACTGGGCTCTGGGTCAATAGGTTAGTCCCAAAAATAATATAAAAGTGCATAGTAAAGCCCATTAAACATCCAAGATGGATAATATAATAGCATGCATACTTCATAAATTATAGATACGTTGGATACGTATCAGCATCCCCAAGCTTAATTCATGCTCGTCCTCGAGTAGGTAAATGATAAAAGAAAGAATTTATGAAGTGTGAATGCTAGCAGGTGCACAAGTTTTATCAATGATAATTTCAATCACCTTTTCTAGCATCACTATATGTCATAACAGTAGCTCAACTCATAGAACCTTTCATGATCAAGTAACAAACTATTCACATGTTAAAGTATAGATCATAAGCTTTCTTGAAAACTAACAAACCATGTTATTAGTCATCAAACAATTACAGTTCATCTTACTTTCAGGAAGAGTCTATGTCAGAGCTTTGATTTAGCAAACTTCACATACTCAACTATCATTTAGTCCTCCATGATTGCTACCACTCAAAGCATATTTTTAGAACAAATAGTATTCATCAAACACAAAGAAAGATAGGGGCTTAATGTTTCGCCTCCCAACCTTTTACCTCAAGGGTAATGTCAACAGTAATAATTCATGCTCAAACATATTTTAATGGTCATATATGCTTAGATCTTTCCATCACATGATGCTTGCCAACTAAAGAGTAGGTTGGAATGAGAAGGGATACTACTGACTCTTGCATAAAAGTAAAAGATAGGCCCTTCACTGAGGGAAGCAAGGATTTGCAGAGGTGACAGAGCTCGAAGCAAAAACAGAGATGAAAATAATTTTGAGAGGTATGCTTTAATTGTCAACATAACGACCAAGAGTTCCCAATATCTTCCATACTACATACATAATAGGCGGTTCCCAAACAGAAAGGTAAAGATTTTTACTCCCCCTCCACCAACAATCATCAATCCATGGCTTGCCCGAAACAACAGGTGCCTCCAACTAACATCAAACCTGGGGGAGTTTTGTTTGCAATTATTTTTGATTTGATTTTGATCTTTTTGATCATGGGACTGGGCATCCCGGTTACCAGCCATTTTCTTGTGAATGATGAGCGGAGTCCACTCATCGTGAGAATAACCCACCTAGCATGGAAGATACTGCTAACCCATAGTCGCTACATGAGCAATTTGGGCATACAAAACAAATTATTACTTGAAGGTTTGGAGTTTGGCACATGCAAATTTACTTGGAACGATAGGTAAATACCGCGTATAGGTAGATATGGTGGACACTCATGGAAGAAACTTGGTTCAAGGAGTTTGAATGCACAAGCAGTATTCCTGCTTAGTACAGATATTTTGGCTAGCAAAGGGTTCTAAATAGCAAGCACCACATGTTAGAGGATCCATAACAATATAACTTCTATACAAATATACCCAAGCATAACTCATTACGTTGTCTTCCTTGTCCAAGTTCAACTAATTTGCTCAGGTTTGAAAATAATTAATGGGGCTCACAATCATAGAATATGTCCAAGATAGTATATTTATATGTGAAATCTCTCTTCCTTCAATATTCTTTCATGAATTATTCAAGTGATCAATACAATGTTTGCTAACCTTCAATAAATTTACCACCTCTATATGTGAAGTCATTACTCCCCATGGGATAAGCATATGAAACATATATAATTTCAGATTTATGACATTCAAATCATTCAACCATTTACTCATAGGATATAAGTGAGGCACACGAGTAAATGACAAACTACTCCAAAAAGATATAAGTGAAGATCAATAAGTAGTTAAACAATTATGTAGCTATGTGAAAACTCTCTCTCATTTAAGAATTTTCAGATCTTGGTATTTTATTCAAACAGCAATCAAAGCTAAAGAAAATAAAATGACGCTCCAAGCAAAACAGATATCATGTGGTGAATAAAAATATAGCTCCAAGTAAAGTTACCGATGGAAGTAGACGAAAGAGGGGATGCCTTCCGGGGCATCCCCAAGCTTAGGATCTTGGTTATCCTTTAATATTACCTTGGGGTGCCTGGGCATCCCCAAGCTTAGGCTCTTGCCACTCCTTATTCCATAGTCCATCGAATCTTCACCCAAAACTTGAAAACTTCACAACACAAAACTAAACAGAAAATCTCGTGAGCTCCGTTAGCGAAAGAAAACAAAACACCACTCCAAGGTACTGTAATGAACTCATTATTTATTTATATTGGTGTTAAACCTACTGTATTCCAACTTCTCTATGGTTTATAATTTACTATCCATAGATTCATCAAAATAAGCAAGCAACACAATGAAAGCAGAATCTGTCAAAAACAGAACAGTCTGTAGTAATCTGTATCAAATGCAAACTTATGGAACTCCAAAAATTCTAAAATAAATTGGTGGATCTGAGTAATTCGTCTTTTAATCATCTGCAAAAATAATCAACTATATATCGCTCTCTAGTAAAAAGTTGAAGCTAATCTCGTGAGCGCTAAAGTTTCTGTTGTTTACAGCATGATCATAAAGACTTCACCCAAGTCTTCCCAAAGGTTCTACTTGGCACAAACACTAATTAAAACATGAAAACACATATAACCAGAATATAGATGGATTATTTATTCCTAAACAGAACCAAAAAGCAAGAAACTAAAATAAAATTGGGTTGCCTTCCAACAAGCATTTTTCTTTAATGCCTTTTCTAGCTAGGCATGATGATGACAATGATGCTAACATAAGAGATAAGAATTGAAATATATTGGGAGCATCATGAAGCATATGACTAGCACATTTAAGCCTAACCCACTTCCTATGCATAGAGATTTTGTGAGCAAACAACTTATGGGAACAAGAATCAACTTGCATAGGAAGGTAAAACAAGCATAACTTTAACATTTTAAGCATATAGAGAGGGAACTTGATATTATTGCAATTCCTACAAGCATATATTCCTCCCTCATAATAATTTTCAGTAGCATCATGAATGAATTCAACAATATAACCAGCACCTAAATCATTCTTTTCATGATCTACTTGCATAGAAATTTTACTACTCTCCACATAAGCAAAATTCTTCTCTTTCAGAATAGTGGGAGTATCATAAGAGACTTGAATACTATAAATTGTTTCAACATTAAAAGAGTAATGTTCAGAAAAAGGGGAATCATAATCATGACAAGTTTTATAAATATAATCACCACTACTTTTTATAGCATAAGTTTCATCACAATAATCATCATAAGTAGCAACTTTGCTCTCATCATAATCGATTGAAACCTTTTCCAAGATAGTGGACTCATCACTAAATAAAGTCATGACCTCTCCAAATCCACTTTCATAAATATTATAAGATTCAACATCCTTCAAAATAGTGGGATAATTACTTCCTAAAGTTGACATTCTTCCAAACCCACTTTCATCATCATAGGTAGAAGGCATGCTATCATCATAACAACTTTGCATATCAAAACTTGGGAGGCTAAAAATATCATCATTATTAAACATAGCATCCCCAAGCTTGTGACAAACATTAATTTCAGCAAATATATTCTCAAATATGTCATTCCCATCAAACATAGCTTCCCCAAGCTTGGGCCTTTTCATATCATAAGCATAATCACTCTCATCATTAATAGTATGGATAGCACCGATAGTATAGCAATTGTCATATTCCAAGCAAGTGCCAAAAAGATTTTCAGGATCATAAGAAGTATCATTATCTTCCCAATCATAATCATCACAACAAGCGTAGGCATAACGAGATCATCATCAAGGCATCATCTTCCACAATTATTTTTGATTCATTTTCATGAGGCACAACAATAATAGGAGCAACATTATTTGGGAGGGATACATTTTTACCTCTCTTCCTTTTTCTTTTCTTCTTCTTCACCACATCATGTGTGGGTTCAATCCTCTTTTTGGAGCTCCTTATTAATGAGATTGGTTGAATGGAAGGCTCCTCCTCGTTACCTGATTCATCATAAGAAATAATAGGAGGATATTGGGAAGTCTCTTCCCTTTCGTTAGTATTCTCTTTATCCTCTATTTGTTTTCTTTTCTTTATATAATTGGAAATATAAGGATTTTCATTGCAATTCACCGCGCAATACATATAAATTTCCTCTAGATCAAAATGAAGAACTGTATCAAGGGCAAATTTTGGAATATCCTTAGTTATACATTTCATTTCTTCATAACCCAAGAGCAAACTAAGTTCATTATGATGTGCAAGGGAAATCAAGTCATCACAATTTTTGGACACAATACAATCATGAAACAATTTGCATTGGGTACTAAAATGATCACGTTCATTGCAAAGTTCACAAGTATGGCTAAGAAAGTTTAAACTTTCAGCACACGCATCTAGCCTTTCTTGCAACCATTTAGTTTCTAAATGCTTATACCTCTTGCAATATCTATCTTCTCTATTTGGTGTGTACTTGCAAACCCAATGCACTCCACAAAAATTGACATGTTTATAGGAGACATTTTCATCATAACTAGTGCAATCATCATTAGTACCATGGATATTCAAGGAGTTCATACTAACAACATTGCAATCATACTCATCATTAAAAGATTTAGTGCCAAACATTTTAATGCATTCTTCTTCTAACACTTTGGCACAATTTTCCTTTCCATCATACTCATGAAAGATATTAAATAGATGAAGCGTATGAGACAAATTCAATTCCATTTTTTTGTAGTTTTCTTTTATAAACTAAACTAGTGCTAAAACAAGAAACAAAAAGATTCAATTGCAAGATCTAAAGATATACCTTCAAGCACTCACCTCCCCGGCAATGGCGCCAGAAAAGAGCTTGATGTCTACTACGCAACCTTCTTCTTGTAGACGTTGTTGGGCCTCCAAGTGCAGAGGTTTGTAGGACAGTAGCAAATTTCCCTCAAGTGGATGACCTAAGGTTTATCAATCCGTGGGAGGCATAGGATGAAGATGGTCTCTCTCAAACAACCCTGCAACCAAATAACAAAGAGTCTCTTGTTTCCCCAACACACCCAATACAATGGTAAATTGTATAGGTGCACTAGTTCGGCGAAGAGATGATGATACAAGTGCAATATGGATGGTAGATATAGGTTTTCGTAATCTGAAAATATAAAAACAGCAAGGTAGCAAGCAATAAAAGTGAGCGTAAACGGTATTGCAATGCTAGGAAACAAGGCCTAGGGTTCATACTTTCACTAGTGCAAGTTCTCTCAACAATAATAACATAATTGGATCATATAACAATCCCTGAACATGCAACAAAGAGTCACTCCAAAGTCACTAATAGTGGAGAACAAACGAAGAGATTATGGTAGGGTACGAAACCACCTCAAAGTTATTCTTTCCAATCAATTCGTTGGGCTATTCCTATAAGTGCCACAAACAGCCCTAGAGTTCGTACTAGAATAACACCTAAAGACACAAATCAACCAAAACCCTAATGTCACCTAGATACTCCAATGTCACCTCAAGTATCCGTGGGTATGATTATACGATATGCATCACACAATCTTAGATTCATCTATTCAACCAACACATAGAACCTCAAAGAGTGCCCTAAAGTTTCTACCGGAGAATCAAGACGAAAACGTGTGCCAACCTCTATGCATAAGTTCATGGGTGGAACCCGCAAGTTGATCACCAAAACATACATCAAGTGAATCACGTGATATCCCATTGTCACCACAGATACGCACGACAAGACATACATCAAGTGTTCTCAAATCATTAAAGACTCAATTCGATAAGATTACTTCAAAGGGAAAACTCAATCCATTACAAGAGAGTAGAGGGGGAGAAGCAACATAAGATCCAACTATAATAGCAAAGATCACGATACATCAAGATCATATCACCTCAAGAACACGAGAGAGAGAGATCAAACACATAGCTACTGGTACATACCCTCAGCCTCGAGGGTGAACTACTCCCTCCTCGTCATGGAGATCGCCGAG
Organism: Triticum dicoccoides; assembly: GCF_002162155.2. NCBI lineage: Eukaryota > Viridiplantae > Streptophyta > Magnoliopsida > Poales > Poaceae > Triticum > Triticum dicoccoides. Next base: position 266,472,943 of record NC_041389.1, read on the forward strand.
ATGATGAAGATGGCCACCAGTGAGGGTTCCCCCCTCCGGCAGGGTGCCGGAATAGGGTCCCGATTGGTTTGGTGGCTACAGAGGCTTGCGGCGGTGGAACTCCCGATCTATTCCATTCCCCGAAGGTTTTAGGGTATATGGATATATATATATAGGCGAAAGAAATACGTCAGGGGAGCTACGAGGGGCCCACGAGGGTGGAGGGCGCGCCCTAGGGGGTGGGCGCGCCCCCTACCTCGTGGCTCGCTTGTTTCTTTCCTGACAAGCACTCCAAGTCTATCAGGTTGCTTTCCTTCCAAAAATAACTTCTCCAGAAGGTTTCCTTCCGTTTCGACTCTGTTTGATATTCCTTTTCTTCGAAACACTAAAACAAGTGAAAAATAGGAACTAGCACTGGGCTCTGGGTCAATAGGTTAGTCCCAAAAATAATATAAAAGTGCATAGTAAAGCCCATTAAACATCCAAGATGGATAATATAATAGCATGAATACTTCATAAATTATAGATACGTTGGAGACGTATCACACCGCAATGTGGAAGGAAGTCAAATATAGTTACTACCCCCATTTTTTGTACACAAGGCCAGTATATCAAAATTACAATTTGAAAAAGGCCACTAACACTAATCGAGGCAAAATTGATGGGGTTTGCCTCGTACTAGCAACCAAGGACATTATTATCCCCTGCATGCATGCGGAAGTGAGAAGGTTGGATTGCATGGCGCTGCATTAATCAAGTGATGAGGAGTGAGATGGTTAGCTCTTTGGGCTTTGGAGAAAAAAATACGCATTAATTGACACGTGAAACGAGGATTTGTATCGATTAATCCCGCGAAGGAAAACCCCGCCTTTCTTTATTAACACTAGTACTCCTAGTACGTGATAACCCACAAGTATATGGGATCAATTGTAGCCTCTTTCGATAAGTAAGAGTGTCGAACCCAACGAGGAGCTAAAGGTAGAACAAATATTCCCTCAAGTTCTATCGACCACCGATACAACTCTACGCACGCTTGACGTTCGCTTTAGCTAGAACAAGTATGGAACTAGAATTACTTTGTAGGTATTTTTGGATAGGTTTGCAAGATAATAAAGAGAGCCTAAATAAAAAGTAGGGGCTGTTTAGATAAAGAAGCAATAAATTAAATATAGTGAGTGTGTAAAAGTGGTGGTAGGAGTTGTGAAATTGTCCCTAAGCGATTGACTACTTTACTAGACCGATAGCAAGTTTTATGTGGGAGAGGCCACGGCTAGCATGTCATCCCTGACTTGGAATTCTATGCACTTCTGATTGGAACTATTAGCAAGCATCCGCAACTACTAACGTTCATTAAGGTAAAACCCAACCATAGCATTAAGATATATTTGTCCCCCTTCAATCCCGTATGCATCAATTTCTATGCTAGGTTGAAGCTTCTGTCACTTTTGCCCTCCAATACATAGTCCTATCAACATACACCTAACCCTATGGTGTGATCCACGTATGCGCTCATATGATGGGAATCAAAGGACAGCAACATAACCATAAGCAAATTAAACCAATCATAGCAATTCATCAATCACCGATAGGACAACGAAAATCTACTCAGACATCATAGGATGGCAACACATCATTGGATAATAATATGAAGCATAAAGCACCATGTTCAAGTAGAGGGTACAGCGGGTTGCGGGAGAGTGGACCGCTGAATAGAGATGGGGGAAGGTGATGGAGATGTTGCTGAAGATGGCAGAGGTGTTGGTCTAGATCGCGATGATGATGATGGCCCCCGGTAACGTTCCGGCACCATCGGAAGCAAGGGGGAGAGAGCCCCCCTTCTTATTATTCTTCTTCCTTGACCTTCTCCCTAGATGGGAGAAGGGTTTCCCCTCTGTTCCATGGTCTCCATGGAGTGGGAGGGGCGAGAGCCCCTCCGAGATTGGATATGTCTCTCTGTCTCTCTCTGTTTCTGCCTTCCAGATTCTGGCCCTTCACTATTTCTTAAATTCCCAGAGATCCATAACTCCGATTGGGCTGAATTTTGGACAAGATCTCTGTCCGGGTATTAGCTTTCTTGCGGCAAAAGAAGGGCACCAACCTCCTTACGGGGTGGCCACGAGGGCCCAGAGCGCGCCTGACCCCCTGGGGCGCGCCCCCTGCCTCGTGGCCCCCTCGGGCATCGTCTCGCGTTGATTCCACTTCCCAAAATTCATAAATATTCCAAAAAAAATCTCCGTCTGTTTTTATTCTGTTTGGACTCCGTTTGGTATGGGTTTTCTGCGAAACAAAAAAAATGCAACAAACAGGAAATAGCACTGGGCACTGGATCAATATGCTAGTCCCAAAAATAGTATAAAAATTTGCCAAAAGTATATGAAAGTTGCATAATATTGGCATGGAACAATCAAAAATTATAGATACAATGGAGACGTATCAGCACCCCCAAGCTTAATTCATGCTCGTCCTCGAGTAGGTAAATGATAAAAAGATAATTTTTGATGTGGAATGCTACCTAGCATAATCTTGATCACATAATCTAATCATGGCATGAATATTAAGATACGAGTGATTTAAGGCAATATTCTATCATTTGACATAAAAACAATAATACTTCAAGCATACTAAGCAAGCAATTATGTCTTATCAAAATAACATAGCCAAAGAAAGCTTATCCCTACAAAATCATATAGTCTGGCTATGCTCCATCTTCACCACACAAAATATTCACATCATGCACAACCCCGATGACAAGCCAAGCAATTGGTTCATACTTTTTAATGCGCTTCAGCTTTTTCAACCCTCACGCAATAAATGAGCGCAAGCCATGGATATAGCACCATGGGTGGAATAGGGTATGATGATAGGGGTTATGTGAGAAGACAAAAAAGCAGAAAGTCTCACATCAACTCGGCTAATCGATGTGCTATGGAGATGCCCATCAATTGTTGTCAATGCAAGGAGTAGGGATTGTTGGGGAACGTAGTAATTTCAAAAAAATTCCTATGCACACGCAAGATCATGGTGATGCATAGCAACGAGAGGGGAGAGTGTTGTCCACGTACCCTCGTAGACCGTAAGCGGAAGCGTTATGACAACGCGGTTGATGTAGTCGTACGTCTTTACGATCCGACCGATCCAAGCACCGAACGTACGGCACCTCCGTGTTCTGCACACGTTCAGCTCGATGACGATCCCCGGACTCCGATCCAGCATGGTGTCGGGGATGGGTTCCGTCAGCACGACGGCATGGTGACGGTGATGATGTTCTACCGACGCAGGGCTTCGCCTAAGCACCGCTACGATATGACCGAGGTGGAATATGGTGGAGGGGGGCACCGCACACGGCTGAGGAACGATCATGATGATCAACTTGTGTGTTCTAGGGTGCCCCCCTATCCCCGTATATAAAGGAGCAAGGGGGGAGGCCGGCCGGCCCTAGGACGCGCGCCAAGGAGGGGGGGAGTCCTCCTCCTAGTGGGAGTAGGACTCCCCTTTCCTAGTCCAACTAGGAAGAGAGAGGGGGAAGGAAAGAGAGGGAGAGGGAGAGGGAAAGAGGGGCTGCGGCCCCCTCCCTAGTCCAATTCGGACTCCCCATGGGGGGCGCCACCTCCTGGGCTGCTGCCCTCTCTCTCCCCTAAGGCCCAATACTTCCCCGGGGGGTTCCGGTAACCCCTCCGGCACTCCGGTTTTCTCCGAAATCACCCGGAACATTTCCGGTGTCCGAATATAGTCGTCCAATATATCAATCTTTATGTCTCGACCATTTCGAGACTCCGCGTCATGTCCGTGATCACATCCGGGACTCCAAACAACCTTCGGTACATCAAAACTTATAAACTCATAATAAAACTGTCATCGTAACATTAAGCGTGCGGACCCTACGGGTTCGAGAACTATCTAGACATGACCGAGAACTGTTTCTGGTCAATAACCAATAGTGGAACCTGGATGTTCATATTGGTTCCTACATATTCTATGAAGATCTTTATCTGTCAAACTGCATAACAACATACGTTGTTCCCTTTGTCATCGGTATGTTACTTGCCCGAGATTCGATCGTCAGTATCCAATACCTAGTTCAATCTCGTTACCGGCAAGTCTCTTTACTCGTTCCATAATACATCATCCTGTAACAAACTCATTAGTTACAATGCTTGCAAGGCTTAAGTGATGTGTATTACCGAGAGGGCCCAGAGATACCTCTCCGACAATCGCAGTGACAAAACCTAATCTTGAAATATGCCAACCCAACATGTACCTTCGGAGACACCTGTAGAGCACCTTTATAATCACCCAGTTAAGTTGTGACATTTGGTAGCACACAAAGTGTTCCTCTGGTAAACGGGAGTTGCATAATCTCATAGTTGTAGGAACTTTGTATAAGTCATGAAGAAAACAATAGCAACATACTAAACGATCAAGTGCTAGGCTAACAGAATGGGTCAAGTCAATCACATCATTCTCCTAATGATGTGATCCCGTTAATCAAATGACAACACATGTCTATGGTTAGGAAACATAACCATCTTTGATTAATGAGCTAGTCAAGTAGAGGCATACTAGTGACATTATGTTTGTCTATATATTCACACATGTATCATGTTTCCGGGTAATACAATTCTAGCATGAATAATAAACACTTATCATGATATGAGGAAATAAATAATAACTTTATTATTGCCTCTAGGGCATATTTCCTTCAGTCTCCCACTTGCACTAGAGTCAATAATCTAGATTACATAGTAATGATTCTAACACCCATGGAGTCTTGGTGTTGATCATGTTTTGCTCATGGAAGAGGCTTAGTCAACGGGTCTGCAATATTTAGATCCGTATGTATCTTGCAAATATCTGTGTCTCCCACCTGGACTTGGTCCCGGATGGAATTGAAGCGTCTCTTGATGTGCTTGGTCCTCTTGTGAAATCTGGATTCTTTTGCCAAGGCAATTGCACCAGTACTGTCACAGAAGATCTTCATTGGTCCCGATGCACTAGGTATGACACCTAGATCGGAAATGAACTCCTTCATCCAGACTCCTCCATTTGCTGCTTCCGAAGCAGCTATGTACTCCGCTTCGCATGTAGATCCCGCTACGACGCTTTGTTTAGAACTGCACCAACTGACAGCTCCACCATTTAATATAAATACGTATCCGGTTTGCGATTTAGAATCGTCCGGATCAGTGTCAAAGCTTGCATCGACGTAACCGTTTACGACAAGCTCTTTCTCACCTCCATAAACGAGAAACATATCCTTAGTCCTTTTCAGGTATTTCAGGATGTTCTTGACCGCTGTCCAGTGATCCACTCTGGATTACTTTGGTACCTCCCTGCTAAACTAATAGCAAGGCACACATCAGGTCTGGTACACAGCATTGCATACATGATAGAGCCTACGGCTGAAGCATAGGGAGCTCCTTTCATTTTCTCTCTATCTTCTGCAGTGGTCGGGCATTGAGTCTGACTCAACTTCACACCTTGTAATACAGGCAAGAACCCTTTCTTTGCCTGATCCATATTGTACTTTTTCAAAAACTTTATCAAGGTATGTGCATTGTGAAAGTCCAATCAAGCGTCTTGATCTATCTCTATAGATCTTGACGCCCAATATGTAAGCAGCTTCACCGAGGTCTTTCATTGAAAACCTTTTATTCAAGTATCCTTTTATGCTATCCAGAAATTCTATATCATTTTCAATCAACAATATGTCGTCCACATATAATATCAGAAATGCTACAGAGCTCCCACTCACTTTCTTGTAAATACAGGCTTCTCCAAAAGTCTGTATAAAACCATATGCTTTGATCACACTATCAAAGCGTTTATTCCAACTCCGAGAGGCTTGCACCAGACCATAAATTGATCGCTGGAGCTTGCACACTTTGTTAGCTCCCTTAGGATCGGCAAAACCTTCCGGTTGCATCATATACAAGTCTTCTTCCAGAAATCCATTTAGGAATGCAGTTTTGACATCCATCTGCCATATTTCATAATCATAAAATGCGGCAATTGCTAACATGATTCGGACAGACTTAAGCATCGCCACGGGTGAGAAGGTCTCATCATAGTCAACTCCTTGACCTTGTCGAAAACCTTTTGCAACAAGTCGAGCTTTGTAAACAGTAACATAACCGTCAGCGTCAGTCTTCTTCTTGAAGATCCATTTATTCTCTATTGCTTGGCGATCATCGGGCAAGTCAACCAAAGTCCACACTTTGTTTCTCATACATGGATCCCATCTCAGATTTCATGGCTTCAATCCATTCTGCGGAATCTGGGCTCACCATCGCTTCTTCATAGTTCGTAGGTTCACCATGATTTAGTAGCATGACTTCCAGAATAGGGTTACCGTACCACTCTGGTGCGGATCTTACTCTGGTTGATCTACGAAGTTCAGTAACAACTTGATCTGAAGTTTCATGATCATCATCATTAACTTCCTCACTAATTGGTGTAGGTGTCACAGGAACTAATTTCTGTGATGAACTACTTTCCAATAAGGGAACTGGTACTATTACCTCATCAAGTTCTACTTTCCTCCCACTCACTTCTTTCGAAAGAAACTCCTTCTCTAGAAAGGATCCATTCTTAGCAACGAATGTCTTGCCTTCGGATCTGTGATAGAAGGTGTACCCAACTATCTCCTTTGGGTACCCTATGAAGACACATTTTTCTGATTTGGGTTCGAGCTTATCAGGTTGAAGCTTTTTCACATAAGCATCGCAGCCCCAAACTTTCAAAAATGACAACTTTGGTTTCTTGCCAAACCATAGTTCATAAGGAGTCGTCTCAACGGATTTTGATGGTGCCCTATTTAACGTGAATGCGGCCGTCTCTAAAGCATAACCCCAAAACGATAGCGGTAAATCGGTAAGAGACATCATAGATCGCACCATATCTAGTAAAGTACGATTACGACGTTCAGACACACCATTACATTGTGGTGTTCCGGGTGGCGTGAGTTGCGAAACTATTCCACAATTTTTCAAATGTAGACCAAACTCGTAACTCAAATATTCTCCTCCATGATCAGACCGTAGAAACTTTATTTTCTTGTTACGATGATTTTCAACTTCACTCTGAAATTCTTTGAACTTTTCAAATGTTTCAGATTTATGCTTCATTAAGTAGATATACCCATATCTGCTTAAATCATCTGTGAAGGTGAGAAAATAACGATATCCGCCACGAGCCTCAATATTCATCGGACCACATACATCTGTATGTATGATTTCCAACAAATCTGTTGCTCTCTCCATAGTACCGGAGAACGACATTTTAGTCATCTTGCCCATGAGGCATGGTTCGCAAGTACCAAGTGATTCATAATCAAGTGGTTCCAAAAGTCCATCAGTATGGAGTTTCTTCATGCGTTTTACACCGATATGACCTAAACGGCAGCGCCACAAATAAGTTGCACTATCATTATCAACTCTGCGTCTTTTGGCCTCAACATTATGAATATGTGTATCACTACTATCGAGATTCATCAAAAATAGACCACTTTTTAAGGGTGCATGACCATAAAAGATATTACTCATATAAATAGAACAACCATTATTCTCTGATTTAAATGAATAACCGTCTCGCATCAAACAAGATCCAGATATAATGTTCATGCTCAACGCTGGCACCAAATAACAATTATTCAGGTCTAAAACTAATCCCGAAGGTAGATGTAGAGGTAGCGTGCCGACCGCGATCACATCGACTTTGGAACCATTTCCCACGCGCATCGTCATCGTCCTTGGCCAGTGTTCGCTTATTCCGTAGTCCCTGTTTCGTGTTGCAAATATTAGCAACAGAACTAGTATCAAATACCCAGGTGCTACTGCGAGCTCTAGTAAGGCAAACATCAATAACATGTATATCACATATACCTTTGTTCACCTTGCCATCCTTCTTATCCGCCAAATACTTGGGGCAGTTCCGCTTCCAGTGACCAGTTTGCTTGCAGTAGAAGCACTCAGTTTCAGGCTTAGGTCCAGACTTGGGTTTCTTCTCTTGAGCAGAAACTTGCTTGCTGTTTTTCTTGAAGTTCCCCTTCTTCTTCCCTTTGCCCTTTTTCTTGAAACTAGTGGTCTTGTTGACCAACAAAACTTGATGCTCCTTCTTGATTTCTACCTCCGCAGCTTTTAGCATTGCGAAGAGCTCGGGAATTGTCTTGTTCATCCCTTGGATATTATAGTTCATCACGAAGCTCTTGTAGCTTGGTGGCAGTGATTGGAGAATTCTGTCAATGACGCTATCATCCGGAAGATTAACTCCCAGTTGAATCAAGTGATTATTATACCCCAGACATTTTGAGTATATGCTCACTGACAGAACTATTCTCCTCCATCTTGCGGCTATAGAACTTATAGGAGACTTCATATCTCTCAATTCGGGCATTTACTTGAAATATTAACTTCAACTCCTAGAACATCTCATATGCTCCATGACGTTCAAAACATCGTTGAAGACCCGGTTCTAAGCCGTAAAGCATGGCACACTGAACTATTGAGTAGTCATCAGCTTTGCTCTTCCAGACGTTCATAACATCTGGCATTGCTCCTACAGCAGGCCTGGCACCCAGCAGTGCTTCCAGGACGTAATTCTTCTATGCAGCAATGAGGATAATCCTCAAGTTACGGACCCAGTCCGTGTAATTGCTACCATCATCTTTCAACTTTGCTTTCTCAAGGAACGCATTAAAATTCAACGGAACAATAGCACGAGCCATCTATCTACAACAAACATAGATAAGCAAAATACTATTAGGTACTAAGTTCATGATAAATTTAAGTTCAATTAATCATATTACTTAAGAACTCCCACTTAGACAGACATCTCTCTAGTCATCTAAGTGATCACGTGATCCAAATCAACTAAACCATAACCGATCATCACGTGAGATGGACTAGTTTTCAATGGTGAACATCACTATGTTGATCATATCTACTATATGATTCACGCTCGATCTTTCGGTCTCCGTGTTCCGAGGCCATATTTGCATATGCTAGGCTCGTCAAGTTTAACCTGAGTATTCTGCGTGTGCAAAACTGGCTTGCACCGTTGTAGATGGACGTTGAGCTTATCACACCCGATCATCACGTGGTGTCTGGGCACGACGAACTTTGGCAACGATGCATACTCAGGGAGAACACTTCTTGATAATTTTAGTGAGAGATCATCTTAAAATGCTACCGTCAATCAAAGCAAGATAAGATGCATAAAGGATAAACATCACATGCAATCAATATAAGTGATATGATATGGCCATCATCATCTTGTGCTTGTGATCTCCATCTCCGAAGCACCATCATGATCACCATCGTCACCGGCGCGACACCTTGATCTCCATCATAGCATCGTTGTCGTCTCGCCAACTATTGCTACTACGACTATCGCTACCGCTTAGTGATAAATTAAAGCAATTACAGGGCGTTTGCATTTCATACAATAAAGCAACAACCATATAGCTCCTGCCAGTTGCCGATAACTCGGTTACAAAACATGATCATCTCATACAATAAAATATAGCATCACGTCATGACCATATCACATCACAACATGCCCTGCAAAAACAAGTTAGACGTCCTCTGCTTTGTTGTTGCAAGTTTTACGTGGCTGTTATGGGCTGAGCAAGAACCGTTCTTACCTACGCATCAAAACCACAACGATAGTTCGTAAAGTTAGTGATGTTTTAACCTTCGCAAGGACCGGGCGTAGCCACACTCGGTTCAACTAAAGTTGGAGAAACTGACACCCGCCAGCCACCTATGTGCAAAGCACGTCGGTAGAACTAGTCTCGCGTAAGCGTACGCGTAATGTCAGTCCGGGCCGCTTCATTAAAACAATACCACCGAACCAAAGTATGACATGTTGGTAAGCAGTATGACTTGTATCGCCCACAACTCACTTGTGTTCTACTCGTGCATATAACATCAACGCATAAAACCTAGGCTCGGATGCCACTGTTGGGGAACGTAGTGATTTCAAAAAATTTCCTACGCACACACAAGATCATTGGTGATGCATAGCAACGAGAGGGGAGAGTGTTGTCCACATACCGTCGTAGACCGTACGCGGAAGCCTTATGACAACGCGGTTGATGTAGTCGTATGTCTTCACAATCCGACCGATCCAAGCACCGAACGTATGGCACCTCCGTGTTCTGCACACGTTCAGCTCGATGATGATCCCTGGACTCCGATCTAGCAAGGTGTCGGGGGTGGGTTCTGTCAGCACGATGGCGTGGTGACGGTGATGATGTTCTACCGACGCAGGGCTTTGCCTAAGCACCGCTACGATATGACCGAGGTGGAATATGGTGGAGGGGGGCACCGCACACGGCTGAGGAACGATCACGATGATCAACTTGTGTGTTCTAGGGTGCCCCCTGCCCCCGTATATAAAGGAGCAAGGGGGGAAGGCCGGCCGGCCCTAGGAGGCTCGCCAAGGAGGGGGGAGTCCTCCTCCTAGTGGGAGTAGGACTCCCCTTTCCTAGTCCAACTAGGAAGAGAGAGGGGGAAGGAAAGAGAGGGAGAGTGAGAGGGAAAGAGGGGTTGCGTCCCCC
>NC_041389.1:266483787-266548278 GCF_002162155.2 Triticum dicoccoides
TGGGCTGCTTCCCTCTCTCTCCCCTCAGGCCCACTAAGGCCCAATACTTCTCCGAATATAGTCGTCCAATATATCATTCTTTATGTCTCGACCATTTCGAGACTCCTCGTCATGTCCGTGATCACATCCGGGACTCCGAACAACCTTCAGTACATCAAAACTTATAAACTCATAATAAAACTGTCATCGTAACGTTAAGCGTGCGGACCCTACGGGTTCGAGAACTATGTAGACATGACCGAGAACTGTTTCCGGTCAATAACCAATAGCGGAACCTGGATGCTCATATTGGTTCCTACATATTCTACGAAGATCTTTATCGGTCAAACCGCATAACAACATACGTTGTTCCCTTTGTCATCGGTATGTTACTTGCCCGAGATTCGATCGTCGGTATCCAATACCTAGTTCAATCTCATTACTGGCAAGTCTCTTTACTCGTTCCTAATACATCATCACGTAACTAACTCATTAATTACAATGCTTGCAACGCTTAAGTGATGTGTATTACCGAGAGGGCCTAGAGATACCTCTCCGACAATCGGAGTGACAAAACCTAATCTCGAAATATGCCAACCCAACATGTACCTTCGGAGACACCTGTAGAGCACCTTTACAATCACCCAGTTACGTTGTGACGTTTGGTAGCACACAAAGTGTTCCTCTGGTAAACGAGAGTTGCATAATCTCATAGTTGTAGGAACTTTGTATAAGTCATGAAGAAAGCAATAGCAACATACTAAACGATTAAGTGCTAGGCTAACAGAATGGGTCAAGTCAATCGCATCATTCTCCTAATGATGTGATCCCGTTAATCAAATGACAACACATGTCTATGGTTAGGAAACATAACCATCTTTGATTAATCAGCTAGTCAAGTAGAGGCATACTAGTGACATTATGTTTGTCTATGTATTCAGCCGCCCAAAAAATGATTCCTGGGGCGCACCGTTTCGGAGGCTGACCTGTGGGCCTACTAAGTTGACGCATACCAAGGGCTTTGTCAACTCAATCAATATAAATGATTCTAGCTACAATGACCGTACGATGTCCATCCAACGGCTGTCGTGCTTCTTCAAACTCTGGTCTTCTTGCTCCAGCCGCCCAAAGCAGTGTCGGTCGTGCCGCCGGCTCCTGCCTCCTGTGGCCGGTTGTGCTATCACGGAGGCCTCACCGCCCCCTACTACTCTCACCGGTGGCCAGGCCATCCCTCTGCCCTTCCTACTTTAGCCGCTCAAACAAGCGCCGATGGGACTACCTGCTCCCTCCTCCCGTGGCCGGCTATGCTGCTGCGCAGGCCTCACCGCCCCACTGTACTCCCATCGTTGGCCTAGCCATCCCTCTACTCACCCAAACCTGTTGTTATTCTCCAGCGACGGCAGACGAACCAGTAAACCCTCGTACTCCCCTCCGCGTGGGAAACAACTGCCGAGTCTTTCCTGGCTCTGTGTCGTTCCCTTCCTAGGCCTCACCGTCGTCCACCACCCTGGTGCTCTCGTCGCGGCATGGTCAGCGTGGTCAACGAATGACATCCATCGGAAGTGGACTGTACGTGGAGAGGCTGACAACTGGGTCCATGGCCGCACGCAAGGAAATGCCTCCTTATTACACGCAAAATAATGATTCCTCGACCTGACAGCTGGGACCCACCGGAAGGGCCTCTGTATTTCGAGAAAAAAATGTTCCCCCCGCTGATAGGTCAGGCCCACCAGCTATATCTTCGCACGCAAGGAAGTGCCTCCTTATTATGCACAAAAAATGAATACTCCCCCTGCTAGCTAGGACCCACCATAGTGGGAGGCTGACTTGTGGGCCTACTAAGCTGATGGGGATGGAGGGCTTTGTCAACTTAGTCAATATGAACGATTCTAGCTCTAGTGACCGTACGATGTCCATCCAATGGCCGTAGTGCTTCTTCAACCTCTGGTATTCTTGCTCTAGCCGCCCAAAGCAGCGCCGGCCGTGCCACATCTCCTTCCTCCCGTGGCCGGCTGTGCTGCCGCAGAGGCCTCACCGCCCCCTACAGTTCCCACCGCTAGCCAGGCCCTGCGGCAACGGCAGCCTCACACCGCAGCTGAACTAGTGAACCCTCGTACTCCTCTCCGCATGAGCATCCACTGCCGCTTCTTCCTCGGCTCCGCGTCGTCCCCTTCCTAGGCCTCGCCGTCATCCCCGCCCTGGTGCTATCGGCGCGGCATGGTCAACATGGTCAAGGAACGAATTCCATCGGAAGAGTACTGTACATGGAGAGGCTGATAGCTGGGTCCATGGCCTCAGCAAGGAAGTGCCTCCTTATTACGCGGAAAATAATGATTCCTCCACCTGACAGTAGGGACCCACCAGACGGGCCACCGTATTTTGCAAAAAAAATGTTTCTCCGTGACTACTAGGACCCACCAGCTACATCTTTGCACACAAGGAAGTGCGTACATTTTATGGGCAAAAAAATGATTCGCCACCCTGATTGCTGGGACCCACCAGCTACATCTTCGCACACAAGGAAGTGCCTGACAGTCGGGACCCGCCTAGTTGAAGCATACGTAGTGCTGTCATTCTGGTCGCGAACGTGTATGTACATACGATCGGTCTGTCTGTAGGCTGCACCGATGAACCATGGCCGTGTAAGGAAGGGCACGTGTCATAGTAGAGGCACGCACGTAGCATGTCACGCAGTCCCTTTAATATCGTGTACATGTACGTACAGCGGCCAGGGTGCAAGAAAGTAAAAACGGCCACGTACGTACATACGGGCGTGGTCTCGGATGCCTACTCGCGCATACGTACGGCCAAGGCTCGTGTACATGGCTGGGTTGAAACGGAGAAACTGCGTCATTGTCGTGTTCATCGGGAGGCAACGGAATGCATCGTGTTCATCGGGAGGCAATGGAATACATGGTGTTCATCGGGAGCCAACCGGCTTGCTTGGACGGAACAGCTGATCGAAATGAGACCTAGCGTACTACAGAATGAAGGAAACGGCCTTGTGTTCAACCGTCCAAGGTCGAAAAGGGATCCTGTTCATCTGGAGGGGTCTGGCATACTGCAAAACGGAGGAAACAGACCTACTACGGTCAAAACGGGGTCCTGTTGATCGGGAGGGGTGTGGCGTACCGCAAAACGGAGGAAACGGACTTGTGTTGGAGCGCTACGGTCGAAACGGGGATCCTGTTCATCAGGAGGGGTGTGGCGTACCGCAAAACGGGACTCCATGGGATACTGTTCATCTCCACCGTCGACCTCCTCCAGCCTCCACGGGCTACTGTTCATCCACCGTCGACCTCCTCCAGCCTCCACCTACGACTGTTCATCCACGGGGTCTCCCCTCCTGTCTCCACCTGCGACTGTTCACCCATGGGCTCATGTTCATCCAGCCTCCACTGCTCCTCCACCGGCTACTGTTCAACCAGCCCTCTCCACGGGGTCCTGTTCAACCACCCCTCCACAGGGTCCTGTTCATCCAGCCCTCCACGGGGTCCTGTTCATCCACCGGCTCGATTGACCGGGGTCCTGTTCATCCAGCGGCAACGGCCTCTACTACCACGGGGTCCTGTTCATCCAACCGCCACCGGGAACTGTTCATCCAAAGCCCCAACAACGTTGACTATTCATCAAACGAAGGAGGCAGCAGTGTTTGATCGGCTTCAGTTAGCAGCAGTAGCGAAGGAATCGCTCGGTCGAGTTCAGTTAACAGCCATTGATCGATCGCTCGGGTTCAGTAGCACGTAGCCTGTAGTGCAATCGCTTGGGTTCAGCGAGAGCGCAACGCCTTGCACACACATGCGTACATACGAGAGAAACGTGCATCGCTCGGCCCCCGACCTCCCACTGTAACCGGGAACTCCCTCGATATTTTCCTCGCCCTCGCTTCTACCACGGTTTTCTCCGTCATGGACGGCCCAAAGAATGTCATGCAGCTGCGTCTCCGGCCCGCACAGGACAAAAAGCCCATTTTCTGTCATGACTTTTTGTCATAGTAGGAGCCCACAACATCTATGATGATACATGGTTTTGTCACAATTATCGTCATAGAAGTGTCATAAGCATGACAGAAAAAAATTCATTCGGCCCAAAATGTCACGGATGTGTCTTTTTTTTGTAGTGTGACTTTCATTTTCTCTCTATCTTCTGCAGTGGTCGGGCATTGAGTCTGACTCAACTTCACACATTGTAACACAGGCAAGAACCATTTATTTGCTTGATCCATTTTGAACTTCTTCAAAACTTTATCAAGGTATGTGCTTTGTGAAAGTCCAATTAAGTGTCTTGATCTATCTCTATAGATCTTGATGCCCAATATATAATCAGCTTCACCGAGGTCTTTCACTGAAAAACTCTTATTCAAATATCCTTTTATGCTATCCAGAAATTCTATATCATTTCCAATCAACAATATGTCATCCACATATAATATTAGAAATGCTACAGAGCTCCCACTCACTTTCTTGTAAATACAGGCTTCTCCAAAATTCTGCATAAAACCATATGCTTTGATCACACTATCCAAACGTTTATTCCAACTCCAAGATGCTTGCACCAGTCCATAAATGGATCGCTGAGCTTGCACACTTTGTTAGCATCCTTTGGATTGATAATACCTTCGGGTTGCCTCATATACAACTCTTCTTCCAGAAATCCATTCAGGAATGTTGTTTTAACATCCATTTGCCAAATTTCATAATCAAAAAATGTGGCAATTGCTAACATGATTCAGACGGACTTAAGCATCGCTACGGGTGAGAAGGTCTCATCGTAGTCAACTCCATGAACTTGTCGAAAACCTTTTGCAACAAGTCCAGCTTTGTAGACAGTAACATTACCATTAGCGTCAGTCTTCTTCTTGAAGATCCATTTATTCTCTATGTCTTGCCGATCATCGAGCAAGTCAACCAAAGTCCACACTTTGTTCTCATACATGGACCCCATCTCAGATTTCATGGTCTCAAGCCATTTTGCGGAATGTGGGCTCACCATCGCTTCCTCATAGTTCATAGGTTCGTCATGGTCAAGTAACATGACTTCCAGAATAGGATTACCGTACCACTCTGGTGCGGATCTTACTCTGGTTGACCTACAAGGTTCGGTAGTAACTTGATCAGAAGTTTCATGATCATTATCATTAGCTTCCTCACTAATTGGTGTAGGAATCACAGGAACTAATTTCTGTCATGAACTACTTTCCAATAAAGGAGCAGGTACAATTACCTCATCAAGTTCTACTTTCCTCCCACTCACTTCTTTCGAGAGAAACTCCTTCTCTAGAAAGGATCCATTCTTAGCAACAAATATCTTGCCTTCGAATCTGTGATAGAAGGTGTACCCAACAGTCTCCTTTGGGTATCCTATGAAGACACATTTCTCCTATTTGGGTTCGAGCTTATCAGGTTGAATCTTTTCCACATAAGCATCGCAGCCCCAAACTTTAAGAAACGACAACTTGGGTTTCTTGCCAAACCACAGTTCATATGGTGTCGACTCAACGGATTTAGATGGTGCCCTATTTAACGTGAATGCAGCCGTCTCTAAAGCATAACCCCAAAATGATAGCAGTAAATTAGTAAGAGACATCATAGATCACACCATATCTAATAAAGTGTGGTTACGACGTTCAGACACACCATTGCGTTGTGGTGTTCCATGTGGCGTGATTTGTGAAACTATTCCGCATTATTTCAAATGAAGACCAAACTCGTAACTCCAATATTCTCCTCCACGATCAGATCGTAGAAACTTTATTTTCCTGTTACGATGATTTTCCACTTCACTCTGGAATTCTTTGAACTTTTCAAATGTTTCAGACTTATGTTTCATTAGTAGATATACCCATATCTGCTCAAGTCATCTGTGAAGGTAAGAAAATAACGATACCCGTCGCGAGCCTCAACACTCATCGGAACGCATACATCGGAATGTATTATTGCCAACAAGTCTGTTGCTCGCTCCATTGTTACGGAGAACAGAGTCTTAGTCATCTTGCCCATGAGGCATGGTTCGCAAGCATCAAGTGATTCATAATCAAGTGATTCCAAAAGCCCGTCTGCATGGAGTTTCTTCATGCGCTTTACACCAATATGACCCAAATGCCAGTGCCACAAATAAGTTGCACTATCATTATTAAACTTATATCTTTTGGCTTCAATACTATGAATATGTGTGTCACTACTGTCGAGATTCAACAAAAATAGACCACTCATGAAGGGTGCATGACCATAAAAGATATTACTCATATAAATAGAACAACCATTATTCTCTGATTTAAATGAATAACCGTCTTGCATCAAACAAGATCTAGATATAATGTTCATGCTTAATGTTGGCACCAAATAACAATTATTCAGGTCTAAAACTAATCCCGAAGGTAGATGTAGAGGTAGCGTGCCGACGGTGATCACATCGACTTGGAACCATTTCCCACACGCATCGTCACCTCATCCTTAGCCAATATTCGCTTAATCCGTAGTCCCTATTTCGAGTTGAAAATATGAGCAACAAAACCAGAATCAAATACCCAGGCACTATTGCAAGCATTAATAAGGTACACATCAATAACATGTATATCAAATATACCTTCACTTTTCCATCCTTCTTATCCGCAAAATACTTGGGGCAGTTCCGCTTCCAGTGACCAGTCCCTTTGCAGTAGAAGAACTCAGTCTCAGTCTTAGGTCCATACCTGGGCTTCTTCACTTGAGCAGCAACTTGCTTGCCATTCTTCTTGAAGTTCCCCTTCTTCCCTTTACCCATTTTTCTTGAAACTAGTGGTCTTGTTGACCATCAACACTTGATGCTCCTTCTTGATTTCTACCTCCGCAAACTTTAGCATCGCGAAGAGCTCGGGAATTGCCTTATCCATCCCTTGCATATTATAGTTCATCATGAAGCTTTTGTAGCTTAGTGGCAGTGATTGAAGAAACCTATCAATGACACTCTCAACCGCAAGATTAACTCCCAGTTGAGTCAAGTGATTTTCGTACCCAGACATTTTGAGTATATGTTCACTGACAGAACTATTCTCCTCCATTTTGTAGCTATAGAACTTATTGGAGACTTCATATCTCTCAATCCGGGCATTTTCTTGAAATATTAACTTCAACTCCTGCAACATCTCATATGCTCCATGACGTTCAAAACATCGTTGAAGTCCCGATTCTAAGCCGTAAAGCATGGCACGCTAAACTATCAAGTAGTCATCAGCTTTGCTCTGCCAGGCGTTCACAACGTCTGGTGTTGCTCCTGCAACGGGTCTTGCACCTAGCGGTGCTTCCAGGACATAATTCTTCTATGCAACAGTGAGGATAATCCTTAAGTTACAAACCCATTCCGTGTAGTTGCTACCACCACCTTTCAACTTAGCTTTCTCTAGGAACGCATTAAAATTCAAAGGAACAGTAGCACGGGCCATTGATCTACAACAACATAGACATGCAAAATACTATCAGGTACTAAGTTCATGATAAATTAAAGTTCAATTAATCATATTACTAAAGAACTCTCACTTAGATAGACATCCCTCTAATCATCTAAGTGATCACGTGATCCAAATCAACTAAACCATGTCCGATCATCACGTGAGATGGAGTAGTTTTCAATGGTGAACATCACTATGTTGATCATATCTACTATATGATTCACGCTCGACCTTTCGGTCTCAGTGTTCTGAGGCCATATCTGCATATGCTAGGCTCGTCAAGTTTAACCCACGTATTCGGTGTGTGCAAAACTGGCTTGCACCCATTGTATGTGAACGTAGAGCTTATCACACCCGGTCATCACGTGGTGTCTCGGCATGATGAACTGTAGCAACGGTGCATACTCAAGGAGAACACTTACACCTTGAAATTTAGTGGGAGATCATCTTATAATGCTACCGCCATACTAAGAAAAATAAGATGTATAAAGGATAAACATCACATGCAATCAATATAAGTGATATGATATGGCCATCATCATCTTGTGCCTTTGATCTCCATCTCCAAAGCACTGTCATGATCACCATCGTTACTGGCTTGACACCTTGATCTCCATGGAAGCATCGTTGTCATCTCGCCAACTTATTGCTTATACGACTATCGCTACCGTTTAGTGTTAAAGTAAAGGAATTACATGGCGATTGCATTTCATGCAATAAAGCGACAACCATAAGGCTCCTACTAGTTGCCGATAATTTTTACAAAACATGATCATCTCATTCAACAATTATATATCATCACATCATGACCATATCACATCACAACATGCCCTGCAAAAACAAGTGAGACATCCTCTTCTTTGTTGTTGCAAGTTTTACGTGGCTGCTATGGGCTTAGCAAGAACCGTTCTTACCTATGCATCAAAACCACAATGATTTTTCGTCAAGTGTGTTGTTTTAACCTTCAACAAGGACCGGGCATAGTCACACTCGATTCAACTAAAGTTGGAGAAACAGACAGCCACTAGCCACCTGTGTGCGAAGCATGGCAGTAGAACCATTCTCATGAACGCGGTCATGTAATGTCGTTCTGGGCTGCTTCATCCAACAATACCGCCGAATCAAAGTATGACATGCTGGTAAGCAGTATGACTATTATCTCCCACAACTCTTTGTGTTCTACTCGTGCATATAACATCTACGCATAGACCTGGCTCGCATGCCACTGTTGGGGAACGCAGTATTTCAACAAATTTGCCTACGATCACGCAAGATCTATCTAGGAGAAGCATAGCAACAAGCGGGTATGGTGTGTCCACGTACCCTCGTAGATCGAAAGCGAAAGTGTTTAGTAATGTGGTTGATGTAGTTGAACGTCTTCGTGATCCAACCAATCAAGTGCCGAACGCACGGCACCTCCACGATCTGCACACGTTCAGCTCGGTGACGTCCCTCGAACTCTTGATCCAGCTGAGGCCGAGGAAGAGTTTCATCAGCACAATAGTGTGGTGACAGTGATGATGAAGTTATCGGCGCAGGGCTTCGCCTAAGCACACGGCTAAAGATCAACTTGTGTGTCTATGGGGTGCCCCCCTCCCCCGTATATAGAGGGGAGGAGGAGGGCCGACCACAAGGGGCGTGCCCAAGGGGAGGATTCCTACTCCTAGTAGGAGTAGGTTCCCCCCTTTCCTAGTCCAAGAAGGAGAAGAAGGGAAAGAGGAGAGAAGAGAATGAAGGAGGGGGGCGCCCCCCATCCCCTTGTCCAATTCGGACTAGGCAAGGGGGGGGGGGCGCCACCTCTGGCCGGCCCTCTCTCTTCTCCACCAAGGCCCATTGTGGCCCATTAATCCCCCGGGGGGTTCCGGTAACCTCCCGGTACTCCGGAATTTACCCGATACACTTCGGAACCATTCCGGTGTCCGAATATAAACTTCCAATATATCAATCTTTATGTCTCGGCCATTTCGAGACTCCAAGTCATGTCTGTGATCTCATCCGGGAATTCTAACAGCCTTTGGTACATCAAAACACATAAACTCATAATACCAATCGTCATCGAACGTTAAGTGTGCGGACCTTGCGGGTTCGAGAACTATGTAGACATGACCGAGACACATCTCCGGTCAATAACCAATAGCGGAACCTGGATGCTCATATTGGCTCCTACATATTCTACGAAGATCTTTATCGGTCAAACCGCACAACACCATACGTTATTCCCTTTGTCATCGGTATGTTACTTGCCCGAGATTCGATCATCGGTATCATCATACCTATTTTAATCTCGTTATCGGCAAGTCTCTTTACTCGTTCCATAATGCATCATCCCATAACTAACTCATTAATCACATTACTTGCAGGGCTTATAGTGATGTGCATTATCGAGAGGGCCCAGAGATACCTCTCTGACAATCAGAGTGACAAATCCTAATCTCGATCTATGCCAACTCAACAAACACCATCGGAGACACCTGTAGAGCATATTTATAAGAGCCCAGTTAGGTTGTGACGTTTGATAGCACACTAAGTGTTCCTCCAGTATTTGGTAGTTGCATAATCTCATAGTCATAGGAACATGTATAAGTCATGAAGAAAGCAATAGCAATAAACTAAACGATCATAGTGTTAAGCTAACAGATGGGTCTTGTCCATCACATCATTCTCTAATGATGTGATCCCGTTCATCAAATTACAACTCATGTATATGGCTAGGAAACTTAACCATCTTTGATTAACAAGCTAGTAAAGCAGAGGCATACTAGGGACACTCTATTTGTCTATGTATTCACACATGTACTAAGTTTCCGGTTAATACAATTCTAGCATGAATAATAAAAATTTATCATGATATAAGGAAATATAAATAACAACTTTATTATTGCCTCTAGGGCATATTTCCTTCACTTTGGACCCTATTTCCTGCTGGATTTGGTGTGGCCACCTCTTGTGTAGCCTCCTCCCGCTCACAATTGACATAAACGAACCATCTTTACAAATCAAGCATGCAAAACATGATAAATTTTACTTTGTCCATACAAATGAGATATCCCACTTAAACATACAAGTCGTCAATCAAGCTTCACAACAAAATACACTCCATGAAACAAAGCATGAGCTAACTCATCACGGAAGACATTCACAATAGGGAGGGAGCCCGGAGCCCCTCACGCATCCAAGGAGGAGCTCGTCATCGTCACTCTGGAGGAAGGCTCTGTAGATCCCAAGCCCCGGGAACCCCTCCGACGCTGGCGCTTGCGAGTTGAGGTCGACACCGGCATGGGTA
This sequence comes from Triticum dicoccoides, assembly GCF_002162155.2. NCBI lineage: Eukaryota > Viridiplantae > Streptophyta > Magnoliopsida > Poales > Poaceae > Triticum > Triticum dicoccoides. Next base: position 266,494,476 of record NC_041389.1, read on the forward strand.
GCAGGGCCGCTTGCCGATGACTGCGAACCAAATCTTTGGGCCTCTAGAAATAATGCAAGCCTCAAACTGAAATACCTAGAAAGGCGAACTGAATCTTTGGGCCTCTAGAAAGATTTAATAGCTCCTCAAGCATCATCAAACAATTCCATGCGTGCACCACAAATATATACCAAGTTTAATCAGGATCTACTTTTCCAAATCAGAATTAGTGCTAGAGCGAGCAAGATCAATGATATGGCTGTGAGACAGGGAAGGAACGAACAAACTCAACCCCTCTCGCGACCTCCCTGGTAGATGCGCCGCCGCCGCGCACGACAGAGGGAGAAAAATGATCGGTGAAGGGGAGCGGGGCGAGCTTCGAAGGCCAGAGGGAGAGGGCGACCGGAGGAGAGCGGTGGAGGCCGGAGTAAGAGGGTGGGAGGAGGAGAGAGAGGGCGAGCGGCGGAGCGGCGCTTGGGCGGGCGGCCCGATGGGGAACAGAGAGGAGTCGTGCGAGGGGGCGGAGGGAGCGATCTGGTGTGGACAGGGGAGATTTTTTAGTTCTATTTCAGTGGGCCCGAGGAGAAATAACCAAACCTCTCCACCGGGCTAGTTTTTTAGCTGGGTTAGAGCAAACTAGCTCAAACTAACCCCTCCTGTTTGGATAATTTGAGGCTATTTCAACCCAAACTAGCTCTAACTTAGGGATCCAAACAAAGAGAAGTAGTACTGTAGATGCTACAGTCTGGGCCATAGCACATTGTTTTTTATGGCCATATCACCACATTGTTTTCTACTGCTGGTTCACTGGGCTGCCGTGGTTCCCACTGCTGGTTCACTGGGCTACCGTGGTTCGCAGTCCTCCGACGTGAGTAGTAGTACTAGTATATACCACATGATTCTTTGCTCCTTCTTACTACGTACTTTGCCGACATGTGGGAGAGCCAGCATCTGGGTGAACGTGTCATGCACCAGATTAGAGTGCGGAATGGAAGGGGGGCATCAACCCGGTCGTAGCGCTAGTAATTCATGACTATAGTGAGTAGTCATATCACAAGTCTTTCCAGCAGTAACACGCCGTCAAATCGCACAACCCGACCTTTCCAACAGTAAGTAAGTTGAATCCGGTACTCCCTCACCCTCCTCGCCTCTCTATCAAAGAGCCTACGCGAAAACTATCGCGCGTACTGCCCGGGAAAATCCCCGCCCCCAACTTTTAACTACATGAAAATAGTTTGAGCTTGTTCGTTCTATATAAATACTAGTACCATATGTTTATTCACCCGTGGGGTTGTTCAATGAATGGAGAGCCGGGGAGCACAAGTGAACAATACTACTACTAGTAGTAAGTAGGAGTCATACAGTTAGTCACCTTATATAGAGAGTTTCTTTTGTTCACTGCCATGTACACAAATTGAAACGCTTGTTGTGCAGAGAAAAAGATAATCACTCCACTATATATGTACGCAGGGGCCTGAGCACTTGCTTTACTAGGGTTGCTCTCTTCATTCTCTCATCCTCTCCAGATCTAAACAAGATAGCAGTAGCGACATTTTCTCTTTGCTCATCGCTGGTCACGGATCCGGCCGGATCCCTTCGGCCGGTGTGTGTAGAGGACTAAAAGGTGCATCATTCACGCGGTCATCACCAGCGAGGGAGGAAACCCACAGCTGCTGGCGGGGCCCGATCCTCTGCCAGTGTCATTCTCTTCGACACAGCACCGACTCGGGAGGTCCTCCGACCCTTCTTCCTCCTTGCCGTATTGTGCGCAGATCAGACCTACCGACGCCGACAACGACGAACCTCGGGTACAAGTTCTTCGAAAGCGGCCTTGCTCTACTGTCCCAGCTCCCCACGTGTCTGCATGTGCATCTTTTTCTACTTACATCAACTCTTCCAAATCCACCTAAATTTTTAGTATTATTAGAGGTAAAGCTACTTCATGTATTCGAATCTTGGACTTGGTTCAAACAACGAAGAAGGGGGGAGTCGTAGCATGCATCTAGGACTTGATTCAAAGAGGAAATAACAGGGGGAAAGTAGTAGAGACCGAATACCCAACCGGTCTCTTGGTCGAAAAGGGAAATAATGGGAAAACTCAGTACAAACTGGATAAGGAACAAATCTATTATTGGTTGGAAAAAGGATAGAAAGTGGCGGCTGGTGGACAAGTCAACAGAGTATGTCCAGGATTAGATTTGCTGCCCTCACATAGTAAAAGGTCTCCAGGATTATATTTGCTACCCTCACATAGTAAAAGGTCTCCAGGATTCGATTTGCTGCCCTCACAGAGCATGAACAAACTCGGCATCACCACTTTATGCCTCCTTGTACATACATTGTGCTGATGCATCCACTGTCGCATGTCCTTATACCAACCTTTTGTTGTTGTTAATGTAAGGGCGCATGTAAAATGAAGCGATCACACTGTTACCTTAAGGACATGTCTATCCATTGTTATTGTTAATCTAATGCCTCAAGTGATATGATGCAATTAAACTGTGTTACAAATGGTACTCCTGCTATTTTCCCAGTATGATAAGTAAGTTGCTTCTTTACGTTGTTGAGTGTCCTGGTGTTCCCACGGTCCCATGCCCTTAAACCAACTCTTTAGCTGCTGTTGATTTACTGTATCTGGTAAAGAAGCAATGCCACCATTAAAGTAATCCCATATTTGACGAATGTCATAGCTGATCATAATGCTTCCGGTAACATGAAGCATTGCTGGCGTTTTAAAATTTCTACTACCCTTGCGTGATTGCCATGAACATAATGAAGATGCTTCTTTCCATTTCGTGTATGTTTCGTATATTCTTATTGACCAGCAATTGTTTACTTTCTATCTTTTTGTGCAGATAGGGATATCCAATTCACCTTGTTGCTATTGTGACCTTTTGGTGAACTACACAAAACACTTTTTTTGGAATGAGTGCCTTGTGCAGTTCAACTAAAATGTCATGTGGGCAACATCTCTCAATTTTGGTGGAACTTCACAAAATGGTGCTTGGAGTTTCAAAAATCTCCATCAAATTTTGCTGGTGATCTCATGCAACATTTTATTAGCTTTTGTTAGATGAGTCGTCACTGTCACCACAATGGCACTTTATTTTAGTGGAACTGCACAAAAGGATAAGTAAATTATAGTTGCACCTTACATGAGCAGGACAACCAACCTTAATGTTGCTCAATTTTAATGCAACGACTAAAGAAGAACCTGCCAGCTCACGAGATCAAGTACTTCTTGCTAGCTGAATGATTCAATCTTTGCTTCATTTCAGGTGAACTACAGAAAAAGGCGCATGAATTGAATCATCGAGTGGAGCTGCAGGTTGAGTTCAAGGAGTGCCACAATTATAGTAATCATGCTCTTTCTTATTTGTGTTGTGCAAACAGGAATACTCAACTACACATGTTGTGATGGTCAAGAGCATTCGCCAAGTTCTTGGGTTGTATGACATGGCTAGCCAAGATGGATTTAATCCCGATATTCACTTTATCAAAAGGCTCTAATGGGTTGGTTCTGAATCTTGCAAGCAGGGAATCAATGAGGTGTGTGGGCATCTTTGTTGTACTTATTATTTGAATCTTATTTGTTGGTTCTGAATCTTGCAAGCTTGGATTGAATGAGATGTGTAGGCATCTTTGTTGTACTTATTATTTGAATCTTATTTGTTGGTTCTGAATCTTGCAAGCTAGGAATCAATGAGATGTGTAGGCATCTTTGTTTTATTTAGTATTTGAATATTATTTGTTGGTTCTGAATCTTGCAAGCAGGGAAACACGGCATGATGATGCGGAGGACAGCAACCATAGCAAATAGTTCAAACTTGCTAGTATTATCTATGTGAAAGTGCGAAAATGTGCCGATCGTGTGCATCCTGAGAATAATAATTCTTATTGTTGTGCATGTTGATCCTGTGGCACTGATAGAACGAGCCCATGAACTGAGATAATTAAATTTAAGTAAAGTAACCACTAACACTTGTTATTACAGTATCAATACAGACCCGCTCGTGAACCGACGTGTGGCCGGAATAGGTTTCTTAATGGAGGTGTTTGAATGCGCTGAGGGTGCATGTTCTGCCAGGCGTGCATCGGGTGAGGGAGGGGTAGTAACTGTTGTTGCATGTACACACTCAGTTTATTGTTGAATCCAGTTCCCCAAGAGCTGAAAAACGAACTGCTGCCGCTGCCTACCCACTCGTTCACTTGAAGAGACTCCAATGGCGATCCGAGGGGTGAGCCTGGTGGATATAGACTTCAGCAAGGAGTTCACCATTGAGTTCGCGGTTCAGTCCCATGGCTGCACCAAGTTGGATGTGATGTACACCAACGATTCGGACTCGGTGAAGCTCTGCCTCGTTGAGTTCGACCAGTACCTACAGGACAACAAAGCAGAAGCACAAGGTCGCAGGACTAGACCTTGTGCCCATCCATTCGTCTCCTGATAATGGCCAGCAGATCGCCATCGCCCAGGTATGCGTGCGGGACGAGGTTATCGTATACCACTGATGTAGGGCCATCAGAGGTTCTGGGGCATTTGTCCGTTTCATCGGCAGCGCCAACTGCACCTTCGCTACGCTGGAGAGAAGGAAGAATGTGATGATTTGGCTATCTGGTGCAACAAGCTTGTTGACATCCAGAAGAAATACAAGATCATCGGCAACGGACAGGAGAAGGACTCCGTGGTTGACCTCACCGAGACCATCATCGACCCCTACTACGCTAACATGAAAGAAGACAATGATAGCAAGGACCTGAACATGTGGAAGGTACCTCTGAATCTAGCCTACATAACCTACACGGCCAAGAACGCATACGCATGCAACGACATGTACAGGCGGATCTTGGACATGAGGGCGTGCCTGCTTCCCGTAACCAACATGTACACAGACAGCCGCAGCATCATGATCAAGCATGCCAAGAAGGTCTAGATGATGTACTTTATCTGTTTAAGAACCTTTATCATCTGAGTGTTTCATGCATTAGCCTATGTGTCGTAATTATCTGTTTTGTCCGAAATATTTCGTCTAAGAACTCATTGAGGGAGTCCTAGATTAGGGGGTCCTCGGACGTCCAGACTATGTGATGTGGGTCGGACTGATGGGCCATGAAGATACAAGACAGAAGACTATCTCCCGTATCCGGATGGGACTCTCCTTTGCGTGGATGGCAAGCTTGGCATTCGGATATGAAGATTCATTTCTCTATAAACCGACTTTGTACAACCCTAGCCCCTCCTGTGTCTATATAAACCAGAGGTTTAGTCCGTAGAGGCAGAATCACAATCATACAGGCTAGACATCTAGGGTTTAGCCATTATGATATAACGGTAGATCAACTCTTGTAACCCCCATATTCATCCAAGATAATCAAGCAGGAAGTAGGGTATTACCTCCATCAAGAGGGCTCGAACCTGGGTAAACATTGTGTCCCTGTCTCCTGTTACCTTCGATCCTTAGACGCACAGTTTTGGACCCCCTACCCGAGATCCGCCGGTTTTGACACTGGCATTGGTGCTTTCATTAAGAGTTCCTCTGTGTCTTCATCAGAAGGCTCGATGGCTCCATCAATCGTCTACAACAATGCTGCCTTGAGGGAGGTTTTCCTCCCCGGTCAGATCTTTGTGTTTGGCGGCTTCGCACTGCGGGCCAACTCATTTGGCCATCTAGAGAAGATCGACAGCTATGCCTCTGGTCACCAGATTAGTTTTGGAAGTCTGGATTATGTCACTGACATCCGAGGAGACTTGATCTTCCAAGGGTTCACGACCCCGATCTCCGCTCTGGCCTTGGATCCGGAGCGCGTCGCCAGGCCCGAAAACGGGATTCTAAAACATGACGGACTCTTTGCAGCTATAGAGCCTAATATGGGAGAATCAGAGGAAATAGTGCCACCGGCAATCATCATGAAGACGGACTCTACTCCGGACACTGGTTCCGGACCCTTGGAATCAGCACTGCCTAAGCTCGGCCCAGGAGTTTCCTTCCTGCCATACCCCACAAACTCTCTTCTCCCTGGCCAAACCTCGCCCTTAAGCGAGGCTCTGGACTTAATGCGATCCCTCATCATTACGGAGGAGCATCAGAACAGTATCCGGCCCACTCTAGGGGCTGAGAATAGGGAATTTTACTTCCCACCCACCACCCACTTCATAGCCACTGTCGAAGATTTAACCGACATGCTCGACTATGGCTCCGAAGACATCGACGACATGGAACGACGATGCCGGAGAGGAGCAGGCCCAAAATCCGCCGTTTACTGGCCGATGCACGGCCACCTCTTCGTATGACGTATACAAGGTGGACACACCTAAAGAAGGCGACGATGATAAAGAGAAAGAGCCAGTTGACGACAAACCTCCTGAGACTCAACCAAAGCGCCGACGTCAGCGGCGCCGCTCTAAGCCGCGTCACGAAAAGGACAGTAATACCGGCACCGGAGACAATAATACTCTGGATAATGCCGAAGACCGAGAAGACCCCGTCGAGCCAACCTCCAAATAGGATGAACGGGAAGAAGGGCAGTTCAGCCCTGATGAACTTACAGTTAATGAAGACTTGGAGGACAGTAATTATCTACCACCCCCGAGGATGAGGCGAGCCTGGGCGACGAATACTTCATTGTGCCTGAGGGACCCCTTGAACAGGAACGCTTCAAGCGCCGGCTAATAGCCACTGCAAGGAGCCTGAATAAGAAGAAGCAGCAGCTTCAAGCTAACCAAGATCTGCTCAACGATAGATGGACTCACGTCCTGGCAGCCGAGGAATACGGCCTCGGACGCCCAACCAAGAGTTACCTGAAGCGTAAGCTGCTGCCTCAATTCGATGACGAGGTGCTAGAGCCCGTCCCAACAGCTAATAATACGGCTGACCGACCACCACGTGGCCGGGGCAGAACAGCAGCTCAAGCCGAACACCAACCTGTACTACCTCACCGTAAAAAGCAGAGATATAACAACTCAGGAATACACGTATGACCTACGACAAGACTTGGAAAACAGAGCAGGTCAGACAAGATCGATCTACGGATCACGGGGGCACGCCCCAATACACGAAGACGGCCACTTAGCCGGACGCACCAGGCATAACCCTGCCCGGGCCGAAAACCGCATACGGACTCCATCCGAACTGCGTCGTGACTTGGCCCGATACAGAGGCGCCGCACACCCCCTCTGCTTCACTGATGAAGTAATGGAGCATGAATTCCCCGAAGGGTTTAAACCCCTGAATATCGAATCATACGATGGAACAACATATCCCACGGTTTGGTTTGAGGACTTTCTTCTCCATATTCATATGGCCCGTGGTGATGATCTTCACGCCATCAAATACCTCCCATTAAAGCTCAAGGGACTAGCTCGGCACTGGTTAAACAACCTGCCGGAAAACTCCATCGGCAGCTGGGAGGACCTGGAAGACGCCTTCTGCGACAACTTCCAAGGTACATACGTCTGACTCCATACGCCGATGACCTAAGTCACATAGTGCAGCAGCCCGGAGAGTCAGCCAGGAAATTCTGGACTCGATTCCTAACCAAAAAGAACCAGATCATCGACTGTCCGGATGCCGAATCCCTAGTGGCCTTTAGACATAGCATCTGCGATGAATGGCTCGCCCGACACCTCGGCCAAGAAAAGCCGAAGTCCATGGCAGCCCTCACGGCACTTATGACCCGTTTTTGCGCGGGCGAAGACACTTGGCTAGCCCGTAGCAGCAACAATGCAAGCGAACCTGGCACCTCAGAGGCCAGAAATAGCAACGGCAAGCCCCGACGCAACGGGCATAAGCGTCAGAACAACAGTGATAACAACGAAGACACGATGGTCAATGCCGGATTCAGTGGTGCTAAGTCCGGTCAGCAAAAGAAGCCATTTAAAAGAAACAATTCGGGCTTGTCCAGCTTGGACCGAATACTCGATCGACCATGTCAGATCCAGGGCACCCCCGATAAGCCTGCCAATCATACCAATAGAACCTGTTGGGTCTTTAAATAGGCCGGCAAGTTAAATGTCGATAATAAGGAAAAGGGGTCGCCTAGTGAGGACGATGACGAGGATCCCCGTCCATCGAACACAAGGGGTCAGAAGAACCCCCCCCCCCCCAAGTAAAAACGGTGAACATGATATGCATCACTTACATCCCCAAGAGGGAGCGCAAGCGCGCGCTCAGGGACATCTACGCGATAGAGCCAGTCGCCCATAAATTCAATCCTTGGTCATCCTGCCCGATCACTTTCGATCGCAGGGACCATCCGACCTGTATTCGTCACGGCGGCTTGGTCGCACTGGTTCTGGATCCAATCATTGATGGATTCCACCTTACGCGAGTCCTCATGGATGGAGGTAGCAGCCTTAACCTGCTTTATCAGGACATAGTCCGGAAAATGGGCATTGATCCGTCAAGAATCAAGCCCGCAAAAACTACCTTTAAAGGAGTAATACCAGGTGTAGAAGCTCATTGCACGGGCTCAATCACATTGGAGGTCATCTTTGGTTCGCCGGACAACTTCCGAAGCGAGGACTTGATCTTCGACATCGTCCTCTTCCACAGCGGCTATCACGCACTCTTGGGACGAACCGCATTCGCTCGCTTCAATGCGGTCCCACACTATGCCTATCTCAAACTCAAGATGCCCGGGCCACGTGGTGTTATAACAGTCAATGGGAACATGGAACGCTCCCCCCGCACCAAGGAGCACACCGCAGCCCTAGCAGCAGAAGTACAGGGCGGTCTTCTCAAGCAGAATATCAATTCAGCGGCCAAGCCCCGGACACTATTAAACGAGTCCGGACTACTCAATGCCACGACAGTCCGGCTCGTCAGGAGCTCGACTAGCAATTCGGCCTCCGTCTCCGTCCCGACCAAATTGCGACATATGTACCGCGCGTACACAACTACGCACTAAAAATACCATGGGCACAGACGGAGGCATAGCACGATCATGGTCCAACATACGGCTCGACCTTACCTGGACCCTAATTCTTTCACTTTTATTTTTATCCTTTTTAGGTTTCTTTCCCATGGACCCCTCCTAAAGGCCAGATTGTCGATCCTTTCGAAGGATAAACATACCAAGGAGGAAAGCAGCATAGACGTGTCACAGAACATCTTGATGGCCTTCTTGAAGATCGCTTTGCCTGTTCTCAGGACCCGTACGTAGCTCTCCCTTGGTTTCGGCATGTTAAATGGCCCTGTTGATTATCGCATCATTTGTACAAGTATGCTTTAACGTATTAATCAGACCATAATGGAAACAGTTCTTCAGCTCAACCTATAAGGTCCTGACTTACTTTTTCTTCCATATTTTACTATTTTGTCGATTACCCCATACACTTCGGCATGACTTACCTCGCCAGGGACTCTATTGAGCTCCCTACGTGTACGACAAGTCCGAATACTTTTCATAGTATAATTCGGTGCCCCGAATTTTGCATTATATGCATCGGCTCCGAATCATGTCTTTGGTCAATAGTTGGGTTGCCCGGCTCCTGTGCTTGCTACCTTACGTTCCGTCCTATCGGCTAGGGTAGTAAAGGGAGAACTACTGCGATTGTGTTTCCGGTTCACCCGGTTAAGCACCTCAGTAGAGAAAGCCGAAAACTTGTCATGATAAGGCGAGAGCTGGTCAGCTATTCGGCGGCCATATTCAAATCTCTTGCAATTTTTTCCACTATACGTGAAGGATCGGCTCTTAACCGATCAGGTGCCTACGGCGCCCTAGTCCGGATAGACGAATACTGACTAGGGGATGCGCCGACATTTCTATTGTCTATCTCCTATGGCTAAGTGAGGGTGATAAAGCCATATAGTTCGATTGCCTGGTTCGCAATGCTAACACCTCCTTAAAGGACCAAACTCTTGGATCAAGCGTGTTTTGGTGCCAACCGAACACCCTCGTACTACCTACGTGGGGGCTGAAGCCGACGACTGGCCAACCCTCAGATTGGACAAATGGACGCATAGCAGGAAATATTTTTAAACAAAAGCAAGCAATATATTTTACATAGGGCTTTGTCTCATAAGTACATGACTGAATTACATGAATATACTCGTTCAAAGATGACGTCCTTCGCACATTGGCCCTCCACAATGCAAGCTCCTTCCAGGACATTGTTAAAATATCGCTCAGGGGTGCGGTGCTCTTTGCCTGTGGGCGGTCCCTCGGCCGCGAGCTTGACGGCGTTCATCTTCGCACATTGCACTTTGACACGGGCGAAGGCCATTCGCGCACCTTCAATGCAGACCAACCGCTTTATGGCATCAAGCTGAAGTAACTGCTGGGCATGGCTTCAGCAAGCCATAGCCGGATTATTAAATCCTTCATGGCCAATACGACCACCCTCACTACAAAAAAAATACACTTCTGTGATGATACGTGTTTTTCACAGTAGGTCGCGTTTTTTGTCATGCATGTACATCCATGACAAACTTATGACAGAATCAAGATAGTCATACATGTGCTGTCGTAGAAGTGTTCCATGACATTACCAAAATTATCATCACGGAAGTGTCCACTTCCATGACGATAAATCACGCGTCACAGAAGTGCTTTCATCAAGGGTGACCGACACGTGGCATCCACCGTAACGAAACACCGTTAAGCTATCCGGTCGGATTTTGGATCCGATAACCCGTTAACAGCCCTGACCAATGGGAAATTTTCACATGTAAAATTCTGATTGGCCGAAGGGAACACCTGTCAGCTCCTCAGTGGGCCAGATGTCGCCCGTCCATTGGAGGAGACATGCCTATGATACGTCGACACGTGGCTGGGCCCAACAGAGGCCCATATAGGTTAAAAAGGCCAGCCCAGTCAAATGCCCATAGAACTTAATCTCTACTCCTAATGTCTCAGTACGTAGGTTGTTCGTTCGCTTCGTTCGTTTCCCACCTCCCCTAATCGATCCCTTCGCACGATCACCTCCCCTCCGTTTTTTTGGCCCAACCAATCTTCAGTCCAGCCTACTCAATAGTACGAACCGGAAAAACCAGCCCACCCCACCGGTTCCTCCTCCTCTCTCCTACATCTCCCAGACGTGCAGAACCATCTAGGGCAAAAACCACACGCGCACATGCCACCGTCGCCGCCGCCGCCCATCCTCTCCCCCCGGCCCTCCATCTCCAGCCAAGTCCTCTCTTCCGTGCTAGAGGCCACCCCCGATCTGATGCATCACCGTGGGATGAGTCATGGCGACGGTGACGGCGGACGGCGTGCTGTCGGGCTACCTAGTGGGGGTGGCAATGCTTGACCGCACATGGCGGGGCGCGCGTCCTGTGCTTGCGACAGCTGCTGATGGTAGAGCAGAAGACTTGCAGGGGTAACCATCTGCAAGCTCAACATGATCGTTCACATGACCGTCGCCGTCGCGAGATTTGTTATCAAGGTCCATGTCATCTCCTCTAACTCCGGCTTCACCCCCTTCCCGTTCCTTTTCGAATTCGTGTGTTGATTGAACCAGAAATTAAGTTTGTCTATTTCTGAATTTCTAATATGTATCTCTTGAGTTCACGTGCAATGCAACATTTATTTATAAGTTCTGAACTTGAATTTTGTGCATACAGTTGCATACCTGCATATACAGTAGTGAACCACACACGTGAATGGGAGAGGAGGGGAAGAAGAGGATGCATCCTGAAGACATAGGTCAAGAAGCTTGCGGAGGCAGGAAGATCGGGTACAAGGTGAGAATCTCTATAAACCCATGTTTGCTGTTGTCTTGGCAGGCCTTGCCCCTCACTGCTCCATCACCAGAGCCTCCATCTTCCTAGATCCCACTGTTCCGTGATGAACATATCCCTTGCCACCGAACGCTCCAGTTGTGGTACACTCACAATTCCAAATGATAGGGTACATATTTTGGATATATATAATTCAGATCTCTGTGTTCTATCAATCTTACTAAGACGTTTTGTATCCTTACAGGATATCACAATTGCAAGTAAGAGTTGAAGGAAACCATGTTCCAGCAGATAAAAGTCTACATAAGCTGGACTGATGTTGTTATTCCGATCATGGTTTTGTTTCTGCAGGCTTGACGGATTAACTCCTTGGTGTACATAAAGGCAAGGGACGTAGTTAGTTGTCTTCCAAATTCTGACGGTTACTCTGGGTTTCAAGGCTTGTTTAGTGTGGCATATGGTGCTCCTAAGTCATGCAATGGATGCACAATATGTATCATTCTGTACTGGGTATGTTCTTGGCATCTGGTTGTGCTTTTGCTCTATGGTAAATGAAAGGCCAAAGAATGAAAGAAAACTTTTGTCTAGCTCTTTGTCTTCTATCATGTGATTCTGCTGTTGAGGCATGATTGTGATCAGATATTCTTGCTTCCTTCGAACACCATTTTGTTGAATGATTCTGCACAAATGTGATGCCATATATGTTAAATATGTGCATTCTTTTAGGTAATATCCAAATGAAACTGACAAAAGTACCGGAGTATTTTCTTTCTTTGGTAAATAAAAGTACCATGCCAAAAGATGTTTTGTCTTACTAAGATTATTGAAGGAAAAAACATCTTCTGATTTCTTGAAACTATCATTTAGTATATAAAAGTTACATAATAATATTAGTAATGTTTAGTGTTAATCTTCATAATGAGTTATGTACTGTCTTGGGGTATTCTGAAATAATAATAATATCAGTTATATTGTAGGATATTTTCTAATAGCAATTGTTGTACGTACATTATCGCTGAAAGATTCTAAGATAGTTAATATCTTCTTTTGATAGATAATATTTTGTAGTTAGATAATATTTCATTGATATTTTCAAACTTTTTTCCGTTTTGCAGATTGCAGAGATTTTAGAAGTAATTATTTGATGGATTGGCTTTTGAGACTTTGTTTCTATATCATCTTCTAGATAGCCAAACTGAATCGCTCCGTAGACTAGCAGATCCACTAAATTGGTGCAGTGGATGCTAATTTCCAAGGCAACACCAATATGAGCATAAGGACCATCAAATGTATCATGTATGATTTGTTCAAGGAATACTAGATTATCCTCCCCGCAGAAAGGACTATCAGAGGTTTCATGTTGCATTGCTTCTAGATGGCAAGTCCGACCAATTGTTGAGATTTATGTGAATAACCATTCTGGTAAGAAGTTCACGCAGAGTGTGACAAAAGGGTTGGGTCAAAATAAAGTACATGTATTACTAAAATCCATCCGTCTCATCTCATGCATGCATAACCAGGTCGATGGTAATTTGTCTACTACTCTACTTACTGCAGTTCACGATAATTTGTCTACTACTCTACTTAAGCTTGAGGGTGAAGTAGATGATAAGTTGCATTATTAACCAAGTTCATCTTGGTCATAAGCCCGAGATTTTCATACACCATAGAAGCTGTAGAAGTCTTTGAGATGATCAGTCCATGGCTTACATTGCTGGTGCAAGAGGGCGAGGCAGTGGCAGGGGTACTCAGTGTGTTTAGATCTTGAACCAGTTTGGGCTTGCCCATCTGACTGCTGGCAATCTTCTTTGCGAAGAAGTCAAATCTGAGCAAGGGTAACAATCTGCTCTCTGTTTCTGTATAGATATCTTTCTAATGTCAGCCTGTTTCAGGTAGTACAATGATCAAGAAACTCATGCATGAAGGAAATCACGCGCCTTTTGAGATCATCATCAGGCTACTACTATACCACAATACCCACCACTAAGTTCGGCTGTTCCATTTCGCTACAGGAATTTTCAACTAATGCAGCGGATGCGTTACTATATTGATAACTGAGCTTGCATAGCAACACTTTAGACCAATCCATGAAATTGTTCTCTTATCAATACCATACATTTTATTGTCTTACTAATTAATGTTGCAATTAATTCATATTACAATACATAACATCCTCTCCATCTTTTAGATTGTTGGATGGACTGTTCTTGTTTTTTTTGGAGTTTGCTTGACTCTATGCCTTGCAAACATAGTGGGGGTTCAACAAAGGCATGCATACTTACATTTTGGAGCAGTGAGCTAAGTCAGACCATCTTGGATTTTTAGTCAGAAAGTTTTTCCCTTATATCTGCAACCACATAATACAACCATCTACTATTTATTTATTCTTCAACCCTCATTTAAGCATATCGCATTCCCCTTCCATTTTATTTATTTACTTTTAAGAGCTCTGCTTTAGCGTTCTATGTCATATTGGTATCATCTCTATATAACATTTCTTTATAGAAACAGAAGTTGTGTGTGCAATGTTGAAGCTTGTTAAGATATTATTATTGTAGACTTGCCTTATCACCTATTAAATCTGACACTTTTTATTGAGGGCATTTATATTAGAGATGCTAAAAAAAGGTCCGGGCTTTTGCTGAAAATGCGCCTCAAAACATCGTATCATCAATTCATCATCCCTGAAGTCCATATTACACAGAGGCCCAAATTTACACGCAACAGTGTTACCATCTACAATCAAAGAACATCAGCTTGTGATATCCCATTTTCATATGATACTTTGCCTTATACACTGTATAAGTCGACTTTGATTGGAGTAACACTATGGCGGAAAACAACTTACTAAGCCCCCCTAGATAATTTCACACTTTCTCATACACTAAGGTGGCGTTTGGTTCGAGGGCGACGAGGGATTGGCTGGGGATACCCTCAGCCACGTGGTTGGGGATATCCTTGATTCTTGTTTGGTTGTAAGGATTAGAGGTTGATGGGATGGCCATCTCTTTTTGTTTGGTTGGATGGATATGATGTAGATGGGTTATAGTGAAAATCTTTTTCCATTAAAGTAAATGAGGAGAATAAATGCATAGAATCAATATTTGCCCAAACTAATTAATTACAACATTGGTACATGTGAAATTGATACACCATGCATGTACAGTTACGTGTATACATCACACTGAGATCCCTCGAAATCACTTGCCTTCCGATGAAGAACACACATCAGAGCGGGACAACATCTTGCAGATCTTTCCTTGATAAAAACACTCACGCACACAGCACAAGTCAACGCAAAGGTGCATCTACCAACATGTGCACGCATCCATCAGGCATGATCAACACGCCTACTCATTTTCCTTGCTCTGGGTCGTCGTAAAGTGTCTGTAGCAATGAGAGATGAAGTCAGTGGGAACAAATATAACAAAGAGGGGAGAGGGACTGCCTCTCATGCCATCACATCGGCGGCCTCGAGCACGACCTGGCTTGCCCCACTGCTGCCCCATGGTTGGATCTGTCGCCCAACGCGCCCTAGCCGGCCTCACATTTCGCCACCCCGAGCCCCGATCCAAAATCGCCGTTGCTATTCATGTTTTAGAAAAATCGTGACTTAGAGGATTGGGGATATTTTCTGTTCGCTTGGGGAGTTTGAGAGGAGAAAAAACGTTTCGTGCACGTAACAGAGGGCAGCACACGCGGGTGGCTGGCCTCATCCGCCAGATTTTCGCGGCTCGCGGCAACCAACTTTTGAAGGAATATTCGGAGGTATCTGGTTGTCCTCGTCCCCTCCCGCTCTCAAATCAAACGAGTGGAATCCCTAGGAAAATTGGCTGTCCCCAGCCCATCCAAGGATAGCCAGTGAACAAAACGTCACCTAAAGAGTATACTCTCTGCATCTCTTGTAGCATGGTGGCCTAGAGCTAGAGGTCCTTGAGCCTAAAATAAAATGGCATGCAGGAACAACGGCCTAGAGCTAGAGGAATTTATAGGAATGAGGGGTACCCTATCCCACCTGCACGTTAGATTAGGTCGACGACCCGTGAGGGATAACGGCCTTAATTACATATGTAATATGTGTTTTTGAGCTATGGATATTAGATGGGGAATGGTTGAAATATTTTATGCACCCATGGTCCCTAAATGGTACAAAATATGTGTTTTTTTGCAGTAGTTCCTAAATGGTCACCTCCGAGTGCCTTTTCATATGTAATAATTTGCCATGCAATTGCACAATGTAATCAAGTCAATGGATGTAGTATCTTGGAAACATTTGTTTTTGGGGAACACAATCCTCCATGTGTTGTCTTCAATTAATGGATAATAACAATGGGCATGCTTCGTGAGACGATCGGTCTTAAGCTTAGAAAGACATCAAGTGCTATCTGTCAATTACAATGCAGTGTACGATAAAGAGTCGTATATTTTTTTACCACTTTTTTAACTTTGTGCATCAAATCTGATATTACAAGTCACTGAATTACATTTTTATTGAAATTATTGCAAGTGGAGTGGGTTTCAACTATTTTTCATTTGTTACTCTGTTAAATTTGACATGCATTGTGTTTATATATGCAACAAGTACAAATTTTAAAAAGCTTGTGGCAACGCACGGGCAGTCTACTAGTCAGGTACTAGTGGGCCAGCCCAATAACGGCCTGCTTAATAAAGGCCCATTTATGGCCCGAAGCCAGATCTGGCCCGTTAATTGTTCGCCCAATATTTGGGCCCATTTGCGGCTCGAAGCCAGATCTGGCCCGTTAATTGTTCGCAGAATATTTGGGCCCAACTACAGCGGAGTGACTTTCGGCCTGTTAGAGGCCTGATGTAGACATGGGCCCATTTTAGTCCGGTGTGACTTTCGGCCTAGGAATGGCCCGTGCTGCCCATGGGCCATATATGGTCCAATGGGACATCGGGCCCACTAACGGCCCGTGTTAAAGGTGGCAACAGTTAAGCCCAATGTGACTTTGGGCCTGTTAAAGGCATGTCGCATAATTCGGGCCGTTGATGCCTGTGCTAAGCTTTCAGCCTCTTAAAGGCCCATGATATTGGTGGGCCAACTAAGGCCCGAGATATGTTTCGGCCTGGTAACGGCTCGTGAGCTAATAAGGCCCAAAATGGCCCGGTCTACATTTCGGCCTGTTGAAGGCCCATCAACGACTAATGAAAATTGAGGCCCAACATGCATTTTGGCCTGCTAAAGGCCCGTGGTTTCATCTCGGCCATAACAGGCTAGTACAATATTCAGCCTGTTAATGGCCCAACGCTACCTGGGCCAAACTAAGCGCTGGGTCGACAAAAGGCCCAACTAAAATATAGGTCGGTGTAAGTTTGGGCCTGGCGCAATGTGTGAAGGCCCCAATCATTCGGGCCCAAGAAAGACGCAGGCCAGCCCAATTGTGGCCCGCTAAAAACCTGGCCCGTTAGGGTCAAATGTTTCAGTCCGGTCGACTACATCTGATTTTTTTCAGATAGTGAGTGATGGCAGTAACTAGTAGGAATTAAGAACAAACCTACTCTATACAATAAAGAAATTACGGCATAGTAACTAAGAATAAACCTACACTATACAATAAAGGATTTAAGGTATATTACATCCACTAGGCATCGAAGTTCGCCACCAGTGATCATAAAGCGCAACGAAGAAGAAGATTACAAAAACTGGGCACCATTGCAGCATAACAAAATAATACTGAACCGAGACCACTTCCAAGACAGTTCAAGAAAGGTTAGCCTTGCGGGGGAACTGCTGTGCAAGCTGCTGAGCAAGGCTGTGAGACCGAACTAGCATGTCGGTCATAGCTTCCAGGTGTAGCTGTTTAGCGATGAGGTTCTCGTTGGTGTTCTCCGCAATCTTTCTTAGAGATAGGGCTTCAAGTCGAAGTTGAGTTGCAGAATGCCTTTCTGCTAGAACTTGGGACTGAAGAAGTCGAACTGATTCAGACACCGAATTCTATGAGCTTGTCAGACTGTTAGTCTCAAGTAACTTGAACACTGCATAAAGACAAGACTTTGGGGTTGTCTCGCTATCTTCAAGATGTTTTGCCTTCTTTGCTGCAATATATATTGGGTTTGTCTCACAGCCTTCAACAGACTTGTGCATGCCATCAGGCATATCACCTTGAAACAAAGCAGAGGGATGACAGGTTTTGCACGTGTATAAACAAAGATGATAATTGTTCTGTCATTTCTATCCAATTTCAAATTGGAAAATAAAGAGTAAGTTCAAAATATCAATAGCATAATTTGGCATTGTTCATAATGCGAGGAGCTTCACCACACTACTGGATTACCATGTCAACATAACAAGCATAGATGAAGGGCAAAGAAAATCATTGTATCTATTTTGGATAATGTGCATGGCATGTTGTTCATATCATCAGCCACATCAGTAAGATAAAACAGGAGATGACAAGGTGCAAACGTGGGCTGCTTCACCACAGACTGGATTATAGATCCACAAAAACAAGCATACATATAGGGAGTATTAAGTAATGTGCATGGTATGAATAAGGAATTTGGTTTTACAAGTAAAACTTAGAACTTACGATTCTTACGAACATGCATTTTGGTAGAAACAACAAACTAAACAGCAGTAAACAATAGGGAGTATGAGCAAATTAAACAGCAGTTGAGGATAAAGGCTTTAGAAGGACTGACTTACATTAACAGTTAACACCGGCTTTATAATGCCCTTCTCCATGTCAAGGGAAGGATAACTCAAGAATTTCAGCACAGAATCTTCTTCATAAGCATTTTGTAGAGAGTAATTATAGATATGATAATACTGGAAGAGATAGAGGATAATGAAGATAAGATGCAGATTGATGCTACATAATCAACTACCAATCCCTGGAAGTACAAGCATTACAGGACAAAATGTACTGACAAGAGCAATGGGCTACACTTCTGCACTGGCATTGTCTGTGTATTCTACTTGTTGGTAAGATTAAATATAGATCTGATCTTTTTTAGTAAATGGTGGGTGAGGGAGATAAGATGCAGAATGCTACAAAATGAACCAATCCCTCTTCCCATAATACAAGAGTGTTTTGAACATTGGTGTACTGTACAAAACGTTCTTATATTATGGGACGGAGGGAGTAGCTGTTAATGTAAGTACAGTGATAGACCACGTTCAGTCCTTACAAGAGGACTGCAGAGCTAAACCTCTTCAAAAGCATTGGGTTGATTCTAAATTTATGTAAAAGTCCATACGGATCTTATAATGTCCACCAAATGGACGATTACGAGGCTAACATGTGCAGTGATGCTACATAATCAAACATTTATGAAAGTAAGTATGGTCATACAGGGCAAGAGGTACTCACAAGAGCAATGCAGTGTGTAATATAGTTGCGAGATTCTGTGGTCCCTCGAGAACGAATGTTCTTGTGCTAACAGTTTTCGTACAAGTGAGACATTAAGGCAAATGCAGAAATGTAGTTCAAATTGTGATGTGATATCATAGACAGTACCTTACGCTGCAGCCGAGACCAATGTATAACAAGATTATTCCAGTCACCGTCGGATAAATGTAGCACCGGAGACTTTATAGAAATTTCGTTCAGAGGCTTGCCATCGAAGTGCGCTTGCCTCAGGTAGGAACGATACTTCATCAACGAGTGATTGAAAAGCGCAACCAACCCTTGCTCGTCATCACAATCCAGTTTGCTCCTTGCCTATTTAAAAGAATGAAATCTTGTGTCTTCTATCAGCAGAAACATATGCAGTAATGACCATGAATAACATTAGTACATTACTTACTAGTAAGTTGCGGAGGAAGACTAGAAATTATTCTGTTCTGCGGTATAATCTTTCCATGAAGGAAAGATGCGCACAAAGTTCCTGACAACAACATAAGCTTCGTCTCCTAAACTGGGAAGAAATGGAACAGGGGTCCTATTTGCTGCAATTGGGGCTCTCTCTGGTTCGAAAAGGGATTTGGCAACTGGATTTGGTGTACTCTTTGCTGGAATGGGGGTTTTGTGTCGTACAGCTGGTGCTATGTCAACTGGCATAATCATACTGTTTGCTGCAGTTGGGGTCTACTGAGTTGGGGCATAAGAAATGACCAGTGTAGTAGGGCTAGAGTCTGCTAGAGTTGGGGTATTTTGTGGGTCAGGTCATATTGCAACTACACCTAATGGGCAATTTGATTTATCAGGTGCCACTACCTTTTCCAAATACTTTGCTTGTGCTCCTCCATGATCAGCAATTGCCCTCTTCCTTTTGAACGTCTGATACACAAGAACAGCATTTGAATGGATAAATATGGTATGATGATAGATGGAATATGTACTGAAAATGGATAGGCAGGCCGTATTCACATACACGATGTGTAAACTAAGCTAATGGCAGTTCAACAAAGTAGAAGCAATGCAAAGCATCAGTTGCAAGATATGTGCGAGCAATGTAACCTTGGAAAGTTAGAGCAAGTACCTTGATGGGTGAATAAGATAGGGAATCTTCCTCTGACTCCTCCACTAGGGAGCTACGTTGACTTAGGTCTCGCTCTAGCTCAGAATCACTGTTAGGATCATATTCTGAGCATGAATCTGTAGGTGGAGAGCGTTTGCATTGCATTGCATCCAGACTTGATTTCGGTCCCTTAATGCCAAGTTTGACAGCCATGGCATTGTTCTGCTTTATTCTTTTCATGCACGCAAGCTCATAATCATTATGATGTTGTTCAGAATCTGAGATTCATGAAAACATAAAAAGTAGTCAGATTATCTATGGAATGCATTGCAGATTCAACTCGAAGAGTGTCTCCCTATAAACCCCTGCATATGCAAAGTTCACCTCCCCAACCGTGCTGACCAGACCACACAGAGAAATACAAACCCCTTATGTCTCTATAATAGGCAGACACACATTTCAAAACTGAAGTAGGAACATTAGAATCATATGAAATTCGTATTTGAACAAATAAACTAAGCAATTATGAGTGGCGTAATGTTTAGCTTCAAGGGAAGAGTGTTGCTAGTGCGACACAAAGAAAGTAGGCAGATTGTATTCCATGTAAAAGATCGAAACCTATGTAAAAGCTGGAAATGACACTTTCTTTCTATACAATGCAGTGTTCGTTACCCACACATGATGGAAGAGATCACATAGAGAAATACTATTCCTCATGTCTACGGTTCCAGTATTTAGAAACAGGGTGGTCCACCCTAAAAGAATATAGACAACAAATATGACAAGGCAAGCATAGATGTAGTGAATCAATCATTTACTTGTGAGCTTACTAGGACAAGTATGAAGAATTGTAACTACAGTAAGAGACCGTCCAAAATCTGAATGAAGAAGTTTGTCTAGCACTTATTGTTTGCAACTAATCGACATGAATAATTGGATATTATATCGAATGAGTAAGAAAGACAAGTAAAATTGTCAACAAACCTGGCTTGCAGTAGTAATCTGGGTCAATGTCACTACTACCAACAATCCAAAATGACTAGTTTCTGTTCCGAGGGCCGGAATTTTGAAAACCCTGTGAACTTTAGAGGTACTAAAGATTACCGAAATACATCTGAACCATTAAGTGTAGGTAGCACTGAGCACACAACAAACCCTAATGACAGTCCTACCTAATGAGTAATGAATCAATTAGAAAATGGGTGATGAGGAGTGGCTGCTGAGTGTTGAGGATGTATCTCAGGATAAATCGGGTTCACTTGCTGGGTGTTGCACGCCCGAGCCCTGAACGGACTGGGAAGGTAGGCACGGCGGCGCGCCCGGGCAGCGGTGACGCTGTTGGGCGAGCGGCTCATGGCCTCATGTTAGTCCGGCGTCTCCTCCTAGAGTCATGCCGTCCGGGGACAACAAGTCGCCGGCGAGGCAGGCGGCTGGGGGCGAGTAGAGATCGGAAGCATGCAGCAGAACAGAGGGGAATCGGGGCCTGGGACGACCCAAAATCCTAGGGTGGGCCGGCCCACCGTTGGCACCCTGTAGAGATACACACCCGAGCGGCGAACATGCATTTTCGAAACTAATTTAGGAACATTTAGCTGACCAATTAAACAACTCTGTTTTAATAATATTAGATTCGTATTTGAACAACTAAGCTTGTTTAGCTTGATGGGTGGAGCAGTGTATTATGACACGAAGCACGTATTCTGATCGTATAGTGATCATAAAAGGGGGAAACTCTAAGCATATTTTTTTTAGCAAAAGAGGGTTTCCCCTTCAATTTCTATTAAAGAAACCACCATGGAACCAACATGATCAATTAAACCCTAAGCATGATCAATTAAACTGTATTATGGCTGTGCCATGGCAGATTTGAAGCTACAAAACGGAGAAATGATATTTAGCATCCATTGTTTGCTTCGAACTAAGAGCTAAATTCTAAGAGCTGAAAAGAAAGTAGAGTAACCAAGTTAAGATCTACTTTCCGGTTGAGATCAAAAATTTGAGGAGATATGAAGTACCACCTCTCTTGCGGCGCCGTGTAGGCATCAGCGGTGCGATGGCTGTCGGTGGCGTTGAAGCAGATCTGCGACGGTAGACGGGTGCATCGGGGGATAAGTCCCGTTACGATAGAAGAGAAGGTCGTGTGAGTGGCCCCGGCAAAGAGGACGACGGCGCCGATGAAGCGAGAGGACGCGATGCAAGGCTATTGGTTTGTCACCGTGGATGAGAAACGTCCATCTCTAGCAGTGGACGACGCGGTCTTGGTAGGCGCTTCGGCATGGTGGAGGACGGTGGCGATGGATGTGGTGGAGGACGGCGGCGATGGATGGGGTGGCGGACGGAGGCTGGTGTGGGGATGGGGTGTTCTAGCACGGACGGTGTATGAATGGGAAAATGGAGGGAGAGGTACGGGGAACCATGTTTTTGGGACGCGCCTATCTGAAATATGGGAAAGTTACGAACTTAGCCCCCGTTTATAATTTGGACGTCTTGTCGGTTGGGGATAGGACGGTAATCTTGCATCTTGCCAATATTTGCCCAGAGCAATTTCGGGCGAGGAGAGGGTGGTTGGCGCCCATGGTTGGCACCCACAGTGTATGAATGGAGCTGACAGGTAGGGCATTTGTGTCACGTCTGAGTCAAGTTACAAACCTGCCCCTATTGAAAATATTTGCCTACATCGATTTCGGCCGAGTCGAATTTGTTTTACCGCCCACCATGTATGAAGGGGGAATGGAGGGAGAAACAGAGGTCTTTCGAACAAGCTTGAATCAAATGAGTTTTGACGCCCATGTTTGACGCCCACAGTGTCGGAATGGGCTCAGAGGCGGTCATGTCACATCTAATTGAAATTACTAACCTACCCCTATTTAGAGTAGTGGAAATCGGGCCGATGGATTGTCCGTGTAATGGGTACACAGTAATTTCTATCTCCAAAACACTTGGCTTTGGGCAGCCGACGTGGGAGTGGACATTTTGCTGCGACTTTCGAATTTTGGGACAAAAAGAATCCACGTTTACCCTGGCAACTAAATTCGAATCCATTTTGTATTCCTATATGAATCTTTATAAATCATTCTATATGTTTTTATATATCTTCAAAAGGACGACAAAGATGTATTCCACTGTCATATATGAATATGGTTTACAAATGCCAATACTCAAATTCAGAAACTAGAATCCAGTTTAAGGTGAATTCGAATATTTGGAACACTTCATGTCCAACTCAAATGTCACACGCAGCATAATGTGTACTCCCATTTAGATATGTACACAAGTGATGTATCAAGATTCAAATACCGAGTCAATCAACCAAGAATGTACAGAACTAACAGACATATAAACACTTATAGAGTATATGGATCAATAATATCAACTAACATACATAAGCCAGGCCGCTGTACTTTTTTTGGCTACAACAGCATCCTTTTTTAGCTAGCATCTTGGCCCTTTCCGATGCGTGCCACTTGTGGTCCATCTATAATACTACTATTACTGAATGCACATTCAGCCCGATTGGCATATTTGTAGGTCTGGCACAACAATCCAAATGAAATGTCTCCGAGTCTTATCAATTAATACATACTTGTGCTCAAATAAAATTACAAACCAAAAAACAAAACAAAACAATTATTACATGATCTCTAAAACAAATGGTTTGATTGATTACATGAATAGACAACACAAAGGTTATTCAACTATGGAAAGAACATTTCACCTATGATTTACCAAGTAGGAATTTAATTTCTTTTTTCCTTCAGGACCTTAACAATCTGGTCAGTCTCAGCTTGCTTCGTTTTGAAATCCACCAAATATTTAATGGTTGTCTTGAGTACTGCTTGTGATTGTGCTATTTGCTTCCTCAACATGTCAACTTCATCTCTATGTGCAGAAGCAGAATCTCTTTCTACCACTAGTTTAGCCTCTAGAGCATCAACAGTTGGCAATTCATAATGCACGATTGGGCCGGTGCCACTGCTGTGGGATGATGCAACGTCCATGGGGACCTCGCTCTTTGATCTTGGGCTAACCTGTTTTGCCATTAAAGTTCCGATTGGATTCAGAAAAGTTGAAGTTAGCAAAACATCTCAACTGGGAGTTATAATAGCAAATTAGTTAAACAAACAAGGAATTAAAGAGTTTCAATTGGATGTTGAAAAGTAGTTATTAACATCATTGCAACCCGCTATTGCAGCAGCAAAGCAGTTAAACAAACAAGTAGATATTTAAGTTAAGGCAAACAGGTAATTCTTAACAGTAAGTATCAAACACATAGATAGGCGCAGTCTACAATATGATTAATAGGCTGTGCCATTATGTAATCGGTAGCAAACTAAATTAAGCCAAGCAACATAATTGAACAATTTTGCAATGAGTGGCTAACTAAAATTCCGAGAAGCAGGTAACTGAACTTACGTTAGTTCTTTGTACAGGCACACTGCAACTTCTTTTTCGCTTACAAGGTTGTACGAAGGAGTCCATGGCATCAATTGCTTGGATACGCAGTCCCAATACTTCTTTCTTCCCACACTGCATGGGTAAGTCGAATGGTTAATCTGGTAAGATGGTGCGTCCTTGATATGTTATATGAGGACATGTAGTCAGACTAGTTGTAACCAGACACATCACACTGGCTTTTACTGTATATTTCATGCGATTACTTTTGGCATATCGAGATCTAAGCAATCTACAATAGGATGAAAAGACTGGCATCCTTCACATTATTGGCGAACTCAGTTCATAGAAACAAGCAATTCAACCATTCTGTGGGTAAATCAAAAGTGCCACTGGAATATTTTTCACTATCCAATCATACACACAAAAAGGGGCAATGCCACCATAGGGGCTTGTATGGGCGGCCGCCTCAGGTGGCTGGAAAGTGTGGACCTAGTTTGAGTCGTCCCAGGTTGGCCCATGCTAGTTTTGTTCGTCCCAACAAATGAGCAGGCAATGTAAAAAATGAAGAAAAATGTTTCAATTTGGATGGGCCAATAACATAAGTGCAAGGTAGGCCCTATAGCAGGCTCGCGGCCCAAACGAGCGGCTCCCATATCGATCGACAGCAGGAAAAATCCCAATTCATTCACTCCAGCCTCCAGTCTGGTTTGCTCCTAACCTAGCCACCGCTGGACAGACCGACACAGCACTTCCTCACGCCCTCGTTGGAGGGCGGTCGCCCGGCTTCAAGCGAACGGAAGGACAAGAAGAGGAAGATCCAACCCTGGGTGTAGCCTGCATGGGAGGCAGCGGCGGCAGCACGGGCATGGCATCGAGCTTGCGCAAACGGACAGTCGCAGCTTGCAAGAGTAGCATGTGCAACGAGCAGGTACATCACATCCTTGATTATATCTAATTCAACTCTTCAATTTCTGGCCAATAGTTAAACCTGACGGTGTTGTAAAACTGCTTGTATGTAGGTGGCTAGTCCTATTTATAGGTGAAGGCCCCGGGCCTCTTCCCAAATATTGAGCGGGAAGGGCGCCAACAATTGGCCAATTTGAAGGGGAATATCTGGTACACTTATCCTGACTAAAGTTGGTCCTCGCCTGCGAAAGGCCCTGACGATGACGCTGGCTTGGGCTCCACGATGACCTCCGTTCTGCCGTCCTGCTGGTCTTGGTCTTTGAGGGAGTCCTAGACTAGGGGGTGTCCGGATAGCCGAACTATCATCATCGGCCGGACTCCAAGACTATGAAGATACAAGATTGAAGACTTCGTCCTGTGTCCGGATGGGACTTTCCTTGGCGTGGAAGGCAAGCTTGGCGATACGGATATGTAGATCTCCTAGCATTGTAACCGACTCTGTGTAACCCTAGCCCTCTCCGGTGTCTATATAAACCGGATGGTTTTAGTCCGTAGGACATAACAACAATCATACCATAGGCTAGCTTCTAGGGTTTAGCCTCCTTGATCTTGTGGTAGATCTACTCTTGTAATACCCACATCATCAATATTAATCAAGCAGGACGTAGGGTTTTACCTCCATCAAGAGGGCCCGAACCTGGGTAAAACATCGTGTCCCTTGTCTCCTGTTACCATCCGCCTAGGCGCATAGTTCAGGACCCCCTACCCGAGATCCGCCGGTTTTGACACCGACATTGGTGCTTTCATTGAGAGTTCCTCTGTGTCGTCACCGATAGGCTCGATGGCTCCTTCGATCATCAACAACGTCGCGGTCCAGGGTGAGACTCTTCTCCCCGGACAGATCTTCGTATTCGGCGGCTTTGCACTGCGGGCCAATTCGTTTGGCCATCTAGAGCAGATCGAAAGCTACGCCCCTGGCCGTCAGGTCAGATTTGGAAGTCTGAACTTCATGGCTGACATCCGCGGAGACTTGATCTTCGATGGATTCGAGCCACAGCCGAGCGCGCCACACTATCACGATGGGCATGATTTAGCTCTGCTGCCGGACAGTGCCCTGGAGGCCGCACACGAGTCCGCTCCGACCCTCAATTCAGAGCCGGCTGTGCAGATCGAGGAGGGGTGGTTAGACACTGCCTCGGGGACTGCAACCTCTATGGCGATAGAGCCGAATACTGACCTTGTCCCTTGTGAAGCTCGTGACTCCGAGGTGCCGGACTCCTTGCTGGACTCCGAACCTCCTACGCCCCCTCCAATCGAATCCGATTGGGCACCGACCATGGAGTTCACCGCTGTGGACGTCTTTCAACACTCACCTTTCGGCGACATCCTGAATTCGCTAAAGTATCTCTCGTTATCAGGAGAGCCCTGGCCGGACTGCGGTCAGGACGGTTGGGATGCGGACGATGAAGAAATTCAAAGCCCACCCACCACCCACTTAGTAGCCACTGTCGACGATCTAACCGACGTGCTAGACTTCGACTCCGAAG
Source organism: Triticum dicoccoides (assembly GCF_002162155.2). Taxonomy (NCBI): domain Eukaryota; kingdom Viridiplantae; phylum Streptophyta; class Magnoliopsida; order Poales; family Poaceae; genus Triticum; species Triticum dicoccoides. The sequence goes on from NC_041389.1 coordinate 266,521,408, forward strand.
ACATCGACGGTATGGACGACGATGCCGGAGACGACCAAGAACTAGCGCCTACTGGGCACTAGAAAGCCACCTCGTCATATGACATATACATGGTGGATATCCCAAAGGATGGGAATGGCGAGGGAACATCGGAGGAAGACCCCTCCAAGAAACAGCCCAAGCGTTGGCGTCAGCGGCGCCGCTCTAAATCCCACCACAGCAAGAATGGAGATTCCGGCACCGGAGATAATAATACCCCAGACAGTGCCGAAGACAACCCCCTCCAGCAAGATTCAGCGCAGGAGGATGGAGAGCCAGCCCTCATGAGAGAGCGGCAGACGAAGAGGTAGAGGATGATAATTACATGCCTCCCTCCGGAGACGAGGCAAGCCTCGACGACGACGAATTTGTCGTGCCTGAGGATCCCGTCGAACAAGAGCATTTTAAACGCAGGCTTATGGCCACGGCAAACAGCCTCAAGAAAAAGCAGCAACAGCTTAGAGCTGATCAAGATCTGCTAGCCAACAGATGGACTGAAGTCCTTGCGGCCGAAGAGCATGAGCTCGAATGCCCCTCCAAAAGCTACCCCAAACGCAAGTTGCTCCCCCGATTAGAGGAGGAGGCATATAAACCTGCATCACCAGCGCACAATACGGCTGACCGACCACCTCGTGGCCGCGATAGAGAGGCCTCTAGGCCCTCCACTAGAACCATACCCCGGCATCGCTCGAAAAGCACAAGGCCACAGGGGAACGCTCCGGACTTGCGAGATATATTGGAGGATAAGGCAAGACAATCAAGATCGATCTACGGATCGCGTGGGCGCCCCATGATACGTGACGATAACCGTCGCGCCGGACACAGCAAGTCCGGCCGGGCCGAACACAGCAGACAAAGCTCGCTTGAGCTCCGTCGTGATATAGCCCAATACAGAGGCGGCGCACACCCACTATGCTTCACAGATGAAGTAATGGATCATCAAATCCCCGAAGGGTTTAAACCCGTGAATATTGAATCCTATGATGGCACAACAGACCCCGCGGTTTGGATCGAAGACTATCTCCTTCATATCCACATGGCCCGCGGTGACGATCTTCACGCCATCAAATACCTCCCACTCAAGCTTAAAGGACCAGCTCGGCATTGGCTTAACAGCTTGCCAGCAGAATCAATTGGGTGTTGGGAGGACCTGGAAGCCGCATTCCTTGATAACTTCCAGGGCACGTATGTGCGACCACCAGACGCTGACGACCTAAGCCACATAATTCAGCAGCCAGACAAATCGGCCAGACAATTCTGGACACGGTTCTTAACTAAGAAAAATCAAATCGTCGACTGTCCGGATGCGAAGGCCCTCACAGCCTTCAAACATAACATCCGCGGCGAGTGGCTTGCCCGGTACCTGGGACAGGAAAAGCCGAAATCCATGGCAGCCCTCACATCACTCATGACCCGCTTCTACGCGGGAGAGGACAACTGGCTAGCCCGCAACAACAACCTCAGCAAAAATTCTGGCAGTCCGGATACCAAGGACCGCAACGGCAGGTCACGTCGCAACAAGAACAAACGCCGCATTAACGGCGACAATAATGAGGATATGACAGTCAATGCCGGATTCAGAGGATCCAAACCCGGTCAGCGGAAAAAGCCATTCAAAAGAACTACTCTGGGTCCGTCCAATTTGGACCGAATACTCGATCGCTCGTGATAGATACTCGGCACCCCCGAAAAGCCAGCCAACCACACCAACAGGGACTGTTGGGTATTCAAGCAGGCAGGCAAGCTAATTGCCGAAAACAATGGCAAGGGGCTGCATAGCGATGACGAAGAAGAGACCCGACCGCCAAACAATATAGGACAGAAGGGTTTCCCCCCACAAGTGCGGACGGTGAACATGATATACGCAACCCACATACCCAAGAGGGAGCGGAAGCGTGCACTCAGGGACGTATACGCGATGGAGCTAGTCGCCCCGAAGTTCAACCCATGGTCCTCCTGCCCGATCACTTTTGATCGAAGGGACCACCCCACCAGCATCCGCCACGGCGGATTCGCCGCATTGGTTTTAGACCCAATCATTGATGGATTTCACCTCACCAGAGTCCTGATGGACGGCGGCAGCAGCCTGAACCTGCTTTATCAGGACACAGTGCGCAAGATGGGCATAGACCCCTCAAGGATTAAACCCACAAAGACGACCTTCAAAGGCGTCATACCAGGTGTAGAGGCCAATTGTACAGGCTCAGTTACACTGGAAGTGGTCTTCGGATCCCCGGATAACTTCCGAAGCGAGGAGTTAATCTTCGACATAGTTCCGTTCCGTAGCGGCTATCATGCTCTGCTCGGACTGACCGTGTTTGCAAAGTTCAACGCGGTGCCGCACTACACATACCTCAAGCTCAAGATGCCAGGCCCTCGAGGAGTCATCACGGCCAACGGAAACACTGAACGCTCCCTCCGAACGGGGGAACATACAGTGGCTCTCGCGGCAGAAGTACAATGCAGCCTCTTAAGGCAATTCTCGAGTCCGGCTGTTAAATGACCGGACACGGCTAAACGCGCCCGGAGTAACCTACAACAAGACCACCTGGCACGTTCCGAGCACGCGTAGCAATGCGGCCCCAACCCCAGCCCTCGCAAGATTGCAAGACTGGTCCTTCGCGTACATCATTACGCTCTGGATATACAATGGACATAGGGGGAGGGGAACGACCACGACAGGCCCAGAATGCGGCTTAACCACACTAGGGGCTCCCAAGTGTGTCATTCTTTTTTTCTTTTTCTTTCTTACCCATAGGACTCCGTTCACCAGGGGCCCTGTCCGGCAGTAGACCGGCCGAACTCACGATGCAGCAGCCAGGGAAGGAGAAAGGCTACGACGAATATCCAGGTGGTCTCCATTACGAGCATTAAATCTGTTTTATACACCATTCCGCAGCCTACCCCTAGAGGGGGACATGTTTAATAGTCCCATCCCTTGCTTACCGCACTACTTGTATCGTTCTCCATTCATGGCAGTATTTTTTGAATAAACAATGCATCACCTTTTTGCTTATGATTGCATTCCTTTCTTATACATATGTTCATTTATGACATGTCGCATCCGTACACTTTGGTACGGCTAAATACACCAGGGGCTTAAGTTCCCCACATTATGGTGTGATAAGTCCGAACACTTTCACAAGTGCGGCACCCCGAACTTATAGCATTATATGCTTCGGCTCCGAATCATGTCTTGGGTCAATAGGGTTTGCCCGGCTCCCATGTTTTGGTACCTTACTGTCGGTGTACTAGAGTAGGGGTACCCTAGTATCCCGAACTTGTGCACAGGCAGTTGCAGCACCCCGCGACAAGGCTTGACGGGTGACCGCCAAGGTCCTCCGTGGTTCCTTTGGAGCCATTCAAGAACAAAGTATTCAAGCCAAGGAGACAAGACCCCGGCAAGAGGAGCTTGCCGGGAAGGCCAACCAAGGCATCCCAAGGAACTTGCCACGACGCGCCATGCGTCCCAGCAAGGCCCAGCGAGTGACAAGCTTCCGGACGCGACAAGACAACGACCGCGGCAAGGCGCTTGCCGCGGCAAGCGGCCACTCTGTACCCTCGCTCCAGCGCATCCACCAACGTGTCGCCCTGGGGCCTTTCTAGGCGCACGTGGCGGGAGGCTGTGCAGCCAGCGGTGCGCGGTGGCAAGCGGCGCTGACAAGATCGCCATCGTGGCGAGCGGTGGCGCCCCTGACGGTCCCTTTTCGCACTGTTTGGGCGATGCAGACGGGCATTTAATGCCTTTGTCCCCTGCCGTCAGGGTTAGGTAGGATACACTGTACCGGTAGTTGTACCAACCGCAACTCCCTTTTCCATTTTTGCCCTTACCTACATTGCCACCTGTCGGTGACCCCTTGAGCATATAAAAGGAGGCCCATGCGCAACGTAGAAGGGGGTTCGACTCCAGAAAACCCATACGCCCGGTTTCGTTAGCAGCTCGAGTGTAGTGTAGCACTCAGCGCTCCCGAGCAAGAACTCAATACAATCAGACAAGCAGCAGTAGAAGTATTATCTCTCCGGAGAGCTCCGAAGCTGGGTAAATGGCTCGTGTGCTTCACCTCGATCTGCTCTTCGTGCGATCTCCGCCCCCCGCCGAACCGAAAGGGGCTCGGTCCGCCGGTCCCATATGTGTTCGTGGATCAGTTTCCCCGACATCTTTGGCGCGCCAGGTAGGGGGCGTCGAGGTTGTGTGAACCTGATCCGGCGTGCGCACGAGCTAGATCTTCATCTTCTTCATCAACATGCCACCGAAGAAGAAGGCTTCGGCGGCAGATGTTCCGTCCACGTCGATCCCACCGCCACCGGAGCAAACGGGTGGTGGGGTAGACGCTGGCGGAAGAACAGACGTCGATGAGGGGGCCCACGGTGCTGCCAGGTCCAAGGACAAGGTTGCGCAGACCTCGACGTCCGTACACGTACCGCGCCCGCCTCAGGAGGCGCAGGACCGACAGCGTCATGGTATTCGCAGTACCATACGCTTGTTGGACGAAGATCGAGCTGGTGGATCTCGGGATGCTCAAGACCCGCACGCACGCCAACGTGCTGGCATGAGCGAGACATGGTCGGCTGGACGGGGTACTGCTCCTTCTAACATAGTTAGGAGTCTGAGCATATCCCGCTCCTCGCACCGTGCGCCACTGCCGCCCACCACTCGAGCAGAAGCTTTGGTGCGAGCTCAACTGCTCCTGGATTACCCTCCAACAGCGGACAAGATCGACGAATGGAGGGCCACCATTCAGAGTCTCATCGGCTACACCAACGGTGACACTCCGCGGCAGCCGAGTACATCGCTGCCGCGGCAGGACTGCCAGGAAAGAGCCGGTGGCGACGAAACTGGTGGGGGTGCAACCACCATGCACTCTCCACCCCGAAGGCCAAGATCACCGACTCACCGGATCCACCTTGACAGCGACTCCACCGCGTCATCGGATCCACGAGCTCGTCGCGATCAGCGCCAAGTTCTTCATGAACGACAGCAAGAAGACGCTCGAACTCGCATCGAGCGCCAAAGAGAAGCGCGGCGTCAATCCGACCAGCGCACTGGGCCCTCTGTCGACATGCATGCGCCAGGGGAACCAGGCGACTTGCCGTATGCAGTAGGTTACCCTGCGTTTACTCGTGAGCTGCGGCAAGTCCAGTGGCCCAGCAAGAAAAATTTCAAGCCAGACGTACCAGAGAAGTATGACGGCAAGACGCATCCGTCGGAGTTCCTCAGCATCTACACCATGGCGGTGCAAGCTACCGGGGGGCGGGACGACAAGATCCTTGCCAACTACTTCCCGCTGGTACTCAAGCCCAACGTCAGATCCTGGCTCATGCACTTGCCGGACAACTCCATATCCTCCTGGGCAGATCTATGCCATCAGTTTGTCGGCGCCTTTACAGGCGGCCACAAGCCTCATGGCCAAGAGAGTGACCTTCATCTGCTCGCTCAGAAGGAAGGAGAGCCCCTGCGCAAGTACATTCAGAGATTCAGCCGCGTGCAGCACAACATCCCAGATGTCCACCCTGCCGCGATAATCAGCGCGTTCCATCAGAACGTGCGAAACCGCAGGATGCGGGAGGAGATGGCGATGTGCAAGATCAGAGACGTCAGTGAGCTATACGCCCTGGCCGACAAGTGTGCACGTGTTGAGGAAGGGAGGAGACTCCCCGGAGAGAATACAGGAGCAGCAGGATCTGATAGTGAGGAGACTGCCCCGACAAAGAAAAGCCGGCGGCGGAGCAACAGGAAGAAGAAAGGCAAAGATGTGCTAGTTGTTGAGCAGTTCGGCAATGGAGGCAGCACCAAGAAAGCCAAAGCTGGTAGCACCGGCGAGGCTGTGGCGATCGCCGACAAGCAGGACGGCACGAACAAGCAGTACTGCAAGATCCACCGTGCCAAGGGCCATGATCTCCAGAGTTGCAAGAAGGTCGAGCAGCTTGTCGAGCAGCAAAAGGCTGAATATGAGCAACGCGACAAGGAGAAGGTCCAGGAAGGTGCTGGAGGAGCTGGCAAAAAACGTCCCGGCCGAGGAGGACGCCGCGGCAAGGCCAAGCAGCGGCAAGGAGACAGGCCTCCCCGCGGCCGCAACAAGGATGAAGATGACAACAACGATGAAGATATGGATGATGATGAGACCGATGAGCAGGAGTTCCAGAAAGCCACAGAGGTCCTATGTGTTGACGGCGGTGCTTCTCTGCATACTTCACACCGCCAGCTCAAGCAGTGGGTGCGGGAAGTCAATGCGGCAGAACCACCCGTCGAATCACGCAGGCCTCTGAAATGGTCCAGCACGCCTATCATCTTTGATATTGAGGACCATACTGATCGCATAACTGCGGTCGGGTGCTTGCCGATGTTGGCTTCACCAACTATCCGCAACCTCAAGGTCACTAAGATGCTAGTTGACGGCGGGGCCGGCTTGAACCTGATCTCCTCCGCGGTACTCCAGAAACTCCAGATCCCTGATGGCGAGCTCGAAGAGACTGGCACGTTCCAAGGAATCAATCCGGGAAGGAGCAAGCCGAAGGGGAAGATCACGCTGCCGGTGACATTGGGCAGTGAGTTAAACTTCAGGACGGAGAGGGTCACTTTTGACGTTGCTGATTTCCCATTACCTTACAATGGGATACTCGGCCATCTAGCACTCGCCAAATTCATGGCAGCCTCTCACTATGCATACAACGTACTGAAGATGCCAGGCCTGATAAGCGTCATCTCTGTCCCTGGTGACAAGAAGGATGCTCTTATCTGCACCGACAAGATCTACCGGGAAGCAGCAGCCGCAACAGATCGCAAGTCACTTGCCGTTGAAGCTCCCGGGGCGAAGAAGACCAAGTCCGGCAAGAGTTCTGGTGCCCACTCCGGCAAGCGCACCTCTTTGGAGTGCTGCGCTACCGTCGAGGACGCACCATCGAGCTCCACCGGCAAGCGTAAGAAGGCAATGGCAGCTCCACCAGAGACCAAGAAGGTGTCCGCTAAGGAGGACGGCACTGGTGGTACCTTCACCATCAGTGCCACTCTCGGCCCTAAATAGGAAAGCGCACTCGTTGCTTTCCTGCGGGCGAACGTCGACGTGTTTGCATGGCAACCGTCTGACATCCCCGGTGTTCCCAGGAAAGTAATCGAGCACCACCTTGTTGTCTGTCCTCATGCACGGCCCGTCAAGCAGAAAGTCAGGAAACAGGCAGTGGAGCGCCAAGAATTCATTACAGAAGAAATCAAGAAATTGGAAGCAGCAGGCCTTGTCAGAGGAGTGCTCCATCCTACATGGTTGGCCAATCCTGTAGTCGTGCGTAAGGCAAATGGGAAATGGAGGCTTTGTACCGACTTTACCGATGTCAATAAAGCTTGTCCCAAAGACCCATTTCCCTTGCCACGCATCGACCAGATTGTTGACTGCACGGCCGGATGTGACTTGCTTTCATTTCTTGATGCATACTCAGGATACCATCAGATCTTCATGGCAGAAGAGGATGAGGAGAAGACAGCATTCATCACCCCATGTGGCACATACTGTTTCGTACGGATGCCCTTCGGGTTAAAGAATGCTGGTTCAACATTTGCAAGGGTAGTCCATCACGCTTTTGAACCGCAAATACACAGGAATGTGGAAGCCTACATGGATGACATAGTGGTCAAGAGCAAGGACAGGGCGACCCTGATTCAAGATTTAGATGAGACTTTTGCAAATCTGCGCAAGATCAACCTCAAGCTCAATCCCGAGAAGTGTGTGTTTGGAGTCCCCTCCGGCAAACTTCTCGGGTTATTCGTGTCTTAGCGGGGAATTGAAGCCAATCCCGACAAGATCAAGGTCATTGAGTAGATTGAAGCACCAAAGCGCATCAAGGATGTACGAAGGCTTGCCGGTTGCGTGGCTTCTCTCAGCAGGTTTATCTCTAGGTCTGCTGAGCACGCCCTGCCATTTTTCAAAATTTTGAAAAAGGCAGGTCCAATGAAATGGACTCCGGATGCGGAGGCTGCGCTGCAGGACTTAAAGAGATACCTGTCCTCCGCTCCAACACTTGTTGCACCTAAGCCACAAGAGAAGTTGCTGCTATATATAGCGGCAACCAATCAAGTGGTTAGTGCTGCGTTAGTGGTGGAGAGGGAGGTGGATGACGAGCCAGCAACCACGGCAGATCCATTCAGCGACAAGCAGGGGGCTTCACCGGCAAGCTCTAGTCCCGACAAGGATGGATCTGCGCAGGCGCATAAAAAGATGCAGAAAAGAATGGTGCAGCGCCCAGTTTACTTTGTCAGTTCCCTTCTGCAGGGGCTAGGTCAAGGTACTCTGGTGTGCAGAAATTTCTTTTCGGCCTTCTCATGGCCTCGAGAAAGCTGCGCCATTACTTTCAAGCACATGAGATCACAGTTGTCACTCGTTTTCCGCTAAAGAGGATATTGCAAAATCCAGAAGCAACAGGCAGGATTGTTGAGTGGGCACTGGAACTGTCAAGCTTTGGCCTTAAGTTCGAGAGCACTTCAACCATCCAAAGCAGGGCATTGGCGGAGTTCATAGCAGAATGGACGCCAACACAAGATGAAGAAATTCCAGAAACGAGCATCCCCATCAAGGAAGCAAGCAAAGAGTGGTTGATGTACTTTGATGGTGCCTTCTCGCTACAAGGCGCCAGTGCGGGCGTGCTATTTGTCGCACCCACCGGAGAGCACCTCAAGTACGTAGTCCAGATGCACTTTCCCAAGGAGCAAGCAACAAACAATACTGCAGAGTATGAAGGATTGCTTGCCGGCCTCAGAATCGCAGCCGACCTTGGGATCAAAAAGCTCATTGTCAGGGGTGACTCACAGCTTGTCGTCCGACAAGTGAACAAGAATTATCAGAGTCCGTTGATGGAAGCTTACGTTGATGAAGTGAGAAAGCTAGAAGAGCACTTTGACGGCCTACAGATGGAACATGTTCCAAGAGCTCAGAACGACATTGCTGATGGCCTGTCAAAGTGCGCCGCACTAAAGTTACCTATGGAACCAGGGATCTTTGTGCTCAAGCTGACTCAACCGTCTGTAACACCATCAACTGGACAGAGCAAGAAGAGGAAGTTGATTTCTAGTAACTATTTTCCGGCAGAGCTCCCCGAAGCCGCCGCCAAGAAGGTCCTCAAGATCAACACCAAGAGCGCTGAGGAGCAGTCTGCTCCGACAAGCCCAAGGGTTTGTTCCATTGAAGCAGACGCTCCCGACAAGTTTTGCTTCGGCAAGCTTGCCGGGGAACATCAAGCTCCGGCTGAACCACAGGTTCTCGCCGTAGAAGCGGATGTTCCTGCAGCAGCAGATGTGCCTTTAGTCCTTGTTGTCGAACCGCAAGCTCCAGCATGGGCACAGCAGATTGTCCGTTTCCTTCAGACAGGAGAACTTCCCGAAGAGCAAGAAGAAGCGGAAAGAGTAGCCCGGCAGTCAAGTATGTACCAGTTTGTTGATAACACACTATACAGAAGAAGACTCAACGGTGTGAAATTGAAGTGTATTCCCCGGGAAGACGGACAAAAGCTATTGGCAGAGATACATGGAGGCATATGTGGTAACCACATTGGCGCAAGAGCACTTGCCGGCAAAGCGTTCCGGCAAGGTTTCTTTTGGCCGACAGCCCACCAGGATGCAACTGCACAAGTAACCAAGTGTGAAGCGTGCCAGTTCCATTCCAAACAGATACACCAGCCAGCTCAAGCTCCCCAGACGATCCCTTTATCCTGGCCATTTTCGGTCTGGGGGCTCGATATCCTCGGCCCCTTTCCCCGAGCTGTCGGGGGCTTTGAGTACTTGTACGTTGCAATTGACAAGTTCACAAAGTGGCCGGAAGTGGAACCAGTAAGGAAGGTGACAGCACAGTCAGCAGTCAAGTTCTTCAGGTCGATTGTTTGCCGTTTCGGGATCCCTAACAGGATCATCACTGACAACGGCACGCAATTCACGAGCCGCACCTTCATGCAGTACGTCCAAGATCTTGGCGCCAAGGTCTGCTTTGCTTCTGTTGCTCATCCGAGAAGCAACGGTCAAGCGGAGAGGGCAAATGCTGAAGTGCTGCGCGGGCTCAAGACCAGGACTTTCGACAGGCTGCACAAGTGCGGAAAGAACTGGATTGAGGAGCTGCCGGTGGTTCTTTGGTCGATCAGGACGACACCAAATCGAGCCACTGGCCAGACACCTTTCGCTCTAGTCTATGGAGCAGAGGCAGTTCTCCCCACGGAACTCGTATACGGGTCACCTCGAGTGCTCGCTTATGATGAGCTTGAGCAAGAGCAGCTGCGACAAGATGACGCGCTGCTCCTTGAGGAGGACCGTCTTCAGGCTGCTGTACGAGCTGCTCGATACCAGCAAGCTTTGCGCCGCTACCATAGCCACAAAGTTAATGCCAGAAGTTTCGAGGAAGGCGACCTTGTTCTTCGGCGCATTCAGTCCGCCAAGAATTCCAACAAGTTGACGCCGAAGTGGGAAGGCCCTTACCGGGTGAAACGAGTCACTAGGCCTGGCGCTGTCTGCCTTGAGACCGAAGATGGCATTCCAGTGAGCAACTCCTGGAACATTGAACATCTTCGTAAGTTTTACCCGTAGGGCGCGGTTGCCGGAACCTATTCCGGCAACCACCTTTTGTACAAGTCTTGCCGATGTTGCATGTAATCCTTTGTACAAAGTCGGGCGCAGATTCCATGCATAAGTAAAAATCATGTGCTCCGCACATCTTATCAATTTCATGCTTTCTATTTTGCATATGTTATCTGACACTTTGTGCAGCACCTAACCCCGGTAAGCAGTAACGAGCCGTAAGGCTCCATATCTTTATTTTCTCTTCTTTCTTTTTCTCAAAAAAAGGGGGGAAGGTTCCCTCGCACACAAGTTTGCCTGGGGGGAAGGAGAAGATAATGATGTGGAACAGGCGTCGTTCAAGAAAGTTTCGCCTTGACGGAAACCTTGCCGGGAAGCAAACGACAGAAAAGCTAAGTTGCCAAAGTTTGAGCAATTAGTTTTAAAAATTCTTTAAGTTAACTTCCTTGAACGACCGTGCTTTGTATGGAAAACCTGTGCGCGGAGGAACCAACTCATAGCTAGTTGCGCCCTTACTTTGTTTCGAGTCCGCTCAACAACTTAAGTGAGTTGCGACAAGGTTTCTTGCTGGAAGCAGCACCGCCAGCAGGCTGCTGATGTTCCGCACTCAGCGCTCGCGGCTAAGGTGCCTGCGCCGGCAAGTTCCCTAAAAGCGTAGGGTAAAAACATACAAAGGAAGGAATCAAGTAAAGGAAATAACATAGCAATCGATACCCAAAATAGAGTGATATTACAAGATAGCTTGTCGCAGCTCTAACCGATTGTTCTCATAACATGATGTTGCAGCGACAAGAAAAAGATAAAACGGGCGGCCTAATCTACGCGGTCGCCCTCGACCCTCTTGATTTCTCTCACCTTGTCCACAATGGGTGCGACAAGGGCCTTGAGCGCTTCCAGATCAGCATCTGGCGGCAAGGACTTGAGGACGATGGTGAGGTTGAGGCCTGGGTTGCGGAAGGCCACCTTCACCAGCACCTTCTGAAGAACTCCCGCGCAGATCTTGCGCGACTCGTCGGCCAGCTGCTTTGGAATCTTCTCACGGAGTCGCTGGAGAGCCGTCGCCACGCCTTTGAAGAACAGGCTGAGCTTGGCGCTGGGTTGGAGGTGCTCGTCGGAGGAGTACCCGAGCTCCTCCATTCCCAGCTGCGCCAGCTCCCCGCCGATGGCCGCGGCAATATTCACCAGACCCTCAGTCCAGTGCTCCACCGTCTCCCTGAAAGTGTTCTGGGCAGCAGCAGCATTCGCCAACAGCACCGCGTCGGCCTTGACCTTCTTCGTCAAGGCCGCCTCCCGCTCCCTGGCACCATCCAGCGTCTCGGTCAGGGTGGACAGCTTCAGCTCAAGATCGGCGTTGGAGTCCTTGGCGGCGCTGAGCTCCTTGTTCATCTCGGCGAGGCGGCCCTGCAGCTCGCCATGAGCAGCGGCATCTTTCTCACGCTCGCATTTGAGCGCGGAAAGCTCCTCGCCGCTCGCCTTGAGATCGGCCTCCAGCTGCGCCACCTTCATCTCCAGCTCCTTCTTGGCGGCCTCGGTAGCTGCGGCGGCATCCTTTGCCTCCTTGAGAGCCCCGCCAAGTGGTTGCTCACGCGCGACAAGCTCCTCCTCGTAGCTGTCAAGGTTGGCCTTCCGCTGCACCAACTCGCCTTCCCGCGCGGACTGCTTCTCGGCAGCTAGCCATTGTTGCTCTTCAGCTTCAGCCTTCTCGAGGAGGAAGGCTGTACGCTCCTCGGCGAGTCACTCCCGCTCCTGTGCCAGGGACCGGAGAGCTTCTTGGTTGAGACCCCGGAGCTCCTCTGCGCGCTTCTCCATATCCACTCCCGCCTTCGCGACAAGCGCTTCTCGGGACGCTAGCTTGGCTTGTCGTGCGCGGTAGAGTGACATCAGCCTCCGCAGCAGCCGCTCCTCCTCAGGCTCGTCGTTGCTGCTTGGCATGTCGACCAACGACAGCCCAGCGGAGGCGAGCACTCTTCATCAAAATTTTCTCCTTCGATCGGCGCCCTGGAGCTCGATGCCCACGGGAGCTTGATGAAGATGCCATCGTCGGCCTTCAGATAGGCGCCGGGCTGGGGCTCTTTGGAGCCTGATTCTGCAGCAGCGGCAGAGGGATCGGCGGTCGGTGCAGCGCCTGGCGCTCCTGCGGCCTCGGGGCCGTCAATGCGATCGCCAGACCCCTCGCCTGCTTCTGCGGCGGCAGCCTTGGCGGCCTCCTCGCCGGCGGGTTCATCAGCGCTGGCCTCTCCTTCGGTGGCGACGGTGTCGTCGATGTCGATGCGCGCGTCCTCCTCGCCGGCGACCTCGGTTTCCATCGGCTCCGTGGCAGATGGGCCTGACGACCGAAGAAGGGAGAAAGATCAAGCAAATATCTAGAAGGAAAATCAGAAGAACTGAAGAACCCAAGGGCAGTTTTTCAAGCAAGAGGATTACTTCTGTTGTCCCTTGCCGGAGAACTACCCCTTGCCGGAGAACTCTCCCTTGCCGGAGAGCGCTCCCTCGCCGGGGAACCCTCCCTTGGCGGCGTAGTCGAAGCAGATGGCGTTTCGGGAGCGGCTTCAGGGCGTTCCTGGTGAGGCTGCTCTGCTCCTACACAAAACAATAGTCAGATATCAGCAAGGAAAGAGCACCCATGCGCGCTTGACAGCAAAAGATAAACCATATACTTACGCTGGGGGCTGCGCTGGGGGCTGCTTTGAGGAATGGTGGCCGGGTCCGACAAGGTGGCCTCGGAGTCATCTCCTGCTGTCGCGGTGGGTTCGTCCTCGATGACAATCACCGGGACCTTGGCCCTCTTCGCTGCTCTCTGGGTCAGAGTCCTGAAAAGGAATGGATTCGGAGTAAAGCAAGTCAGATACAAGATAAAACAGCAAGAATTGAGGAATTTCAAGTACAGCAAGGAAACTTACTCTTCTTCTTCCTCGTCGGAGCTGAGCGCGGAGAGATCGAAGTCCGGCTCACCTCCAGTGCGGCGAGGTGGAGGAGTAGGTTCCCTGGGCCGCTTGGCGGGATCAGAAGTGGCGGTCCGGTAGGGCCCCGCTCCAGTTGCTGCAGTGGCATGAGGTGCTCCCGCGGCAACAGTGCTTGCCACGGTGGAGCGCGTCGCGCGCTGCGGCGGCTGTTGACCCGTCTGCCGCCCCGCTACATCCCCGGCCCTGCGGAGACGCCTTCTTGGTGCAGCTGGGGGCTCCACTTGCGGCAAGCTGTCTGAAGGTTCGGTCCCGACAAGCCCTCCCTCGCCGGGCTCGCTCGACTCGGCTTCAGGCTCGGCAAGCTCTTCCTCGCCGGCGAACTCCTCTCGCTCGACAAGGCTCGCCGCCTCTGCTGCCTCTGCCTCCTCCACGGTGAACCCGAACTCGCCCGCGGCAGCCGCTGCTGCCGCCTCTTCCAGCCTGGTGGCGATGCGCTGCATCTCCGCATCGGTGGTGTCACGGGTGAGGCTCTTCTGTTCGTCAGCGCGGACTGGCACTTCTTCCAAGTTGTCGAAGAACGCACGCACGAAGTCATCCGCAGGTTCTTGCCAAGTTGGGGCGATTCCGTGCGAATCGCACAACGGCATCATTGCGCGGATCCGGTCGAGCGATGAATTGTTGCACAACGGAACGACGCCCCTCGGCAACATGAATGGATGCTGAGGATCGCGTTTGAACAGCTCCAGGAGCATCACATCCAGCTCCAGGACGGTGAAGTTGAAGTTGAGGCCCGGGCGCAGCCTCATGATATCCGTCGAGTTCTTGAACTCCCAGGCGGGTCTCCCCCTCTCCTGTAGGGGGGCGATGCGGCGGCGACGAAAATTTGCACCAACGGCGCCTACGGTGAGCCCGGCAAGCCTAAGGCGAAGGATTCGAGTGACGGCGATCTTCAGCCTGTCATCTTCCGGGGCCACGTTGCTCCAATCGTTACCTCACACTATAGGGGCTTGGCGCAGGGCAGTGAACGGCTGCGGGTTCTCCTCGACGATCCAGCACCACTCTGCTCTCCACTCCTCCCACTTGCTGCGGAGCTCACCTTCCAGATATGCTTCCTTCTTGCCGACTCTCGAGATCCAAGCGATCCCGCCGGCAAGAGGCTCTCCTCTCTCGACCCGAGGCATAAAGAAGTGGCGGAAAAGGGCTACATTGGGATGGACTCCGACAAAGTTTTCGCAGAGATGTGCGAAAACAGCCATGGTCAGGACAGCATTGGGGGTGAAGTCAAGGAGGCGAAACCCGTAGGTGTTCATGATGTCATAGAAGAATTCAGAGAAGGGCTGCAGAGCCCGCAGTAGAAGAACAGCGCGAAGAAGGGGTACCCGTTTGGAGCCAGTCGCGAAGCGGCAGCCGGGAGTACCCTCGTGCGCGGATGCGCTCGCGTCTCCGTCGACCAGAAGAGGTAGTAGTACTCCCTCAGCTCCTTCGCGGCAAGCTGATGGGGGGAGATGGCCCGCTCCTTTCGCAGTGCCGCGAGCCGCTGCGCCTCGACCGATTTCACGCCCTTCCCCTTGTCGGCTTTCGGAGCCATGGCGGAGGTGGTGGGGAAGTTCGACGGCGTTGGTGGTGCTGGTGACAATGGGGGGCAGAGCGCTGCTCTCTTTCAAACTTCGGGAAGAAGGGGGGAGCGGCGGAGATTTCCGAGATTGAAGAAGCAACTGGCAAGATGGGCGAACTGCCCCTGTTTCCCCTACTTATAAAGGGGGAGGGGGCGGACGTTTTCGTCCTTCCGAATAAAGAAACCACCCACGATCTCTCCCACGACGCCGCATTCAACGCGCGCCGTTAGGGAAGAGCGCGGTGGATGCGGAGTGAGAAACGGCATAACCCAGGCCGCGCATGCCCGTGCCCTGTTTTGGGCCTGGCCCAACAGCGCTCAGCACCGTGTGTGGCCCAGGCCCGGGGGCTCCTGTCGGTGTACTAGAGTAGGGGTACCCTAGTATCCCAAACTTGTGCACGGGCAGTTGCAGCACCCCACGGCAAGGCTTGCCGGGTGACCGCCAAGGTCCTCCGTGGTTCCTTTGGAGCCATTCAAGAACAAAGTATTCAAGCCAAGGAGACAAGACCCCGGCAAGAGGAGCTTGCCGGGAAGGCCAACCAAGGCATCCCAAGGAACTTGCCGCGACGCGCCACGCGTCCCGGCAAGGCCCGGCGAGCGACAAGCTTCCGGACGCGACAAGACAACGACCGCGGCAAGGCACTTGCCGTGGCAAGCGGCCACTCTGTACCCTCGCTCCAGCGCATCCACCAACGTGTCGCCCTGGGGCCTTTCCAGGCGCGCGTGGCGGGAGGCTGTGCAGCCAGCGGTGCATGGTGGCAAGCGGCGCTGACAAGATCGCCATCGTGGCGAGCGGTGGCGCCCCTGACGGTCCCTTTTCGCACTGTTTGGGCGATGCAGACGGGCATTTGATGCCTTTGTCCCATGCCGTCAGGGTTAGGTAGGATACACTTTACGGGTAGTTGTACCAACCGCAACTCCCTTTTCCATTTTTGCCCTTACCTACGTTGCCACATGTCGGTGACCCCTTGAGCATATAAAAGGAGGCCCATGCGCAACGTAGAAGGGGGTTCGACTCCAGAAAACCCATACGCTCGGTTTCGTTAGCAGCTCAAGTGTACTGTAGCACTCAGCGCTCCCGAGCAAGAACTCAATACAATCAGACAAGCAGCAGTAGGAGTATTATCTCTCCGGAGAGCTCTGAAGCTAGGTAAACGGCTCGTGTGCTTCACCTCGATCTTCTCTTCGTGCGATCTCCGCCCCCCGCCGAACCGAAAGGGGCTCGGTCCGCCGGTCCCATAGGTGTTCGTGGATTAGTTTCCCCGACACTTACGTTCCGTTGTATCGGCTAAGGTAGCACTGGGAGAACCACTGCGATTGCACCCCAGTTGAGCTGGGTGAGCGCCTCAGTGGAGAAAGCTAAAACTGACCGTCATGATGAGGCGAGAGCCGGTCGCTGTTCGAGAGGTTTTTTCGAGTCCCTAAAGACTTATGCCGCTTAGAGCGAGGAACCGGCTTTGTCCGGCCCAGGCGTGGATAGCGCCCCAAATTCGGCCTTCTGAACACTAGGGGCTTCGCCGAAATTTAAAATTATAGAATTCTATGGCTAAGTGAGAGTGTTCAAGCATTATAAGTCCGGTTGCCTCATTCGTTGTGTTGAGCGCCTCCCTACATTGACCCAAATATGGGAACAAGAGTGCTCAAATTTATCCCGAACACCCCAGCACTCATGGCATGGGGGCTGAAGCCGACGACTTGCCATCTCTCAGATTTGATAAACAGCCGCACAGAAGGTAATATTTTAAATCAACAAGCGTTGCTTAGCGCATATGAACAAAGTTTTCAGCGCACAGGATAACAAAATGCGAGTCTACTCAAATATTACATTTTTGGAGCACTCACCCGCAATAATGCGGGCACCCTTTAGGACACCCTTATAATACATCTCGGGCGTGCGATACTACTTGCCCGGCGGTGGCGGGTCCGTCACAAGCTTCTCAGCATCCATCTTGCCCCAGTGCACCTTAGCACGGGCAAGGGCCCGACGGGCACCTTCAATACAAGCGGATTGCTTGATGACTTCAACCCAGGGACAAGCATCCACCAGCCGCCGCACCAGGCCGAAGTAGCTCCCAGGCATGGCCTCCTTGGGCCACATCCGAACTATGAGGCCCTTCATGGCCTGTTCGGCCACCTTGTGGAGCTCGACCAGCTGCTTCAGCTGGTCGCTAAGGGGCACCGGATGTCCGGCCTCAGCATACTGAGACCAGAAGACCTTCTCCGTCGAGCTCCCCTCCTCGGCCCTGTAGAAAGCGGCAGCATCGGACATGCTGCGGGGCAGATCTGCGAACGCTCCTGGAGAGCTCCGAATTCGGGTAAGTAACAGGTAATTCACATTCACATGCCTGCTTTGCATGAAAAATGCCTTACCCGCCGCTATTTTCTTCAACGCCTCGATTTCCTGAAGGGCCTTGTGGGCTTCGGCCTTAGCGGCTTTGGCACTCTCAAGAGCCGATGCAAGCTCGGACTCTTGAGTCTTCGAGTCGCGCTCCAAACTCTCATGCTTTTCCACGAGAGCCTGGAGCTCTTGCTGTACCTCCGCCACCCGCGCCTCCTGCTTCTCTCGCCCAGAACGCTCCACGGCCGCATTACGTTCGGCCGCGGACACCGCCTCCTTCAGGGTCGCCACCTCATTCGTGGCCCCTGAAGTACCCACGTTATCCTTGTCATTTCTCTTGCAACCAAATCCTTTTCTGTAAGGTACAACTTTAATAAGGTGTTACTCACCTTCCTTGCCCTCGAGCTGCTTCTTGGCACGGCCGAGCTTGTTCTCGGACCGCTCGAGGCTTTTCTTCAAAGCATCGACCTCCGCAGTCAGTGCGGCAGAGGTCAACAGCGCAGCCTGCAAACCCATATTGACATATTTTTTAAGACTCCTGCGTATATCTTTTTAGATCCTCAGTCCGGCTTTTCTTTCCGAACACCGAACCGAGCATCAGGGGCTACTGTCTATGCGATACTATTTTACATATATTAATATTCTTACCTCAAAGCCTGTTAGAAGGCTTTGGTCAGCCCGCTTTTGGCGAGCTGAACCTTCTGAATCACCGCACTCATGACAGTGCGGTGTTCCTCCTCGATGGAAGCGCCGTTGAGCACCTCCAGCAAGTTATCCGGCGCCTCTGGTTGGACGGAGGACGCTGGCGTCACGGTCTTGCCCTTCCTACGAAGGGGCCGCCTGCCGGACTCCGGAACCACTGCAGGTTCCGGTGCGGAGTCCGGTACGAAGTCCGGGAGGTTGCCCTGTGGCACCTCCGGGGCCTCATCCTCCGGGTGGGTCCCTCTCTGGGATCCCACCTCGGCGTCGTCGGCGTCACGGGGGGTGGAGGCGGTTGGAAGTGAAGCACTATTCACATCCGACGTACCCAAGGACCCGCTCGACGAAGCGGGAAGATCGTCCTTGGGCGGACTGCAGGGTTGTATGCGGCATTAGAAAGACACCGTGTGGCGAAAAGAAAAATCATGAAGTTATTCGGGAGTCCGGATAGTTACGATCTCGCCAAGGGCTTGGCCCTTGAAGGCCAATCCTCGTCGTCGTCACCGGCGTTGGCGGAACAGTCCAGGGGAAGAGTCCTTCCCTTCTTGGACCCTTCGGCCTCCCTCGTTGGGGAGGCCTTCCTTTTCTTCCCTCCCCCCGCTGGGGGAGAGGCCTCTTTCTTCTCCTCCTCGTCCTCGTGGAAGGAGTCCGCCTCGGAGTCATCAGACGAGGAGTCCGATAACCCCTAAAAACGGGAACTCTTTCGAGTGCCCGTGGCCTTCTTCTTGGCCTTCTTCTCCGGCACCACGTGGGGTGCCGGAACCAGCAGCCCTGTTAAGCGAGCGTCTGCTGGGTCTTCTGGCAAAGGAGCCGGACAGTTAGTCTGCCCGGCCTTCTTCAGCCAGTCCTGTCAAAGGAGAGGGAGTTTAGATCCCACATAGAGTCAAACTATGAAAAGCAAGTGTCCCATAAAGGATAACATGGCTTACCTCGTCAGCTGGACGCTGCGAGCGGAATCCGCGATCTTCAGTAGCGGATGCGGGGGCCTCGGCGCCCTTGAACAGCACCTTCCAGGCCTCTTCGTACGAAGTGTCGAAGAGCCTGTTCAAGGTTCGGTGCTGGGCCGGATCAAACTCCCACAATTTAAAGACCCGTTGTTGGCACGGGAGAATCCGGCGGATGAGCATGACCTGGACTACGTTGACAAGCTTGAGCTTCTTGTTCACTAGCTTTTGGATGCAGGCTTGGAGTCTGGTCAGCTCCTCCGAATCGCCCCAGGTCAGGCCACTCTCTTTCCAAGAGGTGAGCCGTGTGGGGATGCCAGATCTGAATTCAGGGGCCGCTGCCCATTTAGGGTCACGCGGCTCGGTGATGTAGAACCACCCCGATTGCCACCCCTTGATGGTTTCCACGAAGGCACCCTCGAGCCAAGTAACGTTGGGCATCTTGCCCACCATGGCGCCTCCGCACTCCGCTTGGCTGCCCTTCACAACCTTCGTCTTGACATTGAAGGTCTTGAGCCACAAGCCGAAGTGGGGCTGGATGCAGAGGAAGGCCTCGCACACGACGATAAACGCCGAGATGTTGAGGATGAAATTCGGGGCCAGATCATGGAAATCCAGGCCGTAGTAGAACATGAGCCCCCGGACAAAGGGGTGAAGTGGGAAGCCCAGTCCGCGGAGAAAATGGGGAAGGAATACCACCCTCTCATGGGGCCCGGGGGTGGGGATGAGCTGCCCCTCGTCGGGGAGCCGGTGTGCGATGTCGCTGGACAGATATCCGGCGCTGCGCAGCTTCTTGATGTGCCCCTCCATAACGGAGGAGGCCATCCACTTGCCTCCCGCTCCGGACATAGTTGGAGAAGGTTGAGGTGAGATGTGCGGACTTGGACGCTGGAGCTCGAGTACGCGGAGATGGATAACCAAAGGAGGAAGAAGGCGCAGGTAAAAAGGTGGATCCTTATCCCCTTATATATGGGCGGACGAAACTATGCGTCCCCACCGGCCTGGTAAAACTCGCTTTTCTCCCAAGCGCCGCAATCAATGGTGCGGTTGGGTTACCCACGTACGTATTGATGGGAATCCCAAAATAAGGGGAACACGATCTCTGCTTCGACAAGACGTGCCAAGGAAATCGCCTCACTAAACGCGCTGACGTGGTATAATAAAAACGATTCAAGTAAAGGCTTGGTTGTGGTGTGACGTCACGCCACAGAATACGTCAGCAGATTGAACTTTTGTAAATATTATTCTCTCTACGGTGGAATGTGGAATTTATTTTGCAGAGCCGGACACTATCCTGGTGTTCACAATCTTCTATAAATTATTCGGATAAGGAACCCGCCTTGCAATGCCGAAGACAATATGCGCGCCGGCCTCGTCGTCATTGAAGCCTGGTTCAGGGGCTACTGAGGGAGTCCTGGACTAGGGGGTGTCCGGATAGCCGAACTATCATCATCGGCCGGACTCCAAGATTATGAAGATACAAGATTGAAGACTTCGTCCCGTGTCCGGATGGGACTTTCCTTGGCGTGGAAGGCAAGCTTGGCGATACGGATATGTAGATCTCCTACCATTGTAACCGACTCTGTGTAACCCTAGCCCTCTCCGGTGTCTATATAAACCGGATGGTTTTAGTCCATAGGACATAACAACAATCATACCATAGGCTAGCTTCTAGGGTTTAGCCTCCTTGATCTTGTGGTAGATCTACTCTTGTAATACCCACATCATCAATATTAATCAAGCAGGACGTAGGGTTTTACCTCCATCAAGAGGGCCCGAACCTGGGTAAAACATTGTGTCCCTTGTCTCCTGTTACCATCCGCCTAGACGCACAGTTCGGGACCCCCTACCCGAGATCCGCCGGTTTTGACACCGATAGTCTTGTTGCACCGAAATGGTTGCCTTTGCTTGATACCCTTGCCTGCGCTTGCCCCCTTTGCACCAAAGGGGAAACAAGGACTCTGCACAGGCCGGCGCCCGCCTGGCGCCTGCCTGCGCCTTGGTTGTCATGGCTTGCATCACGGGCACCACGTGAGGTACCCTGCCTTGATCTCTCTGCCTCCTCGCGAGCCAGCCTGACGAGGCTGTGCCTGAGGAAGCCTCCTGTAGTCCGCCCCGCGAGGCTTGGCCCCTCGCGAGGGTCTTGAGCATGTGTCGATGAAGATGGGCCGTACTGGGCCACTTCTCGAGCCACGCCGCAGGCCACATGCAGGCAAGTCTGGCTGCCCCCATTCCCAGAACGCCGACAGTAGCCCTCGGGCCCAAGGCGCGCCTGGACTTGGCTTAGCAGAGAAGCGAAGAGGCAAGTGCGAAGCGCCGCGGGCCCCAATAGCATGTGGCCTTGGGCGCCATGTGGCGGTTGATTGGACGCGGGCGTCCTGGCTCCCCCATGACGCCTTAGCAACTGCATGATTTAACAAGTCCATGCATGCAAAACGGGTCATGATTATCTGTGATCTTGGAGGCCGTCTGTTAGCCTCCCGCAGCTATATGTATGGAACGGCGCGAGCCCCTCTGGCTTATCCCTCCTTGCTACTCTCTGTCTTCTTCTCGGCCGCTCGCCATCCCCATGCCTCCGCCGAAGAGGTTCTCGGCCGCGGAGAAAGGGAAGGCTCGCCAGGAAGGGCCCGGTTCCCCTCCAACCAAGCGTGGCCGGGGGCCGTCCTCGTAAGCACCCCGCTGCCCCTGCTGCGGCTTCCCAGGGCCGTGGAAGCAGCCCTCTGCGCAGCGGTGGGCGTCCGACTGTCGTCGAGAGGTATGTTGGGGCTGCGCTTCTGCTCGGCGGAGGTGCTGTCGGAGTTCGTCGTGTGGTCGGTGGACCCGACCGGCACCTGGCTCCAACTTCCCTGTTTCTTCATAGGTGAGCTTCTGGCTGGTGCCCCGGGAGGCCTTTGGCTTCAGGCAGATGGTTGTTGCAGCAGGTCCTCTTGGGCTACCTTGGAGGTCTCCACTACCGGGGAGGCGGCCTTGACCCGTGGCTGGCGAACATTTGCCCGCGCGCGCGGCCTGCACCGATGTTGCACTCTGCACTTCAAGTTTGACGGCGACGCCACCCTTTACGTGAGGGTGTTCGGGGAAGACGGCCGCCGTGCCGGATGCTGTCCTGAAGACGATGACCGCGGTCGCGCGCCCAGCCCCAGCGTTGGTCAGGGTGAAGGGGGCGGAGGGCGCGCGGGCAGCAGAGCCCGAGATCCACCAAGCTCCGGCGACTCCCCTTCGGGTAGCAGCTCCTCCAGTGGTGGTCGCGACCAGCCCCCTCGTCGTTGCCCTCGTCTGGGAGAGGGAAGCGGGTCGGCCCGCCGCCGCGCTCCGGTGAAGCAGGAGGTGGAATCCAGCTGAGCTTCTAAAGCAGTACGAGCCTTTGCTGAGAGCTAGTGCCGAGCAAGTCATCCCCCTTTTGCTTTCCATTCTTTCCTGCGTGAAAAGAATGTAATACGTTGCCCCGCGGGGCATGCTGAACTGTTGCTGTTTTAGTCGGTGCATTGTTTCTACTGCTTATGTGCTATGTTTTCATTCTGTGTGCCTATGCGTGAAAACCACTTATCTTGGGGGGCTTGTCGCGGTCCTCGCCTCCTGAGGCTAGTGCCTCGTCTTGCGCCTTGTGTCCTGCAGAGTTTAGTCAGCAGGGGTAGTCCCCAGCCTTGGTAGTGAGGGGAACCAACCCAAACCCCGTGATCGTGCCGCGATGCCCGTGGGGCACGGTCTGGGAGGGGTGCTCCTGCAGCGGACTCGAACAGGGAAGTTCCAAATAGCTGGGCGGAAAACACTCGCGAGGGTGCCCACGCTCCCCCCTCGTGAGACTTTGCACGGGAGAAAACGAAACGAACAAGTAAAACGGAAGAGTCGCGAGCTCTAAATGGAAACAACTTCGAAAAAAACTTCAAATAGGAACAAACATGCCAACTGCGGAAAGCAAATGAAAGAGGCCGCGTCCGGCACCTAGTCTAGTCTTCGACGTCTTCTCACCAGCGCAGAGCTAAGTGCTGCCACTGGGCGTGGGCAGGAGCCCCCAAGGCCCGAGGGCGGCACTCCGGAGACTCTAGGGCGTGTACAGCCCCACTCATTATTACGTGAGAGTGTCACGGGCGGCGAGCTTCACAGGCGTTTGCTTTCTTCACAGGCACCGGGCCTTTTTCCAAAACACACCAACTTCACAGGCACCGGGCCTTTTTCAAAACACAGCAACTTCACAGGCATTCGCCTTCTTCACAGGCACCGGGCCTTTTTGAAAACAAAGCAACTTCACAGGCATTCGCCTTCTTCACAGGCACCGGGCCTTTTTCAAAACACAGCGACTTCATAGGCATTCGCCTTCTTCACAGGCACCGGGCCTCTTTCAGGGGTAAAACCTTCGGAGGTGTTGGATGTTCCACGCGTTCTGGATGGGCACTCCCTCCTGGGTCTCCAAGCGTGCAGAGCCGGGCCTAGAAACATGAACAACCTTAAACGGGCCCTCCCACATGGGAGAGATCTTATGCAGCCCCTCCCCGGAGAGAACCCGTCTGAGCACGAGGTCCCCTACCTCGAGAGTCCTGGGGCGGATGTTGCGGCAGTGGTATCACCGCAGTGCTTGTTGGTACCTTGCCGCCCGCAGGGCGGCTTCTCGGCGATGCTCCTCCCCCAGCAAGAGATCCATCCCCCGCATGGCATCCTGCTGCGCTTCGTCGAACGCCAGGACCCAGGCTGAGCGAGCCAACACAGAGGTCCTAAGGGGCCTCAAGACCAGAACCTTTAAGAAGAAGCTGGAGGCCTACGGCAGGGGCTGGTACGACGAGCTCCAGTCCATGCTGTGGTCAATCCGCATGACCGCAACCAAGCCGACTGGCGAGACCCCGTTCTTTCTGGTTTATGGAGCTGAAGCCGTTCTCCCTCACGAGGTCAGACGTCGTTCCGCGCTGACCATTGCTGCACGGGTGCGCCACCGAAGCGTAGCATATCTGTGTTCCAAGGTTAGCACAGTATGTTTTGAAGAGGTTACTGGTGAACTGCGAACCATTGTCGGTGATGATGCGGTTCGGCACCCCGAATCGGCTCACGAGGCCCTTGATGAACTTGACCGCGGAGCCTGCGGGGATGGTGCAGACAGCTTCCACCTCAGCCCACTTGGTGAACTTATCCACGGCAACGTAGAGGTAGCGGTAGCCCCCTGGCGCCCAGGGGAACGGGCCTAGGATATCCAGTCCCCAGACTGCGAAGGGCCACGAGAGGGGTATAGTCTGCAGACCTCCCGCCGGCTGATGGTCTGCTTGGCATGGAACTGACAGGCCTCGCAAGCTTTTACCAGTTCCGCAGCATCATTGAGTGTCGTGGGCCAATAGAACCCGCTGCAGAACGCCTTACCGATGAGAGTCCGCGATGACGAGTGATGCCCACAGTCGCCATCGTGTATGTCTGCCAGTAGCTCCTTCCCCTGCTCCCTGGAAATGCAACGCAGGGACATCATTCGGTTGTCTTCGGTAGAGCTCCCCATCCTTAAGGCAGTATGTTGTGGCCTGCCGTGCCACACGCTCCGCCTCCCCCTCCTTTTCTGGCAATGTGCCTCGCATCAGGTAACTCTTGAGCTCCGTGATCCAGCACCCCTCCTGAGGTTCCAGCGCCAGGAGCAGGCGCGCTCCTGATGTCGGGCCGCAGACCGGGGCTCTCGAGGCAGGTGGCTGGGGGAGCTCCCCTCGGGGCTGTGCCGTACTTCATAGCGATGGCGTCACTGAGGGCTTAAAGAGCCGCTCCTCGAAGACGCCAGGCTCCTGAGGTAGCCGCCTGGATGCCCTCTTTGCGATGTCTCAGCCTCTTGATTGGTGCCGCGAGGCACATGCTGCAACTCCAGCCCCCAAAACTGCTTCTCCATCCTGCGGACCTCCGCAAGGTAGGCTTCCATGTGCTCGTCCTTTGGTTCGTATACTTTGTTGGAGAAGTTGACCAGGAGCTGCGAATCACCCTTGATGGTGAGGCGCTTCACCCCCAGGGCGACTGCGGCCTTCAGGCCTACTATCAGGCCTTCGTATTCTGCTATGTTGTTGGAGACCTTTTCCCCATGCTGAAAACAGAGTGGCACGGCGTAGTAGAGCTTGTGTTGAGTGGGGGATACGAGTACCGCACCAGCCCCTGCGCCGTTTCGGGAGAATGCCCCGTCGAAGTACATGACCCATCCGTTCGGTGCCTCGCTCCCTGGGGAGAGCGATCGATCCTTGCCAGCCTCGAGGCCTGGTGCCTCTGCCCATTCCGCCACGAAGTCCGCAAGCGCAGCCCCTTTGATGACTCTGGTTGTGCTGAATTCTATCTGGAACGCCTGCAGCTCGATGTTCCTGGCGACAATGTGCGGCTCCCAGCCCATCAATGCCACGGGGATGGGCGCTGGCCCAGTCGGGGCGACGGGAGCCGAAACGGGAGCGTGGACAGGCGCGGCGTCTTCCCGCAAGGCCAGTTCAAGCTCGTCCCAAAGCGCCTTATGTTCTTGAGACTCCGGCTGGGTGTCTTCCTCAGGAAACTGGAACACTAAGGGCAGACCATCATGATGCGGCATGGCGTACGTTTAGGTCAGGCTAGTTGGAGGTAGACGACAGGAGAATCGGAGAGGAAGACAGAGGATTGTAGCGATACCGGGTAGTGCGGGGTTGATTTTAAACTGCAGCGCTGGCGACATTAAAAGTGGGAGTAGTTGGGACGACGGTGGGCGGCGGAGCCTGGTCAAAGGGCTCGCCTCCCGATGAGCATGCATAGCGGTCTGCTTGCACACCTCCCTGACAGTCGGCGCAGCGGTCTGCTCGCACGCCTCCCGTCGACTCACACGCTTGCTCGGACGGCACCTGCCGATGAGAAGCGGGGACTCGTGGCGGCACGTAAACGCCCACGGTTTCAATAGTGAAAGCGTTCGCCTTAACATGACAGGTCTTTGTTCCAAAATACCTTGGCTCTTCATTTGTGCAACTTGTCATAAGCAGCTTGTCTCAAATTGAAGAAAAAACTTACGAAGTAATATTTGTGCCATATCACGTGACCATGCTTAGTTTCAAGAATTTATGCTCACTTTTGGATTTTCTGAAATTTAAGATCCAGGATTCGAAACAATATCATAACCTGCATCATGCAATAAATTTTCAAGCCGTACATCTGTCCTGTTGTATCTCTTAAGAAAGGATTTGGTCAAACATTTTGCTTAGTTAGACTTCAGACAAGTTATATATGCAGAGTAAAGGATAATCCCTCCGTACCAGTGCATTGCCTAATATATTTTCTCAAGTACTAGGCACGAACAAAGGGCTCAATTATGTGCTCATCCTGGTGTAGTAGTAGTAGTACTAGGCAATGCAGTTGACGGGTGACCTTGACGAGCGGCGACCGAGGGAATTGAACCGTGCTCGTCACGTTAGGTAACGTTGTCTAGTTACTAAAGCATCACTACTAGGGAAAAGCCTATACACAGACGCTTACTAGTAGCGAGGGTTAAAAACCCTCGCTACTGCTATTTACTAGTAGCGCAGGTTTTTAAACCTCGCTACTACTAAGTTGATAGCAGTAGCGCGGGTTTTTAACCCTCGCTACTACTAAGCGGTCTCTACCGTGCCCCCCGGGACATGCCATAGTAGTAGCGCGGGTTTTTAACCCTCGCTACTACTAAGTTGATAGCAGTAGCATTGGTTTTTAACCCTCACTACTACTAAGTGGTCTCTACCGTGCCCCTGGACCATGCCATAGTAGTGGCGATGGTTATAAACCCGCTCTACTACTAAGTTGATAGTAGTAGCGGGGGTTTTTACCCCACGCTACTACTAATCGTCTGCCATAGTAGTAGCGCGGGGTATGGCCTGATC
>NC_041389.1:266548288-266582964 GCF_002162155.2 Triticum dicoccoides
AAAGAAAATGATGAAAATGTCAAAAAAATAAAAGAAAATAAGTTTCCCATGTGATATGTGGTCTAGTTGTTGCGAAAATTTGCAAATATGAATTTCGACTTCATTTGCAAAATCTCTCGAGAATTTGTAAAAATGGGCATAACTTTTGCATACTAACTCGGATGAAAAAGTTTTTTATATGAAAATCATCTACTCGAAAAGTTACATCCGAATTTAATCGGGGGAACCCCGTTAAACATTTTCAAAATCCTCAAAAACCTAACGGGAAAAAAGTTAGGGGGCTTTTAAGATCTGGAGGCAAAAAAATTCATCATATTTCAGTTTTTTTTTTATTTTTTGTTAAATCTGGTCAAACTATGGTCAAACTAATTATTCAAGAATATTAGTGTTACTAAATAATTATTTCAATTTTTTTTGAATTTTGGTCAAATCTGGTCAAACTATGGTCGAACTGTGGTCAAACAATGGTCAAACTAATTATTCAAGAAATATTAGTGTTACTAATTTTTTAGAACAATAGTTTCAAACTCAAACAGTGAAATGTGTGACTTCATGCTCAAGCTAAATTCCTGAGGTTAATAGGATTGACATCTTACTATTGTCAGGAAAACAACAAGTGCAGACTTGGAAACGAGGGAGAATAGAACCCGGAAGTTAAGCGTGCTCAGGCTGGAGTAGTGAGAGGATGGGTGACCGTCCGGGAAGTTAGATGATTTGGAATGATGAGGGGTGATTAGAGATTAGAAATTAAATTGAGCAGCGATGAGGGGTGATTAGAGATTTGAGGTTAAAATAATTCAGAAATTTGAAAATTAGGGGAAAAAATCAAAATTATTTTCCGAAAAAATTCAAAAATAATAATCAGAGATGAGAGATTAGTAGTAGCGCGGGTTTTTACCCACGCTACTACTAACGGATGTAGTAGTAGCGCGGGTGGCAGCCGCGCTACTGCTATACGTTAGCTGTAGCGCCTTATTAGTAGCGCCGGCCCCCGCGCTACTAATAGGCCCAAAACCCGTGCTGCTGCTAGGCTTTTCCCTAGTAGTGCATCCCTCTGTTGTTCATCGGTAGTCATTATGGACCGGGGACATGAGGGGAGTTTCCTAGGGATGGAATTCTGGCCGCCAGATATTTCGACTTGAAACACTGAGGCTCGACTGGTTGGGGTTGCCTAATGTGCGTACCACGCACGCCACCGAAGGACACAAGCCCGGTTTTTTTAGGATCAACACGAGCCAAGGTCTGGCTGGTATTGGGTCCTACCATTCGAGAATACGAAAGGAACCTTTTAAATTGCCGAACGAATCTATGTGTATTACAATACCCGTATTTTCCTTGCAAATACTAATCTCAACATGGTAATTGATTTCTGACGAGTTGTTGAATTAGAGTGAGTTTGTGATATAGTGATCTCAAAGTTTTCCAATGCAAATTCAAATTTAAAAGATGAACAATATGGAGGTGACAAAACTTTGTATGTATCAAGCATATGACCACACACACACACAGAGACTGTCAGGACCCCGACTCGATGTCACATCGATCTAGCCGGTAACACCTCATATCACCTTGCGGCCTCACGCACGGTATCCCCACGGGTGTCGCCTTACCATTGCCCGGGACCGTTTGCGCATTTTGGCTCACGTATATGATAGTGTCGCTAGCATCCATATGATAAAGAGCCCGGGCTGACATGACTAGTCGTAAACCCAAAGTGGCACAGACTTACAGGGACAGGCATCCATGACCCAGCTTCGAACGTGTCGGTCATCAGCAAATGGGTCCGGGCCGTAGCACTGGGCTAGCAGGACTCCGGTAAACCGGGCTGTAGCGGGCTAACAGGACTCCGGTACTCAAAGCGTGACATTTCCCCGAAGGGACAGACACAGGAACGAAGAAGGACACATGCCGGCCAGCCTAAGTGTTCCAGAGCAGTAGCAAGCTACCATGGCTCAGCGGTAACACTAGGAGACATTTCCCGGTAAGAGAGGCTACTAAAGATAAACAACTAGATAGTCAGATCCCACACATACCAAGCATTTCAATAACATACACACAATATGCTCGATATGTGCAATACAACATGGCATCACAAAATGACTCTACGACTCAAGTAGTTTATCAATAGGCTCCGAGGAGCGAGATATTACAAACATGGGTCTCATGACCCAACACTCAGAGCATACAAGTCAAAGCACAAGCGGAAGCTATCATGTCTGGGTACAGACATCTATAAATGAAAAAGGCTGAGAAGCCTGACTATCTACCAGATCCTGCCGAGGGCACAAGATCGTAGCTGAGGTAACAAGCTAAACGTCGAAGTCCACGTGGAACTACTAGTGAGACTGAAGTCTCTCTGCAAAAACATAAAATAGGCAAACGTGAGTACAAATGTACCCAGCAAGACTTACATCAGAACTAACTACATATGCATCATTTTCAACAAGGGGATGGTGGGGTTTAACTGCAGCAAGCCAGCTTTGACTCGGTGGCTATCCTAGACTACGACTGCAAGCGACTCTTTTGAGGTGGCGCACACGAGTCCACATATTCACCAACCAATACACCACTATGGATCCGCTCCCGTCTCCCTACGAGAACGCCATCCATAGCACTCACGCTTATCTTGCGTATTTTAGAGTATCCACTTTCACTTGTCTATGAACTGATATAAGCAACCCAGAAGTCCTTTTCCGCGGACACGGCTATTCGAATAGATGATGTTAACCCTGCAGGGGTGTACTTCTTCATACATGTTTCCACCACTTAGCGTCTGCACACGACATGTGCTCGGCAGACTTCAAGCGAAAGCCGACGTGGGTGTAGACCACGACCTACCTAAACACTTAAGCCTCTGGTCCAGGTTTATCGCCTATTCAGGTTCCATCCGCAGGGAGTCCGGCCGAGGTTTCCCATACGGCCCCGAACGATGTGAACAGGGTTCCCGAGATACCTAACGGGTATTCGGTACACCGTGCCACGTACCTACCGCATCACAGCCCACCCCTACGGTCAGCGCTGTCCACGGCCTCCAGTAGACTACAAACACCAGAAACTACTTGCAACTCCTGGACAGAGAGCTAGGGTGAATAAGAAGTCGAGCGGGGTCATATTTCAGGGCCCAATGCATGGTAGTAGTTGTATCTTAAATCACACATACAGATCTCAGTGCTTAAGGTCGGCTTCAATGAAACAACCCACCATGTACTCCTACATGGCCTCTCATCGATACCTTTACCAAATCGTGTTCACCACACCACTCTCATTACCGACATAATCATTTCACTCTAGCCATCACCCAGATGAACCAGACCTGACACGACTCTAAGCATAGCAGGCATAGCAAGGTAGGAACAACACATACATATGGCTCAATCAACTCCTACACATGCTAGTGGGTTTCATCTAGTTACTGTGGCAATGACAGGTCATGCAGAGGAAATGGGTTCAACTACCGTAGCACACAGCAGTTTGAAACGCGTTGTCTTAATGCAGTAAAAGAGAGCAGGAGCAAGAACATGGGATTGTATCGATATGATCAAATGGTTGGTTGCTTGCCTGATGGTTCGATGCACTGATACGGTTCTTCGTTAGGGTAATCAGGGTACTCTTCGGGGACAGAACCTGCCGCAGAGAGCACCGATACACAAACATTACCAAACAGTATGCAACAATATGATGCATGCATGAAACATGGCAATATGAGTGTGTTGGGCTAATGCAACTAAAACCAGAAGGGTTTGAACAAATTTGAATCAAAGATTCAAATTTCAAACTCAAACATGGCCTTTTAAAGTGCTTTTCCTTGTTCTGTTTAAAACATCAATTTAACTTGTTTGATCATGCATGAAAATAGTACAGATGGATAGATTGGATTTTTCTGATCATTTTTCATATATAATTTGTCCAATTTGGAGTTACAGAATAAAAGTTATGAATTTTTGAAGTTTAAATTATATTCTGGAATTTCCTGATCTAAATTAAATCCAGAAAATCAATTACTGCGTCAGCCTGACATCAGTGTGATGTCAGCAGGTCAACGGAACAGGTTTGGGTCAAACCTGACAGTGGGTCCCGCATGTCAGGGTGATTATTTTA
The DNA here is from genome assembly GCF_002162155.2 of Triticum dicoccoides. Classification (NCBI taxonomy): domain Eukaryota; kingdom Viridiplantae; phylum Streptophyta; class Magnoliopsida; order Poales; family Poaceae; genus Triticum; species Triticum dicoccoides. The sequence continues at coordinate 266,552,387 of NC_041389.1, forward strand.
ATTAAAATTTAATTAAAACTAATCCTGTTTAATTAACAGGGCTGGGCCCCACCTGTCATTGACTCAGGGGAGTCAACTAGGGCCCACCCGTGGTCAAACCCGGGTCGGCTGCACCGGCGTTTAGCCGCCGGCGAGCCCGACGCGGCGGCGGAAGTGGTTTTGGCCATTGCGGCCACCAAATGGGCCGCGGAGACCACCGGAGGGGAGCTGAGGACAAACCGCAGCTCTTGGCGGAGTCCGTTGGGGTCGGGGTGGCCGGAGTTGGCGCCGGCGACGACGTTGGCGGCCACCGGGGTTCGGTCGGAGGTGAACTTGGCGCTAGAGGGTTCGGTGAGGCTCGTGGAGTGGCTAGCTAGGTGCTAAGTGACACGGTGAGTAAGATGGACACCATCTTGTGGCCAGAGGATGACCGGGAGCACGTCGGCGACGAGGTCCACGGCGGTGGGTGCGGTTGAGCTCCGGGAGGTTGCTACACGGCTCGGGAGCAAGAACGGAAGGGAGGGGAAGATGGCTAAGCTCACAGTGAGTGCGACGGAGTCCTTGGTGCGGCCGGAGATGGACCGGAGCGACGACGGTGTTGAAGGGGATCTCCGGCGACGGTGAGCTCGGGCGAGGTCGGTGCGGTGGTCTCGGGCGTTGCGAGCGCTCGGGGCTCGGCTGCTCGATGAAGTGGACAGCGGCGGAGCTCCTGGACACGGTGAGACGGCGTGGGGTGGTCGGAGGGCGTGGCTACGGCGAGGGGGTGGCGGCGATGGCGTCGGCCATGGCTGGGGCGTGCGAGGGGGAGGAGCTGGAGAGGAGAGGGGGTGTCTGGGGGGTTCGGGGGAGAGAGGGAGGCCGATCCACGACGTCACCTGGCGAGGGGAGCGGCGAGGCGGCGAGCAGGTGCGTGGCGCACGCCGCGGTCGCCGTCGGGCACCTGCCTGCCTGCCTGGCCGGCAAGCAGCTCGCTGGAGCGGTGCTGGGCTGGGCCGGCAGGTGGGCCGGGGCAGGCGCCAGGTAAGCTTTCCCCCTTTTTTTCTGTTTCTGTTTTTATTTAATATATCTGCAACTTTGTTGAATTTAATAAAATACCTAGGCAACTTCAAAAATCACCAAATCACTCCTGGTCCATAGTTGGATTATTTCCAACATGAAACATTTTAGTTTGGAGGTATTTGAGCATTTAAATATTTTATATAATTTTAAATGCCCAAATTCAAATATTTATGAATTAATTCAAAAACCCTAAGATGGCCTAGGAAAATGTGCACCACTTTTGGCAGAGGTTCTGAACCAAGACAAAAATGATGGGCATTTTAGAAGGGCATTTCAGGTTCATTGAAAATTATTTTAGTAAACCCTAGTTGGTTTCAGAGGGGACTGGGGGTTCTATCATCCCCATTTCAAGTTTCTGATGAAAGAGTAAACATGATGCAACACTCTAATGCATGACTAGCTAGGGTGTGACAACTCACCCCCACTCAAAAGAATCTCGTCCCGAGATTTGGGTTCCTCCGGGAAGAAGGCGGGGTACTCGAGTCGAAGACGATCCTCCCTTTCCCAAGTTGCTTCATCCTCAGAATGGTGCGACCATTGAACCTTGAGAAACTTGATATTATGACGTCGAGTGGTACGTTCGGCCTGATCGAGGATACGAATGGGGTACTCTCGATATGTAAGATTATCTTGGAGATCAAGCGTTTCGTAGTCCACTCCACGGATAGGATCCGAGAAGCAACGCCTGAGTTGAGAAACGTGGAAGACATCGTGGACTCTGGAGAGATGCGGAGGTAGTTCCAGCTGGTAGGCAACTTCTCCTCGTTTGGCGAGAATGCGAAAAGGTCCAATGTAACGAGGAGCCAATTTGCCTTTGATACCGAAACGATGGGTACCCTTCAGAGGGGTGACCCGAAGATAAGCCTTCTCGTCAACCTCGAAAGTCATAGCCTTATGCTTTCGGTCATATTGACTCTTTTGACGGGTTTGGGCTGTTTTCAACTTTTCACGAACGATACGAACTTGTTCTTCTGCTTCCTGAATCATGTCCGGGCCAAAGAATTGTCTTTCCCCGGTCTCTGACCAGTTAAGGGGTGTTCGACACCGTCGTCCATAGAGAACTTCAAAAGGGGCTTTGCCCAAGCTAGATTGATAGCTGTTGTTGTAAGCGAATTCGGCAAATGGAAGGCACTTCTCCCAGTCCATCCCGAATGAGATAACAGAGGCTCGAAGCATGTCCTCTAGAATCTGGTTGACGCGTTCCACTTGACCACTCGACTGAGGGTGGAAAGCAATGCTGAAGGAGAGACGGGTTCCCATAGCATTTTGGAAACTTTCCCAAAATCGAGAGGTGAAGAGGCTTCCTCGATCCGAGTTAATTTCCAAAGGAACACCATGGAGAGACACTATTCGGGAGATGTATAAGTCTGCCAGCTGACTAGCGGTTATACTCTCACGAACAGGTAAGAAATGGGCTACTTTGGAAAGACGATCGACAACGACAAAGATAGCATTATTCCCTCTCTTGGTCCTGGGAAAACCGGTAATGAAATCCATGCCAATTTTATCCCATTTCCATTCAGGAATAGCTAAGGGTTGAAGGGTGCCAGCAGGCCGTTGGTGCTCTGCTTTTACACGACGACAGACGTCGCAATTAGCAATATATTGAGCAATTTCTCTCTTCATCCTAGTCCACCAGAACCTCTGGCGTAGGTCCTGATACATCTTAGTACTACCGGGATGAATGGTGAGAGGGGATTCATGAGCCTCCTTAAGGATTAACTGCCGTAGCTGCTGGTTCTTGGGAACCACTAGACGGTTCTCAAAGTACACAACACCATGATCATTTGTGGAGAAACAACTAGCACCTCCGCTAGCAATGTTCTCTTTGATTTTAGATATTCCCTTATCTCGCTTTTGGGCAGCGATGATTTGATCCGTAAGAGTAGGTTTTGCCACCAAGGTGGAAAGAAATCCTTGAGGAACAATGTGAAGGTTAAGCTTCCGAAATTCCTCATGGAGAAGCGGTTGACTTTGTTGTAACATCAGATTGTTACAATAAGATTTACGACTTAGCGCATCAGCCATGACGTTGGCTTTCCCTGGGGTGTAGGTTATTCCTAAGTCGAAGTCTGTGATCAATTCAACCCAACGTCTTTGCCTGAGATTCAAATCCGGTTGGGTGAAAATGTACTTCAGACTTTGGTGATCAGTGAATATTTCGCAACGATTACCGAGGAGGTAATGTCGCCAGGTCTTAAGTGCATAGACTACAGCTGCAAGCTCTAGATCATGAGTAGGATAATTCTCCTCGTGTGGGTGCAATTGCCGTGAAGCATAGGCAATTACGTGTCGATCTTGCATGAGAATGCAACCTAGTCCTTGTCGCGAGGCGTCGCAGTAGATAACAAAGTCCTTGAGAAGTCTGGCGGTACCAGTACGGGAGCAGAAGTCAGGCGTCTTTTCAGTTCCTGAAAGCTGTGCTCACATTGTGGAGCCCACTCGAACTTCTTATCTTTCTTGAGGAGTTCGGTTAGAGGTTTGGCAACTTTGGAGAAGTTCTCGACAAAGCGACGGCAATAGCTCGCTAAGCCTAGAAAACTCCGAACTTGCTTGACCGATTCAGGTGGAGTCCAATTAAGGACGGCTTGAACTCGCTCAGGGTTAACAGCAATACCTTTACCAGATATTACATGACCCAGATAGGTCACTTCTGACAACCAGAATTCACATTTAGAAAATTTGGCATAAAGGCGATGCTCTCGAAGTTTCTTCAACACTAGCCTTAGATGTTCGGCATGTTCTTCCTCGTTCTTGGAGTAGATGAGTATATCATCGAGGTAAACCACGACGAATTTATCCAAATACTCCATGAAGATTGAGTTCATTAACCGAGAAAAGGTGGCTGGAGCGTTGGTTAAACCGAAGGACATGACGGTGTACTCGTATTGGCCGTAACGAGTAACAAAGGCCGTTTTAGGGATGTCCCCATTTCTGATTTTGATTTGATGGTAGCCCAACCTCAAATCCATCTTGGAGAAGACTGAGGATCCAACGAGCTGATCGTACAGGTCGTTGATCCTGGGGAGTGGGTATTTGTTCTTGATTGTGACCAAATTGACAGGTCGGTAATCTACAACCATCCGGTCCGTACCATCCTTCTTCTTGACGAATAGGACGGGGCAAGCCCACGGAGATGAACTAGGTTGGATGAAACCCTTTTTCAAGGACTCATCGAGTTGTTTCTTAAGCTCGGCTAGTTCTAGGGGTGCCATCTTATAAGGTCTTCTAGCAATCGGAACGGTTCCTGGAATGAGGTCTATTACGAACTCAACATCCCTGTCAGGTGGAACACCTGGCAATTCCTCTGGAAAGACATCCGGGAAGTCACGGACTACCGGAATGTCCTCAAGGTCTGGCAAAGGGCTGGCGTTAAGAGAATATAATTGTCGCTTAGCTATTCGGGTCAAGACATTGACTATCTTTCCCGAAGGATGGGTGAGTTGAACAGTCCTAGAGAAGCAATCGATTTGGGCATGATGAGCCGACATCCAGTCCATACCCAAAATGATATTAATATCTGAAGATTTAAGGGCTATCAAAGACGCGAGGAAAACAAGTCTGTCGACTTGGATTTCATTTCCATGGCTTACTCTAGAAGTTTGCCATTTGGATCCCGGAGTTTGAATTACCATAGAGGTTGGCATATCACCGAATGCGACGTTATGCAAACGAGCATAGTTTTCAGATATAAAAGAATGAGAGGCTCCTGTATCGAAAAGAACAGATGTCGGGTGGCAATTAACAAGAAGCGTACCGAGAACGACGTTGGGATCCTCTTGAGCTTCTTCGGCAGAGATACAGTTGACATGGCCACGTGAAGCGGTGACCGGCTTGGCGTGGAATATTTTTCCTGTCGGCTTGCCACGGCCAACAGCTTTAGCAGATTGATTGGGGTTGGTCTGGGGACACTCACGCATATAGTGGCCAGATTCCCCACACTTGAAACAAGTCACGGAACTGGTACGTGGAGGAGCATTGTTAGATGGACCCCCATAAGGCTTGGCCGGTGCAGACTGTTGGACAGGGCGAGGCGCCTGGAAGGATGGCCTCGGTGTGAACCTGGGTGGCAGGGCGGTGTTGGGCACCCACACGCGGCGCTTCTGAGGACCAGCACCGGATGAGGAACCCATATCACGGCCATGCTTGCGTGTTGCGTCATAGTCAGTCTGACTCGTTTCAGCACTGATGGCTTTGTTGACAAGTTTCTGAAAAGATGTGCACTCATGCAGACGGAGGTCGCGGCGAAGCTCAGGACTAAGTCCCTTACGGAACCTCGCTTGCTTCTTGGCATCAGTAGACACTTCCTCAGTTGCATATCGTGCGAGATTACCAAACTCCCTGCTGTAAGCATCCACAGAAAGTCGGCCTTGGGTGAAAATGCAAAATTCTTCACGTTTACGGTCCATGAGACCCTCCGGAATGTGATGTTCACGGAAAGCCTCACTGAACTCAGCCCAAGTAGTGACATGGCCCGCCGGGCGCATAGCTCCATAATTCTCCCACCATAGGCTGGCGGGGCCTTCGAGATGATATGCAGCAAAGGTGACCTTGTCAGCCTCCGCTACCAGCGCGGAACGCAGCTTGTGAGAGACACTGCGAAGCCAGTCATCAGCGTCGAGAGGCTCGACGGAGTGGTGGAACGTAGGTGGATGCAATTTGATAAAATCACTAAGTGACACCACGTTAGTCCTCTGATGGTGTGCTGTGTTCTGTTCAATACGCTCCAACAAACGGTTGGTCTCCCGCTTGTTTCTCTCAGCTTCCATCATAACCTTGGCTAGTGAAGGAGGATGAGGCAGATTTGCATCCCTGGCTTCACTGCCTTCGGTCTGCTCTTGAGAAGCAGGGTTAGCGCGCGTGTTGACCATCCTAGGTAAACAAGACAATGATTTAGTCAGGATGACAAAATTCTGACATAGGGTAAAAATGTAAGGAATAACTCGAAATGCAAGATGATCATCCGTATGACATGGTAGATACAGAAACTGCTTCTTTATTCCATCGTCATACACACCATACAGGGTTTAGTACAAGACCAAACAAAGTACTATTACGGTGAAAGAGGATTACATCTCATCGGAGGCATTCCAAGCTCCTATACATTATTTTTCTACACCTCCGGAAGGAGTACAAACTAGGTCATATCCCACGAGTCACGCGGGATGATAGAAGACACAGCTAGTGCGAACTAGTGATACTACTGCTAACTCAGACCGATCCATAGTAGTCCTCGTAAAAGTCACCTCCATAGCCTGGGAGCTCAACATGATCATCCGGAAACAGGCGATCTCGCAGAGCTTGTGGACCATAGGGGCTAGGATGAGGCCTTGGACCAACAAACGGTGGCCTGCGGGGACCGCGAGGTGGGGTGATGCCTCCTACATCACGCCAACCCATCACGTCTGGCAGAGCAGATCTCACAGGATAGAGATCGCGCATATCCGAATATCCAGCTTGCACCGCCGGTGCAAACCGAGTCAAAGTAGCCCAGTGGTCAGCACGGGTATTGAAGAGCTCTAACCTCAAGGCCCGATTTTCACGGTCCTTATCCTCGAGCATCTCAGCAGTGGTGCGAGTCCGTGAATCCTCCTGGGTGGGGTCAGCATAGATAGCCTGGAGATACCCTTGTGCTCCCGGAAGTGATCCTGACATATACCGGAAATCAGAGTCCCGAAATAGACCAGATCTGACTCGCATAATGGTCATCATAGAGTAGGCGGCGTCCTGCACAGCCATCTCAATAGTAACCCCGAGTCCATAGGAGCAGTGAAGGGGCTCGGTGGATCCAGGATAAGATGGAAATATCCTGACAGTGCAGAGATACTGGCTTTGATTAAAGTCTCGAAATTGCTCTTCGACCGTGTACTCAGGATACCAGCGGTATCCAGCCTCAGTCATTACCCTAACCAACTTGGCAGTATGGCCGGGTACATCTAGGCATCGAGTCAGGCGAACCACTTGATTGAGGTCGCGAGTGGCCATCTGAAAGCACAATCATAATGCAAAGGCATTAGAATTTCTAGCAAAATTTCGGCAGCATAACAGCTGTAAATGCTCAAGAAGGATTTTGAGACATTTGACAAAGGATTTCATACACACTCAACATCATCATATCAAAGTTCTGAATCCATTCTAACAACATAATGTGGTAGTAGAACTGAACTAGGTTTGTATCCATCAAACTTATAAGGTACTACTGATTAGTAACACGTGATCCTGATAGAGAGTATAGATCCTAATTCCTTAACCCCCGGTGGAAGAATGGACTGACTCAGATCAGAATGTCATAAGATAGAGGAGTAAAAAGAGCCTTACGTTCCAACCCACAAACAATTCCCCTACATATAACTAAAGAATTTCTAGACTCAACATCGACCAGTTTGGCTTGGAGAACCTACAGGCAGTCCGGCTCTGATGCCAACGCTGTCAGGACCCCGACTCGATGTCACATCGATCTAGCCGGTAACACCTCATATCACCTTGCGGCCTCACGCACGGTATCCCCACGGGTGTCGCCTTACCATTGCCCGGGACCGTTTGCGCATTTTGGCTCACGTATATGATAGTGTCGCTAGCATCCATATGATAAAGAGCCCGGGCTGACATGACTAGTCGTAAACCCAAAGTGGCACAGACTTACAGGGACAGGCATCCATGACCCAGCTTCGAACGTGTCGGTCATCAGCAAATGGGTCCGGGCCGTAGCACTGGGCTAGCAGGACTCCGGTAAACCGGGCTGTAGCGGGCTAACAGGACTCCGGTACTCAAAGCGTGACATTTCCCCGAAGGGACAGACACAGGAACGAAGAAGGACACATGCCGGCCAGCCTAAGTGTTCCAGAGCAGTAGCAAGCTACCATGGCTCAGCGGTAACACTAGGAGACATTTCCCGGTAAGAGAGGCTACTAAAGATAAACAACTAGATAGTCAGATCCCACACATATCAAGCATTTCAATCATACACACAATATGCTCGATATGTGCAAATACAACGAAGCATCACAACATGACTCTACGACACAAGTACTTTATTTAAGGCTCAGAGAGCCATACATAACATACACAAAGGTACGGGTCTCACGACCCAACATACAAGTCATACAGTCATACAAACCAGCAGCGGAAGTAACTTGTCTGAGTACAGACAACTAGTAAAATAAAAGAGGCTTGGGAAGCCTAGCTATACTACAAGGTCCTTCACAAGCTCAGGGTCACCACCTGGGTCTTTAGCCTACTCGTTGATGTCAACGTCTACATAGAACCCATCAGAAGGGGTTGCCGCGTCTTCTGTAAAAATGTAAATTATAGCAACATGAGTACAAAGGTACTCAGCAAGACTTACATCAGATCCTACATACATGCTTAGTATCAAGAAGGGTTGGTGGAGTTATTGCAGCAAGCCAGCTTTGACTCTTGGCTAGACTATCCTACGAGACTCCAACTTGAAATGGTTTTGCGCACACGAGTCCACTACTCACCACTTCAATACACTACCGAGGATCCGCCTCCGTCTTCCTACGGAAGAGCCATCCTCGGCACTCACACTTATCTTGAGGCTTTTAACAGTTTCCATTTACTTGTCTATGAACTGTATAGGCAACCAAGTAGTCCTTTACCGCGGACGCGGCTATTCAAATAGATCATGTTAACCCTGCAGGGGTGTACTTCTTCATACACGCTCTCACCACTTACCGTCGTTTACACGACATGTACTCGGCAACCTTCAAGCGGAAGCCCAACGTGGGTGTCGGCCACGACCTACCTAATCACCTAAGCCTCCAGTCCAGGTTTATCGCCTATCCAGGTTCCATCCGCAGGGAGTCCGCCCGAGGTTTCCCATACGGCCCCGAACGATGTGAACAGGGTTCCCGAGATACCTAACGGGTATTCGGTACACCGTGCCACGTACCTACCGCATCACAGCCCACCCCTACGTTCAGCGCTGTCCACGGCCTCCAGTAGGCTACAAACACCAGAAACTACTTGCAACTCCTGGACGGAGAACTAGGGTGAATAAGAAGCCGAGAGGGTCCATTGGTTTCGGGCCCAATGCATGGTAGTAGCTGATTCTTAAATCACACATACAGATCTCAGTGCTTAAGGTCGGCTTCAATGAAACAACCCACCATGTACTCCTACATGGCCTCTCATCGATACCTTTACCAAATCGTGTTCACCACACCACTCTTATTACCGCCATAAACATTTCACTCTAGCCCATCACCCAGATGAACCAGACCTGACACGACTCTAAGCATAGCAGGCATAGCAAGGTAGGAACAACACATACATATGGCTCAAACAACTCCTACACATGCTAGTGGGTTTCATCTAGTTACTGTGGCAATGACAGGTCATGCAGAGGAAATGGGTTCAACTACCGTAGCACACAGCAGTTTGAAACGCGTTGTCTTAATGCAGTAAAAGAGAGCAGGAGCGAGAACATGGGATTGTATCGACATGATCAAATGGTTGGTTGCTTGCCTGATGGTTCGATGCACTGATACGGTTCTTCGTTAGGGTAATCACGGTACTCTTCGGGGACAGAACCTGCCGCAGAGAGCACCGATTCACAAACATTACCAAACAGTATGCAACAATATGATGCATGCATGAGACATGGCAAAATGAGTGTATTGGCTAATGCAACTAAAACCAGAAGGGTTTGAACAAATTTGAATCAAGGATTCAAATTTCAAATTCAAATATGGCCTTTTAAAGTGCTTTTCCTTGTTCTGCTTAAAACATCAATTTAACTTGTTTGATCATGCATGAAAATAGTACAGATGGATAGATTGGATTTTTCTGATCATTTTTCATATATAATTTGTCCAATTTGGAGTTACAGAATAAAAGTTATGAATTTTTGAAGTTTAAATAATATTCTGGAATTTCCTGATTTAAATTAAATCCAGAAAATCAATTACTGCGTCAGCCTGACGTCAGTGTGACGTCAGCAGGTCAACGGAACTGGTCCAGGTCAAACCTGACAGTGGGTCCCGCATGTCAGGGTGATTATTTTAATTAAAACTAATCCTGTTTAATTAACAGGGCTGGGCCCCACCTGTCATTGACTCAGGGGAGTCAACCAGGGCCCACCCGTGGTCAAACCCGGTCGGCTGCACCGGCGTTTAGCCGCCGGCGAGCCCGACGCGGCGGCGGAAGTGGTTTTGACCATTTCGGCCACCAAATGGGCCGCGGAGACCACCGGAGTGGAGCTGAGGACAAACCGCAGCTCTTGGCGGAGTCCGTTGGGGTCGGGGTGGCCGGAGTTGGCGCCGGCGACGACTTTGGCGGCCACCGGGGTTCGGTCGGAGGTGAACTTGGCGCTAGAGGGTTCGGTGAGGCTCGTGGAGTAGCTAGCTAGGTGCTGCGGAACTTGGTGAGTAAGATGGACACCATCTTGTGGCCGGGGGATGACCGGGAGCACGTCGGCGACGAGCTCCACGGCGGTGGGTGCGGTTGAGCTCCGGGAGGTTGCTACACGGCTCGGGAGCAAGAACGGAAGGGAGGGGAAGATGGCTAAGCTCACAGTGAGTGCGACGGAGTTCTTGGTGCGGCCGAAGATGGACCGGAGCGACGACGGCGTTGAAGGGGATCTCCGGCGACGGTGAGCTCGGGCGAGGTCGGTGCGGTGGTCTCGGGCGTTGCGAGCGCTCGGGGCTCGGCTGCTCGATGAAGTGGACAGCGGCGGAGCTCCTGGACACGGTGAGACGGCGTGGGGTGGTCGGAGGGCGTGGCTACGGCGAGGGGGTGGCGGCGATGGCGTCGGCCATGGCTGGGGCGTGCGAGGGGGAGGAGCTGGAGAGGAGAGGGGGTGTCTGGGGGGTTCGGGGGAGAGAGGGAGGCCGATCCACGGCGTTAGCCGGGCGAGGGAGGCGGCGAGGCGGCGAGCAGCTGCGTGGCGAGCTGCGGTGCCGCCGCCGAGCACCTTGGCAGCCTGCCTGGCGAGCCAAGCAGCTCGCTGGAGCGGTGGCCGGGCTGGGCCGGCCAGGTGGGCTGGCTGGTGGGCCTGCGGTGGCGCCAGGTAAGTTTTCCCCTTTTTTTCTGTTTCTGTTTTTATTTAATATATCTGCAACTTTGTTGAATTTAATAAAATACCTAGGCAACTTCAAAAATCACCAAATTACTCCTGGTCCATAGTTGGATTATTCCCAACATGAAACATTTTAGTTTGGAGATATTTGAGCATTTAAATATTTTATATAATTTTAAATGCCCAAATTCAAATATTTATGAATTAATTCAAAAACCCTAAGATGGCCTAGGAAAATGTGCACCACTTTTGGCAGAGGTTCTGAACCAAGACAAAAATGATGGGCATTTTAGAAGGGCATTTCAGGTTCATTGAAAATTATTTTAGTAAACCCTAGTTGGTTTCAGAGGGGACTGGGGGTTCTGTCATCCCCATTTCAAGTTTCTGATGAAAAAGTAAACATGATGCAACACTCTAATGCATGACTAGCTAGGGTGTGACAGAGACACACACGCACAAACACAACAACAATCCAATAAGTATAGTGCATCTATTTTTCCAAACCATGCATGTATGACACGAATTAAAAAATACTCCTTCTATTCCTAAATATTAGTCTTTTAGAGAGTTCAACAAGTGGCTACATACGGAGCAAAATGAGTGAATCTAGACTCTAAAATATGTCTATATACATCCGTATGTGTCAGTCCATTTGAAGCCTCTAAAAAGACTAATATTTAGGAATGAAGGGAGTAAAATGTAAGACATCCATGGTCCTTAGTTCAATATTTAAAATGAACATGAAACAGAAACATGAATATTAAGTCTAGTACTACAGTACATGCAAATGTTGTGTTTAGGCGGAGCTATGATTGTCGGGGGTCAACCCCTCGACCTTAGATAAAATTGTGGAGCTCTGTTTAGGGTTGTTTAGATTATATTTGTCCCCACCCTCCCAACCACCGATTGGTTGTGCACCCCCCACCTCTCCTCCCCGGGAGAATATCATGTGCCCCCATACCTTAGATGCTATATGCCGATACGAGTTGCTTGGAGCTTGTAGATCTGAGATATAGCAGCTCACATGATGTGTCTTAATATTTTTGCAGGAAACCTTGATGAGATTGAGAATTGCACACAATTTGTACAAAAACTACTTAGATGCCCTTTGATCCCATATCCAACGACCTCGAAGCTCGTATCACCGTAGCATCTAAGATGAAGGAGGACATCATATTCTCCTGTATGTAAGAATATCATGTGCTACCACACCTTAGATGCTTTGGTGATACAAGCTCTTCGGAGGCGTTGGATTTGTGACCCAACACCTCCTCGATGGTTCGAATGGTTTTTTGCAGAAAAGCCCCAAAAGAGTTCGGCCACTGCTTACAAGCACAAAGACTCCTCAGATGCCATTGGATCTTAGATCAAACGACCTCCAAGCTCGTATCACCGTAGCATCCAAGCTGCGATAGCACCTTATGTTTTCTCGCACGGGAGAGTATGAGGTGCTCCCGCACCGTAGATTCTATGGTGATACGAGTTCACTGAGATCTAACGGCCCACAGTAGGAGGTTTGAATGTTTTTGCAATATACGGCTGATAGAGTTTGGGAAATGCGCAGAAAGTACAAGTACTACGCATGTGCCATCTGATCACTGATCATGCGACCTAGATGCTCATATCACCGTAGCGGGTAATTAAGCTATGGGGAGCACCTAATATGAGCATCGGGGAGCCGTTGGATCGAAGATGCAGCGGCACACACGAGGCCTGAATGTTTTATTTGCAAAAAACCCTTTGGAGAGTTTGGAAATTGTGCATAATTACAAAGACTACTCCCAAGCCATTGGATCTCACTTCCAACGGTGTAAAAACTCGTATCACCATAGTATCTAAGCTGCGGGGTCGATGTGATATTCTATGCCGCTGTCATTTTTGTTCGTAAACTTGCAAAATACGTGTAATTCGTGTCGTTACTTGTCTAACCGTGCAAAGTGTTTGTTCAAAAAAACCATCCTACACTGAAATATCAGAACAACACACGGGGGTACCACTTGTCATTAATCAAATTTGGACCTAAAACTAACAAATCTGAAAGATGAGATTCGAACTAGCAACCTGGACTACAAAGCGTAAGTCGATAGCCTGAAAAAATGAACGGTTGTTGGCTTTGTCCCATAACTTGATTTTATACAGTACTTACGTTGAGTAGGGTAGAGGGAGTGCCTCATCAACACATGCATGACCGTTGTCTCACTTACTGGTGGGTCCCAGGTCTGGATCTCAATCTCTCTTCTCTCCATCGTCTAACCTTTGCACGGGCACACACGAAGAGCGGCGCTAGCTTGCCGTGGTGTTATTACAACTAAAAATAGCTTGGAAAATAGAAGAATCGCCTAGAACAAGAGACGTTATGGCCGGTCGAGACGGAGCTAACCACATCTATCCTCCGTGCCACGTTTGCATGATGAAGCTGTGTGGCTAGTGGAGTGTTTTCGACCGACTGGCTAGGTCCCGAGGTCAAACCATAGGTACTACGTCTGATACAGTATATTTTTACACACACATTTTTCCTCCGTGCGGAGACATGGCACACCCTACCGCGCGGTTTCGGGGTCCTCCCGAGTGGTGCACGCATATATTCTTCCTGACGTGGGACGCCCTACAGCGTGTTTTCTGGGTCCTCCTCGGTTGTAGCGCTGAAGCAAGTAAATGAGTCGTCAAATAACGAAACACCACCTTTCCCGCCGAGTACATCAGTGAAGCACGGTGGCTAGGTAGTTGGGCTAGTTCGACCGATTAGCTAGGCCCCCGCCACATTTGTTTTTTCATCCTTTTTTTATCTACTTTCTGGCAGGTAAATTCAAATATCCACCGCGGCGTTGCTCTGGTGTTTGGGTGCGGCGGGATTTTTAATTTTTTGATTGATGGGAGCAGGCGCGGTAGGATTTTTAATTTTTTGATTAACAGGAGCAGGCGCGGCAGCAATTAGTCACGATGACTCTACCTGTAAAAACCCACTGCTCCCTGATGTGAGAAGTCGTCGACTGGTGTTTTACCATGGTGAAAACCAAAAGATTCCCCGCTCCCTCCGCCTTCCCGTAGATTGCATTGCCTTTCAGCCGTTTCGCCCTCTTTGCTTCCTCTCCCCATTGCTTCTACCTGGTGCCATGGCGGTGCAGCAGATCATGGAGTCCGAGGTGAGGCGCCTGACATAGGAGCTCCATGCCAAGGATGCAGAGCTCAGGGCCAAGGACGTGGAGCTCCATGAGCTCAAGGGGGAGAGGAGTGCCATGCTCCTCCGTTATGTGCGCAACATGACCGTTGGATCAAACTCAGACAGTGCAGATCAGTCACTGTAGCACAAAGCGTGTGGGTGTGTTTGGTTGCATTCTCATCTCAATATGGTTGTTTCCTCTTCGTGTTTTTTTGTCAACCTACTAGTGTGGACTCATGCACCCTTCATGCACTCTGCCAAACACCCAAAAGTGGGTCGAGAAGGGAACTTTTGCTCCCATCCTGTGCACCCTTCATACACCCTGCCTAACACTATTCGTGCTTCATCTGGTTCATGTTTCGTGGAGTACTGTAGCACCGTACTCTCCGTGCGCTGTGGACCTAGTTCTGTTAACATTGATCTCACCATTCATTCTCGACCGGACAGTCGAAAAAGCGGTACTATGTTACATATAGGAGTACTTGACATGCACACAACATCATTTGTTATCGTCATATCTTACTACACTAGCAACAAGAAAGTGTAGTAATGATGTATGAACCACTGCACATGCCTAGTAGTAGGCGCACTGTGTATGTTCAAGTGGTTGCCGTGTTTCTCACTCCTCCGTCATAAGAGTGGAAACGCTTGCTGTAATCATTTTTTTCTTCAGAAAAACAGTGGACACGCTCTACCACGCGGATCCTCCTCCAGCCATGCACTAAATTACTCACTTTCGCCGACGTGTGGGACAGCCAGCACCTGGGTCCACCAACCATGCACTAAATTACTCCGTAGTAGAGTGACGGTAGACTACCCCGATCGAACCACCGCAGTAATGCCCAATGAGCCGTCAAATCACAAAAGCCCCTCCTTTCCAGCTGTAAGTTGGACGGACGAAGCAACCATCATTTCAATCTTCTCTCTCAGCTTCCTCTCTTGAAGAAAACCCCCACTCGCTTCACTTTTCCCTCATCTCGTTCCTCCTTTCACTCTTCTCTCTCAGCTTCCTCTCTTGGATGGACGCCGGAGCACCGGCCGACGTGATGTCTATGGCTCTGGCCAAAACCGTCGAGGCTCATAGTACGAAGAAGCGCAAGCACCCCGCTGAGACTACCGCAGACAAGCTCAAAGCCATCGCCCTGTCCAAGCCCCCCTCTCCGGGATCCCTCATTAAGCAAGTCCAGGTAATGTCTCTTGTTGACGATCTTTTTCTCGATCTTGATCGTGTTTTTTCATCTAACACGCAGTACTAGTACTGGTAGTACAACTTTCTGGGTGATCTTGCATGTGATTTTAGTGTGCCAAATGACGGTTCTAAATTCCTCTTTTGACCAAAACATGCGAGAGGTTGACACTGATTTCTTATAGATTACTTTCAACTACTCCCTCTGCCCCAAATTTCTTGTCTTAGATTTGTCTAGATACGTATGTATCTAATACTAAAATGTGACTTGATACATCCGTATCTAGATAAATCTAAGACAAGAATTTTGGGACGGAGGGAGTACTTTATGAAGATCAATGCTACCTTTTAAGAGGGTATATTTTCCTCAGTAACTTGTGTTATGGATATTGCATGTAATCCCTCTGCTCTCATGCCTTTGAAGACATGTTCTAGTGTCTTTGTTCACTCATTTTTGTGCCTATATGTAGTCATATATGGAGTATAATATCGAAAATCATCTTATATTTCTGAACGGAGGTAGTAATAAAATATGGTTTCTGCTTGAATTAGAACCAAGTCCGTGGTGGACATGAAGTTCTCAAAGTCATGACGTGTGAACTGGAAGACCTGATGATGAGTTCTACTGCTGAACTATCCAGCTGTTGTGTCCTTGTCGCCACATGTCCTGAACTAGTGTTTTCCTGTAGCATTGTTGTTAGGCGTGTTCTCGAGGCTCTACTTGACCACAACAATTTCCTGGATGTGCCTTTGATTACGAAGAGTGTGGTTCTTGTAAAGCTTCCCAACAAATCTGATGCGGCATGTCTTCATCATCATGTTTATGAGTGGAAAGACCACTCTGTTAGGTTCTCCAAGGTTGACAAGTTTGGTGATGGTGCCTGTAGACATCTCAAACGAAGTCCATGGCCTAGTCAGTTATGCAGGGTTCATCCTGTAGGTCGGTGGCAAGAAATAGTCTGCAGAGTTTAGTTAGTGCAACTTTGCTTGTCTGTAATAAGTACTATTGTTCAGTACTTGATTTGTGTTTGTGAACCCTGTATTGTTTATTAGTACTGCCGCTTTTGGTGTGTGAACGATCTATGTTAATGTCTATGTTAATGTCTGTCCACTCAATTCAGTCTGTATATTTTGAAGTATCCAGATCATATTTTTTGTGAGGACGGTTTATCAATTATGGTTACACTCCAATATCTGTATGCATTGCAGGGTTTATCGCACCCACCAGGATTTCCAGTCCCATGGATGTTCGGTCCATACGATTTGTCACGACCTTTGGACTGTCCTGCTTGTGGGAGTAGGCGGGGCCTCTGCATGCCATGCGTAGTTCGATGATCAATCTTCTGTTTAGTACTTCAACATAGTGATTTCCTGGTAAGGATTCACTCGTGTCACATCAAGTAAATCTTATTGATTTACTATCTAATCTTATTGATTTAATGTCATGTTTTCTTTCTTTTCCTGCAATTTTACGATGCAGGTTTTGCCATGTGACATTCATCACAGAATAAACCGTTTGGTTTTGTCGGGGAAACTGATCCACGAACACCTATGGGACCGGCGGACCGAGCCCCTTTCGGTTCGGCGGGGGGCGGAGATCGCACGAAGAGCGGATCGAGGCGAAGCACACGAGCAGTTTACCCAGCTTCAGAGCTCTCCGGAGAGATAACACTCATACTGCTGCATGTCTGAGTGTATTGAGTTCTTGCTCGGGAGCGCTGAGTGCTACAGTACACACTAGCTGCTAACAAGACCGAGCGAGAGTGTTTTTCTGCCTTCCTCCCCCCCTTCTACGTTGCGCATGGGCCTCCTTTTACATGCTAAAGGGGTCTCCGACAGGTGGCAACATAGACAAGGGTAAAAATGGAAAAGGAATTGCGGTTGGTACAACTACCTGTACAGTGTATCATACCTAACCCTGACGGTAGGGGACAAAGGCATTAAATGCCCGTCTACGTCGCCCAAATAGTGCAAAAAGGGACCGTCAGGGATGCCACCGCTCGCCACGATGGCAATCTTGTCAGCGTCGCTTGCCACCGCGCACCGCTGGCTGCACAGCCTCTTGCCACGCGCGCCTGGAAAGGCCCAAGGGCGACACGTTGGTGGATGTTCTGGAGCGCGGGTACAGAGTGGTAGCTTGCCGCGGCAAGCGCCTTGCCACGGTCGTTGTCTTGTCGCGTCCGGAAGCTTGTCGCTCACCGGGCCTCGCCGGGACGCGTGGTGCGTCGTGGCAAATTCCTTGAGATGCCTTAGTTGGCCTTCCCGGCAAGCTCCTCTTGCCGGGGCCTTGTCTCCTTGGCTTGAATACTTTGTTCTTGAATGGCTCCAAAGGAACCACGGAGGACCTTGGCAGTCACCCGGCAAGCCTTGCAGCGGGGTGCTGCAACTGCCCGTGCACAAGTTCGGGATACTAGGGTACCCCTACTCTAGTACACCGACAAGAGCCCCCGGGCCCGGGCCACACATGGTGCCGAGCACTGTTGGGCCAGGCCCAAAACAGGGCACGGGCACGCGCGGCCTGGGTTACGTCGTATCTCACTCTGTATCCACCGCGCCCTCCTCGAACGGCACGCGTCGAATGTGGCGTCGTGGGAGAGATCGTGGGTGGTTTCTTTATTCGGAAAGACGGAATGTCGGCCATCAACAGGGAGCTGGCGCAGCTGGGGATGGAGGATCTCGGGTATTCCTCTGATGAGCACCTCCAACCCAGCGCCAAGCTCAGCTTGTTCTTCAAAGGCGTGGCGACGGCCCTCCAGCGACTCCGGGAGAAGATCCCAAAGCAGCTGGCCGACGAGTCGTGCAAGATCTGTGCGGGAGCTCTTCAAAAGGTGCTGGTGAAGGTGGCCTTCCGCAACCCAGGCCTCAACCTCACCAACGTCCTCAGGACCTTGCCGCCGGATGCTGATCTGGAAGCGCTCAAGACCCTTGTCGCACCCATTGTGGACAAGGTGAGCGGGATCAAGAGGGTTGAGGGCGATCGTGTATATTAGGCCGCCCGTTTTCTCTTTTTCTTGTCGCTGCTGGTCATGTTATGAGAACAATCTGTTAGAGCTGCGACAAGCTATCTTGTAATATTACTCTATTTCGGGTAGCGATTGCTATGTTATTTCCTTTACTTGATTCCTTCCTTTGTATGTTTTTGCCCTACGCTTTTAGGGAACTTGTCGGCGCAGGCACCTTAGCCGCGAGCGCTGAGTGCGGGACGTCAGCAGCCTGCTGGCGGTGCCGCTACCGACAAGAAACCTTGTCACAACTAGTCGCAGCTCACTTAAGTTGTTGAGCGGACTCGAAACAAAGTAAGGGCGCAACTAGCTACGAGTTGGTTCCTCCGCGCACATGTTTTCCATACAAAGCACGGTCGTTCGAGGAAGATAACTTAAAAAATTTTAAAACTGATTGCTCCAACTTTAGCAACTTAGCTTTTCTGTCGTTTGCTTCCCGGTAAGGCGAAACTTCCTCGAACGAGGCTTGGTCCACACCATTATCTTCTCCTTTCCCCCCGGCAAACTTGTGGGCGAGGGAACCTTCCTTTCCTTGAGAAAGAGAAAGAAGAGAAAATAAAGATATGGAGCCTTACGGCTCGTTATTGCTTACCGGGGGTAGGCACTGCACAAAGTATCAGATAACGCATGCAAAAAAAGTAGGAAGCATGAAATTGACAAGATGTGCGGAGCACATGAGCTTTACTTATGCACGGGGTCTGCGCCCGGCTTCGTACAAAGGATTACATGCAACATCGGCAAGACTTGTACGAAAGGTGGTTGCCGGAACAGGTTTCGGCAACCGCGCCCTACGGGTAAAACTTACGAAGATGCTCAATGTTCCAGGAGTTGCTCACCAGAATGCCATCTTCGGTCTCAAGGCGGACAGCACCAGGCCTAGTGACTCGTTTCACCCGGTAAGGGCCTTCCCACTTCGGCGTCAACTTGTTGGAATTCTTGGCGGACTGAACGCGCCCACGAATAAGGTCGCCTTCCTCGAGACTTCTGGCATTAACTTTGCGGCTATGGTAGCGGCGCAAAGCTTGCTGGTATCGAGCAGCTCATATAGCGGCCTGAAGACGGTCCTCCTCAAGGAGCAGCGCGTTATCTTGTCGCAACTTCTCTTGCTCAAGCTCATCATAAGCGAGCACTCGAGGTGACCCGTATACGAGTTCCGTGGGGAGAACTGCCTCTGCTCCATAGACTAGAGCGAAAGGTGTCTGGCCAGTGGCTCGATTTGGCGTCGTCTTGATCGACCAAAGAACCACCGGCAGCTCCTCAATCCAGTTCTTTCCGCACTTGCGCAGCCTGTCGAAAGTCCTGGTCTTGAGCCCGCGCAGCACTTCAGCATTCGCCCTCTCCGCTTGACCGTTACTTCTCGGATGAGCAACAGAAGCGAAGCATACCTTGGCGCCAAGATCTTGGACGTATTGCATGAAGGTGCGGCTCGTGAGTTGCGTGCCGTTGTCGGTGATGATCCTGTTAGGGATCCCGAAGCGGCAAACAATCGACCTGAAGAACTTGACTGCTGACTGTGCTGTCACCTTCCTCACTGCTTCCACTTCCGACCACTTTGTGAACTTGTCGATTGCAACGTACAAGTACTCAAAGCCCCCGAAAGCTCGGGGAAAGGGGCCGAGGATGTCGAGCCCCCAGACTGAAAATGGCCAGGATAAAGGGATCGTCTGGAGAGCTTGAGCTGGCTGGTGTATCTACTTGGAATGGAACTGGCACGCTTCACACTTGGTTACTTGTGTAGTTGCATCCTGGAGGGCTATCGGCCAAAAGAAACCTTGCCGGAACGCTTTGCCGGCAAGTGCTCTTGTGCCAATGTGGTGACCACATATGCCTCCATGTATCTCTGCCAACAGCTTTTGTCCGTCTTCCCGGTGAATACACTTCAATTTCACGCCGTTGAGTCTTCTTCTGTATAGTGTGTTGTCGACAAACTGGTACATACTTGACTGCCGGGCTACTCTTTCCGCTTCTTCTTGCTCTTCGGGAAGTTCTCCTGTCTGAAGGAAACGGACAATCTGTTGTGCCCATGCTGGAGCTTGCGGCTCGACAACAAGGACTAAAGGCACATCCGCTGCTGCAGGAACACCCGCTTCTACGGCGAGAACCTGCGGCTCAGCCGGAGCTTGACGTTCCCCGGCAAGCTTGCCGGAGCAAAACTTGTCGGGAGCGTCTGCTTCAACGGAACAAACCCTAGGGCTTGCCGGAGCAGACTGCTCCTCAGCACCCTTGGTGTTGATCTTGAGGACCTTCTTGGCGGCGGCTTCGGGGAGCTCTGCCGGAAAATAGTCACCAGAAATCAACTTCCTCTTCTTGCTCTGTCCCGTTGATGGTGTTACAGACGGTTGAGTCAGTTTGAGCACAAAGATCCCTGGTTCCACAGGTAACTTAAGTGCGGCGCACTTCGACAGGCCATCGGCAATGTCGTTCTGAGCTCTTGGAACATGTTCCATCTATAGGCCATCAAAGTGCTCTTCTAGCTTTCTCACTTCATCAACGTAAGCTTCCATCAACGGACTCTGATAATTCTTGTTCACTTGGCGGACGACAAGCTATGAGTCACCCCTGACAATGAGCTTCTTGATCCCAAGGTTTGCTGTGATCCTGAGACCGGCAAGCAAACCTTCATACTCTGCGGTATTGTTCGTTGCTTGCTCCTTGGGAAAGTGCATCTGGACTATGTACTTGAGGTGCTCTCCGGTGGGTGCAACAAGTAGCACGCCCGCACCGGCGCCTTGCAGCGAGAAGGCACCATCAAAGTACATCAGCCACTCTTTGCTTGCTTCCTTGACGGGGATACTCGTTTTTGGAATTTCTTCATCTTGTGTTGGCGTCCATTCTGCTATGAACTCCGCCAATGCTCTGCTTTGGATAGTTGAAGTGCTCTCAAACTTGAGGCCAAAGCTTGACAGCTCCAGTGCCCACTCGACAATCCTGCCTGTTGCTTCTGGATTTTGCAGTATCCTCTTCAGCGGAAAACGAGTAAAACTGTGATCTCATGTGCTTGGAAGTAATGGCGCAGCTTTCTCAAGGCCATGAGAAGGCTGAAAAGCAATTTCTGCACACCAGAGTACCTTAACCTAGCCCCCTGCAGAAGGGAACTGACAAAGTAAACTGGGCGCTGCACCATTCTTTTCTGCATCTTCTCACGCGCCTGCGCAGATCCATCTTTGTCGGGACCAGAGCTTGCCGGTGAAGTCCCCTGCTTGTTGCTGGATGCATCTGCCGTGGTTGCTGGCTCATCATCCGCCTCCCTCTCTGCTACTAACGCAGCACTAACCACTTGATTGGTTGCCGCTATATATAGCAGCAACTTCTCTTGTGGCTTAGGTGGGACAAGTGTTGGAGTGGAGGACAGGTATCTCTTTAAGTCCTGCAGTGCAGCCTCCGCTTCCGGAGTCCATTTCATTGGACCTGCCTTTTTCAATATTTTGAAAAATGGTAGGGCGCGCTCAGAAGACCTAGAGATAAACCTGCTGAGAGCAGCTACGCAACCGGCAAGTCTTCGTACATCCTTGACGCGCTTTGGTGCTTCAATCTGCTCAATGGCCTTGATCTTGTTGGGATTGGCTTCAATTCCCCGCTGAGACACGAAGAACCCGAGAAGCTTGCCGGAGGGGACTCCAAACACACACTTCTCGGGGTTAAGCTTGAGGTTGATCTTGCACAGATTTGCAAAGGTTTCGTCTAAATCTTGAATCAGAGTCGCCTTGTCCTTGCTCTTGACCACTATGTCATCCATGTAGGCTTCCACATTTCTGTGTATTTGCGGCTCAAAAGCGTCATGGACTACCCTTGCAAATGTTGAACCAGCATTCTTTAAACCGAAGGGCATCCGTACGAAACAGTATGTGCCACATGGGGTGATGAATGTGGTCTTCTCCTCATCCTCTTCCGCCATGAAGATCTGATGGTATCCTGAGTATGCATCAAGAAATGAAAGCAAGTCACATCCGGCCGTGGAGTCAACAATCTGGTCGATGCGCGGCAAGGGAAATGGGTCTTTGGGACAAGCTTTATTGACATCGGTAAAGTTGATACAAAGCCTCCATTTCCCGTTTGCCTTGCGCACGATTACAGGGTTGGCCAACCACGTAGGATGGAGCACTCCTCTGACAAGGCATGCTGCTTCCAATTTCTTGATTTCTTCTGCGATGAATTCTTGGCGCTCCACTGCCTGTTTCCTGACTTTCTGCTTGACGGGCCGCGCATGAGGATAGACGGCAAGATGGTGCTCGATTACTTTCCTGGGAACATCGGGGATGTCAGACGGTTGCCACGCAAATACGTCGACGTTCGCCCGCGGGAAAGCAATGAGCGCGCTTTCCTATTTAGGGTCGAGAGTGGCACTGATGGTGAAGGTACCACCAGTGCCATCCTCCTTGGCGGACACCTTCTTGGTCTCTGCTGGAGCTGCCATTGTCTTCTTACACTTGCCAGTGGAGCTCGATGGTGCGTCCTCGACGGTAGCGCAGCACTCCGAAGAGGTGCGCTTGCCGGAGTGGGCATCAGAACTCTTGCCGGACTTGGTCTTCTTCTTTGCCCCGGGAGCTTCAACGGCAAGCGACTTGCGATCTGTCGCGGCTGCTGCTTCCCGGTAGATCTTGTCGGCGCAGATAAGAGCATCCTTCTTGTCGCCAGGGACAGAGATGACACTTATCGGGCCTGGCATCTTCAGCATGTTGTATGCATAGTGAGAGGCTGCCATGAATTTGGCGAGTGCTGGACGGCCGAGTATCCCATTGTAAGGCAATGGAAAGTCAGCAACGTCAAAAGTGACCCTCTCAGTCCTGAAGATCAACTCGCTGCCAAATGTCACCGGCAACGTGATCTTTCCCTTCGGCTTGCTCCTTCCCGGATTGATTCCTTGGAATGTGTCGGTCTCTTCGAGCTCGCCATCAGGGATCTGGAGTTTCTGGAGTACCGCGGAGGAGATCAGGTTCAAGATGGCCCCGCCGTCAACTAGCATCTTAGTGACCTTGAGGTTGCGGATAGTTGGTGAAACCAACATCGGCAAGCACCCGACCGCAGTTATGCGATTAGGGTGGTCCTCAATATCAAAGATGATAGGCGTGCTGGACCAGTTCAGAGGCTTGCGGGACTCGACGGGTGGTTCTGCCGCATTGACTTCCCGCACCCACTGCTTAAGCTGGCGGTGTGAAGTATGCAGAGAAGCACCGCCGTCAACGCACAGGACCTCTGTGGCTTTCTGGAACTCCTGCTCATCGTCTCGTCATCATCAATATCTTCATCGTCGTCGTCGTCTTCATCCTTGTCGCGGCTGCGGGGAGGTCTGTCTCCTTGCCGCTGCTTGGCCTTGTCGCGGCGTCCTCCTTGGCCGGGGCGTTTCTTGCCGGCTCCTCCAGCACCTTCCTGGGCCTTCTCCTTGTCGCGTCGCTCGTATTCAGCCTTTTGCTGCTCGACAAGCTGCTTGACCTTCTTGCAGCTCTGGAGGTCATGGCCCTTGGTGCGGTGGATCTTGCAGTACGGCTTGTTGGTGTCGTCCTGCTTGTCAGCGACCGCCACAGCCTGGTAGTTGGCCAGGATCTTGTCGTCCCGCCCCCCGGCAGCTTGCACCGCGATGGTGTAGATGCTGAGGAACTCCGACGGATGTGACTTGCCGTCGTACTTCTCTGGTACATCTGGCTTGAAATTCTTCATGCTGGGCCACTGGACTTGCCGCAGCTCACGAGTGAACGCAGGGCAACCTACCGCGTACGACAAGTCGCCTGGTTCCCCCGGTGCATGCATGTCGAAAGAGGGCCCAGCGCACTGGTCCGATTGACGTCGCGCTTCTCTTCGGCGCTCGATGCGAGTACGAGCGTCTTCTTGCTGTCGTTCATGAAGAACTTGGCGCTGATCGCGACGAGCCCGTGGATTTGATGATGTGGTGGAGTCGCTGTCGAGGTGGATCCGGCGAGTCGGCGATCTTGGCCTTCGGGGTGGAGAGTGCATGGTGGTTGCACCCCCACCGGTTTCATCGCCATCGGCTCATGCCTGGCAGTCCTGCCGCGGCAGCGATGTACTCGGCTGCCGCGGAGTGTCGCCGTTGGCGAAGCCGATGAGACTCTGAATGGTGGCCCTCCATCCATCGATCTTGTCTGCCGTTGGAGGGTAATCTAGGAGCAGTTGAGCTTGCGCCAAAGCTTCTGCTGGAGTGGTGGGCGGCAGTGGCGAACGGTGTGAGGAGCGGGATTTGCTCGGAGTTCTAACTATGTTAGAAGGAGCAGTATCCCGTCCAGGCGACTGTGTCTCGCTCGTGCCAGCATGTTGGCGTGCATGCTGGTCTTGAGCACCCTGAGATCCACCAGCTCGATCTAGGTCCAACAAATGTATGGCACTGCGAATACCATGACGCTGTCGGTCCTGCACTTCCTGAGATGGGCGCGGCGCATGTACGGACGCCGAGGTCTGCGCAGCCTTGTCCTTGGACCTGGCAGCACCGTGGGCTCCCTCGTCGATGCCCGTTCTTCCGCCGGCGTCTACCCCACCACTCGTTTGCTCCGGTGGTGGTGGGATCGACGTGGACGGAACAGCTGCCGCCGAAGCCTTCTTCTTCGGTGGCATGTCGATGAAGAAGATGAAGATCTAGCTCGTGTGAACGTCGGATCAGGTTCACACAACCTCGACGCCCCCTACCTGGCGCGCCAAAGATGTCGGGGAAACTGATCCACGAACACCTATGGGACCGGCGGACCGAGCCCCTTCGGTTCGGCGGGGGGCGGAGATCGCACGAAGAGCGGATCGAGGCGAAGCACACGAGCAGTTTACCCAGCTTCGGAGCTCTCCGGAGAGATAACACTCCTACTGCTGCATGTCTGAGTGTATTGAGTTCTTGCTCGGGAGCGCTGAGTGCTACAGTACACACTAGCTGCTAACGAGACCGAGCGAGAGTGTTTTTCTGCCTTCCTCCCCCCCTTCTACGTTGCGCATGGGCCTCCTTTTATATGCTAAAGGGGTCTCCGACAGGTGGCAACGTAGACAAGGGTAAAAATGGAAAAGGAATTGCGGTTGGTACAACTACCTGTACAGTGTATCATACCTAACCCTGACGGCAGGGGACAAAGGCATTAAATGCCCGTCTACGTCGCCCAAATAGTGCAAAAAGGGACCGTCAGGGATGCCACCGCTCGCCACAATGGCAATCTTGTCAGCATCGCTTGCCACCGCGCACCGCTGGCTGCACAGCCTCTTGCCACGCACGCCTGGAAAGGCCCCAGGGCGACACGTTGGTGGATGTGCTGGAGCGCGGGTACAGAGTGGTAGCTTGCCGCGGCAAGCGCCTTGCCGCGGTCATTGTCTTGTCGCGTCCGGAAGCTTGTCGCTCACCGGGCCTCGCCGGGACGCGTGGTGCGTCGCGGCAAATTCCTTGAGATGCCTTAGTTGGCCTTCTCGGCAAGCTCCTCTTGCCGGGGCCTTGTCTCTTTGGCTTGAATACTTTGTTCTTGAATGGCTCCAAAGGAACCACGGAGGACCTTGGCGGTCACCCGGCAAGCCATGCAGCGGGGTGCTGCAACTGCCCGTGCACAAGTTCGGGATACTAGGGTACCCCTACTCTAGTACACTGACAGGTTTGCTCTATGATGGCTATTTTTATAGGTTTCACTTCTTATGTTATGTCAGTAACGAAGGCACTGTCCATCACTTATATTACTGTAAAAAATTGGATCAGTCTACTGTCTGAGTACAAGCTAAATCCCTATGATGAACTGCAGTTTGGTTTAACAAAAATGCCACAATTATCCCTTCTCGCGTTTAAAAGAAATGAAAAAAAAATTGGATCACGGTCAAGGATCCTAGTCAAGTTAGAAAGCTGATCATAGCAAACCAGACACGATTGCAGCTGTCTCGCACAGATCGAGCAGAGCAGTTGCTCTAGCACTGACAGCGGCAGCAGCTCAGTCTGATCCAGCTGAGGAGTGGGAACCGATTGTGTCAGCGGATCAGTCTGATCTACCGGAGGATCGGGCATCGACACCGGCACCTGCTCCGACACCGGAACCAGCTCTACAAGGAGCACCATCTCCGGCAGTAGCAGCGGCTTCGGCACCTGCACCAACACTTGCAGCTGCATCTGCTCCGGCCCGTGCAGTTGCACCGGCAACAGACTGGGCTGCAGTTCGCACTTAATATAGCAAAGTCCTTACAAAAACCGACATGTCCACCTTCTTGGTAAGCATTGGCTGCCCAAGTGCTTCGTTCTTTTTTCTTTCCATGTTGTTTCACATGATTCACTGTGTTGATCTAACTGTTTGGATATGTCTTCTTGTTTGCAAATAGAGAATTCCTAGAGCAACGAGGGAGTCCTTCAACAATCCGGGAGACCGTGGCCAAGTTTCTCTTACCATGCGCAGCCTTGGTGTGAATGAACCTGCTCAATATACCGTAAGTACAAAGGATGGTCGCATGATGATTGATGCTAAAGGATGGTCAAGGTTCAAATCTAAATCATATCTTGCGGTAGGGGATGATGTCAAAATCGAACTTTCTCGGCAAGGAGAGCTGGTCCAGATCAACTTTGAAATTCTTCAGTAGCAGCACGCAACTGCCGAACTGATCTATCCTCCGAGAGATTTTGTAACGCCCCGGATTCGATGCGCCAGGTGTCTGCTGGTTATTCGCCGTCATTGCCATGTCATTTGCTTGCGTGTTGCATTTTGTCGTGTCATCATGTGCATTGCATTGCATACGTGTTTATCTCATGCATCCGAGCATTTTCCCCGTTGTCCGTTTTGCTATCCGACACTCCTATGTCATCCGGCATCCCCTCCTTGTCTCGTTTCATGAGTGGGTGTTAAACATTCTCAGAATGGACCGAGGTTTGCCAAGCGGTCTTGGTACACCACCGGTAGACCGCCTGTCAAATTTCGTGCCATTTGGAGTCCGTTTGATACTCCAACGGTTAACCGGGGAACCGTAAAGGCCTCTTTTGTGTGCAGCCCAACACCCCTCCAAAGTGGCCCACTAACACAGCAAACTCCCCTCCTTGCTTTCGGTCGTTTGATCATGATGTGTGGGAGAAAACCGCTCCTCATTTGGACACTCCTAGCTCCCTCTACCTATAAATATGTGTGCCTCCTCGAAATTCTCGGTCTAAACCCTAACCTTCTTCCCTCCGTGCCGCCGGACACATCGTCCCCGCCGGCCGGACATGTCCGCCGCCCGTACCCACCTCACTCCGGCCACTCCCAAGCCTCCACGTCACCCCGCCGCCGCTCCCCTCCACTCGCATCGCGCCACGTCACCGCCCCCAGCGCCCCATATCGCCGCCGCCGCCCGGGGCCCAGATCCGGCCCGCCCCGGGGCTGAACCGGGCCTCGCCGAACCCGTTCGACGTCGCCCGCGCCTCCGCGCTCCTCTGCCGCAGCTCCGCCGCCCTCCGCGCCGGTGGCATTGCCCCGCCGCCGCCTCCGGTGACCTCGACCTTGCCGCCCCGGACCCGCCTCCTCCTGTCGCGACCTCGTCACCCTCGGCCGTCGCCGCCCTTCGCCGGCGCCCCGTGCCCCCGCGCCGCCATCGCCCGCTGGCCGGGCGCCGCGCGCCTCGTCACCGGACCCCATCGCCTCCGCCTGCCGGCGATGACCCTGCCCCGCCGCCCCGATCCAATGGCGCCGCCGCCGCTTGCCTCACCCCGGAGCTCGCCGGCCTCCTCTGTCGCGCCTCCCCGCCGCCCACTCGTCACCTCCAGCGAATTCGCCGCCGCCGGCGGCCGCCCCGTCCCAGATCCGGCCAGGTGGGATAAGATCCACCCGATCCCGAACCAAACGGCGCCCCGAGACTCCCCTGGATCCCTCAGTCCCGGATCCCGCTGTCCCGGGTTGACTTTTTCCGCGGAGTGATTTTCTGCTAGGTCTCGAAAATCTTGCATTCTGGTGCCATGTTTGACGTGACATAACTTTGTGTGTGCTGCTCCGTTTTGCGTGCATGATATATCAAAATGTTCATCATGATGTGCTCTTCATTTCTTTCCGTTGTGCCATGCTTGTTTGAGTCCATCTTGATGCCCTTATCATCGTTGCAAGAGTGCTATATGATGTTAACCTGCAGAAACTGTTATAACTTGTTGTTTTGTCTTTTTCATTGCATTTTGTGTGTGCATCCTATGAGCTTGATGTCTACATGAGTTTTGAGCTACATCATATCATCTTTACAGTGGTGCAATCCATATATTTTTATGAGTCTTGTAGTGAGTGCATCGAGCTTGTGAAGTAGGGTACTTGCTGTTACTGTTTTGCTAGGCTGAATCTGTTACATCATGATGCTTTGTAAACCTGCTGCTACAAGTCATTCTATGCATAATCTGGAGATGTTCACTAAGGATGTTTTGTTGTACATGTCATTCTCTATCCATAAATGGCCTTGGTTGCATTTATAGCCTGCTGTAACTTGTTGTTATCGTGCTCCAAACTTGCTAAATAATGTTGTTGTCAGCCTGTTAACATTAAGTTCAATGTTGCCATGATTGTTGTTAGTGATCCAAGCAAGCTATGAACTTGCTCTTGCAATTCTTAGCTTCATAAGCATGTATTCGTACTGTTGGTTGCCTTGTCATGCCATGTGTTGCTCTGTGGTGAGTTGTACAAGCTCACCAACATGCCTACTTATTGTTGTTCCTGCCATGTATGAATCTGTCATATCATTTGCCATGTTTGCATGGATGCTACCATGTTTTCTGTTGATATTTGGAATTAGTTCAGTAAGGGAGGTTTGTTCTTTGTCTTTAGTACTAGCATGCCATGCCTTTTTTTACCATGATAAGTTCCTATAACATGTTGTTTGATAGCTCTAAACATTGCAACCTGATGTTATTTCTGCTAAGTCTGAAACTGTTATTATTTGCAATCTTGCCATGTCCTTTTAAGCATGTTCTAGTGATTTCTGGAGCTAGCTCAGTGTTCATGTTTTGTCATGCTTTACCTGAACTTCATTCCCATGCCTTTTATTTTCACGTTGAGATGCTGTAGCATATTGTTTTGATGCTTGCTATATGCCTATTTGCTGTTTTGGGCAGCTTGTCCTTTAAACTTGTGTAGTGTATGTGTTGAACTGTTGCTCCGTTTTGAGTGTGCTCTATATCAAACTTGCTTGATTTTGCATATAGTTTTATATTATCATGTTGCATCCTTGTTTTGAGAGTGTTTGCTTGATGTTTGAACGCCTTTTGCATCAATGCCATGTGTAACTTGTTTTGCTCATATCTTCTAGGCCGTAGCTCCGAGCTAAATGATCTTTATATGTAACTTGACTAGAATTTCCTGTAGATCCTCTTGGTTCTCTTTAACTTGCTGTTTAACAACTTCAGCTTAAGGTTTATTCAGATCTGGACCAATTTCTAAATTTGCATATGAAGGACTTACCGGATTTGTTATATGTTGTTTCCGGCCTCATTTAAACTTGCTTTGATGTGTTGCTCTTGTATGCATCATCTCTTGCCATGAGTAGCTTCATGTAGCCTTGTCATGCATCATGCTTGGTTGTGCATCATGTCATGTATATGTGTGGTGTGTTTACCACGTTGTGTGCTTCTTCTCGATAGTTCCTGTTTCCTTGTGATCGTGAGGATTCGTTCGTCTATGCTTGGTTCGTCTTCGTGGCTTCATCTTCTTCATGGACTCGTTCTTATTCCCTGCGGGATTTCAGGCAAGATGATAGTCACCTTGGATCTCACTACTATCAATGCTATGCTAGTTGCTTCGTTCTATCGCATTGTTGCGCTACCTATCATTTGCTCTTCAAGCCTCCCAAATTGCCATGTCAGCCTCTAACCTTTTCACCCTTCCAAGCAAACCGTTGTTTGGCTATGTTACCGCTTGCTCAGCCCCTCTTATAGCGTTGTTAGTTGCAGGTGAAGTTGAGGATTGCTCCATGGTGGACAGGATTATGTTGGGATATCACAATATCTCTTATTTAATTAATGCATCTATATACTTGGTAAAGGGTGGAAGGCTCGGCCTTATGCCTGGTGTTTTGTTCCACTCTTGCCGCCCTAGTTTCCGTCATATCGGTATTATGTTCCCGGATTTTGCGTTCCTTACACGGTTGGGTGATTTGTGGGACCCCCTTGACAGTTCGCTTTGAATAAAACTCCTCCAGCAAGGCCCAACCTTGGTTTTACCATTTGCCTCACCTAGCCCTTCTTCCCTTGGGTTTCCGGAGCCC
>NC_041389.1:266583124-266587424 GCF_002162155.2 Triticum dicoccoides
CCCCCCGGCCAGTGCTCATCGTGAGTGTTGGTCCAACCTGTCAGCCGTCGGTGGCCACCAGGGGCAACTCTAGGCTGGCCTATCGGAAGTTTGGACAATCCAGTGTGCCCTGAGAACGAGATATGTGCAGCTCCTATCAGGATTTGTCGGCACATTCGGGCGGCTTTGCTGGTCTTGTATTACCATTGTTGAAATGTCTTGTAAACCGGGATTCCGAGACTGATCGGGTCTTCCTGGGAGAAGGTATATCATTCGTTGACCGTGAGAGCTTGTGATGGGCTAAGTTGGGACACCCTTGCAGGGTATTATCTTTTGAAAGCCGTGCCCGCAGTTATGTGGTAGATGGGAATTTGGTAATGTCCGGTTGTAGAGAACTTGACACCAGATCTGAATTAAAATGCATCAACCGTGTGTATAGCCGTGATGGTCTCTTCTCGGCGGAGTCCGAGAAGTGAACACGGTTTTGGGTTATGATTGATGTAAGTAGGAGTTCAGGATCACCTCTTGTTCATTGCTAGCTTCACGACCGTTCCTTTGCTTCTCTTCTCGCTCTTATTTGCGTATGTTAGCCACCATATCATGCTTAGCCGCTGCTACAACCTCACCACTTTACCCCTTCCTTTCCCTTTAAGCTTTGCTAGTCTTGATACCCATGGTAATGGGATTGCTGAGTCCTCGTGGCTCACAGTTTACTACAACAACAGTTGCAGGTACAGGTTTTTGCGATGATCATGACATGAGAGCGATGTTAATTGTTTGGGAGTTCTTCTTCTACTTCTTCTTCGATCAGGGGATAGGTTTTAGGTCGGCAGCATGGGTTAGCGGGGTGGATGTCGTTTGAGATTTTGTTTGTGTTTCATCCGTAGTCGGATTGTGCTCTTATGTAAGATGATGTTGTATTCGTGTGGCATCGTGTGCCTCTTGTATATATCCCCATCTATTATGTAATGTTGATGTAATGATATCCACCTTGCAAAAGCATTTCAATATGCGGTTCTATCCTTGGTGGGACCTTCGAGTCTCTTTAGGATAGTATCGCATATTGGGCGTGACAAGTTGGTATCAGAGCCTCGACCGACCATAGGATCCCCCTTGATTGATCGTGTAGTTTGGCCGTTATCGAGTCTAGAAGAAAACTTTTTCAGAGTCTAGTTATATCGGAGAGTAGGAATTCTTTTTACTCCACAGCCCCTTCGTCGCTCTGGTGAGGAATCTCGACGTAGGTGTTTTGAACTACTCCTCTTCCCTTCAAAAAAAATTTAGGATCACGCGGTTAGCTTTCGTTCGTTGTCCATCCTCTTTTGTCCGACACATTTCTCATCAAGCTGATTCGACCCTGTTTGTCTTTTGGGAGATCAATCCTCAGTTCTTCCTCATCGACGTTGTTTTTCCCATCCGAAGTTGTCCTTGTTTTTTCCCACCCGCCCACCTCCTTTTCTTCTCAGAACCGGAGTCTGTAATCGAGTATCCATCCTACTCGTGTGAAATCTTTGCTTTCTTTCCTCAATGTTTTCAACCGGTGTTTACTCTTCAAGTTATTCATCGGTTTTCCCCTTCCAAGTTGCCTTTGTTTTTCCCGCCCTCCCACCCTCTTCTTCCCGGAGCCTGAGTCTCTTTCAAGCATCAATTTCATTCATGCGGAACCTCTTCAGTCTTTCGTAAATTATCTCAACCGGTGAATTCTCGTTTTGTTCGACATTCTTTATCTCTTTTCTTCTCCGGTGGACTCAATTCAAGATTTTGTTCGGGTTGATCATATTCTTTTCCTTGGATCAAGTTTTCTCCTTGCTCGTTTGCCTCTCGCCATTCAATCATTCCGGAGTGCTCAAGACATCTCAGGAGATTCGTTTGTGTTCCAATTAAGTCGAGGTTGTCACCTCATTTAAATATTTCAATTGTTCCGGTGCATCATCTATCTGTTCAACAATCCTTTCCAAGGGTGTTTTCTTTTAGTGGGCCCTAACCCACAGGTCTTTTCCCAGGATCTTACGTGACTCTTCTAATTTTCCCGGAGTTATTCTCAACTCTTTTCAAAGTGTGACATAAGAATGGATCCCATCAGTCACATGCCTTCTCCAAGATCGTTTTCAAATTCTTTTCGTTGTTGGCTCAACCTCTTCTCTTTTCATTCTACCAGAGTATCTCAGTAATTTTGGGTGGTGTTTCTCGTCGTCATTTGAAGATCGAAGAAGAGTTCCTTGTAAATCTTGTCCGTTCTCTCGAAGTTTCGTGGTTCTAGCTTCATGTTATCCTCGAGAATTACCCCGTTTGTTAGAAATTCTTTTCATCCATCCGGAGTATGCCAGAAGTTGTTTTTCCCGTTTATTTTCACTGGAGGCCATCGTTCCAGAAGAGTTCTTCGTCCTCACATTTCATCTACCGTTATCCAATTATCCCGGTGCTTCGTTCAAGTGTTCTTTAATCAGCTCATGATCTCTTTGTTCTTTTGCATCTAAATCCCCTCGAGCATATTGGTTCTTCTAATTCTTCCCGGTGATTCAGTCTATTTCATCAGTCATTTTTTAATTCTTACGATGGTTCATTCAAGATTCTTTTTCCTTGATTATCATATTAATTCATTCATTTTTTCCAATCCTACCGGTGGTTCACGAAGACTTTCTCAAGTTTTGTGCTATACCCCTTAATCCTTTTCAAGAAGAATAAGTAGTATGCAAAAATCCACTGCTTGTCATCAATTTAATTTGATTAAGGATAAGCACATAATAAATCTTATTCTTATTCCCTCAAAGTGATTAATCCCTTCCTTCAGAGTTTATTCTTGATGAATAAATTCTAGTTCCAAGTGTTTTCATCTTTTCTTTTCCAGAGTTCAAATTTCCTCGGCCATTTCGTCGGAACCTCCATCTAAATCACCGCAAGCTTTAATCTTATTCTTTCATCCTTCATTCTATCTCATCATTATTTTGTCATCGGAGTTCTTCATGGTGGTTCTTCATGATTTAATTCATTCTTCAAGAGGTCATCAAGATTTTGTTGGAGGAGTTCAAGTACCTTTTCCTCTTGTGTCTCGAAGTGCAATTAATTCTCCGTATTCTTTTGAAGTGGAGTTTTGCTTTTGTTCGTTCTTCTCGGTTATCCAATCATTTCCGTTTGTGGCCGGTTATCACCTCAAATTTTGAGATGTTATTCATAAGCCCACATCAAGCTTATTCTTTTCTTGTTGATTTTCTCAACAACTCCGTTCAACCCTTGCTTCTAAGTTCTTTTCATTCTATTTCAATTCTTTCCAGAGGTTTTGTGTCATGTCTTCATCAAGTATCATTCCATCCTCTCAAGCTCGTGTTCTATTCCTTTCATTTTTAGCTGGAGTGCTGCCCAAATTCTTTTATTCATTCCTTTTTCTATCTTGTTCTAACCGGAGTGGTTTTAGAGTCTATCTTGTTTCCATGAGCCTTTTGATTCTCGTCATATTCGTCGTTCCTCTTTCTACCCGAGCGCTCTTGATCTTGTTCATCTTTTCTCTTGCACTCCTGCTTCACCTCATCCCCTTTTCCTCCCCCGTCTCGGTCCTAAGATCTCGGGACGAGATCTCTTGTTAGTAGAGGAGAGTTGTAACGCCCCGGATTCGATGCGCCAGGTGTCTGCCGGTTATTCTCCATCATTGCCATGTCATTTGCTTGCGTGTTGCATTTTGTCGTGTCAACATGTGCATTGCATTGCATACGTGTTCGTCTCATGCATCCGAGCATTTTCCCCGTTGTCCGTTTTGCTATCCGACACTCCTATGTCATCCGGCGTCCCCTCCTTGTCTCTTTTCATGAGCGGGTGTTAAACATTCTCGGAATGGACCAAGCTTTGCCAAGCGGTCTTGGTACACCACCGGTAGACCGTCTGTCAAATTTCGTGCCATTTGGAGTCTGTTTGATACTCCAACGGTTAATGGGGGAACCGTAAAGGCCTCTTTTGTGTACAGCCCAACACCCCTCCAAAGTGGCCCACTAACCCAGCAAACTCCCCTCCTTGCTCTCGGTCGTTTGATCACGATCGTGTGGGCGAAAACCGCTCCTCATTTGGACACTGCTAGCTCCCTCTACCTATAAATATGTGTGCCTCCCCGAAATTCTCGGTCTAAACCCTAACCTTCTTCCCTCCGCGCCGCCGGGCACATCGTCCCCGCCGGCCGAACATGTTCGCCGCCCACAGCCACCTCACTCCGGCCACTCCCAAGCCGCCACGTCACCCCGCTGCCGCTCCCCTCCACTCGCGTCGCGCCACGTCACCGCCGCCAGCGCCCCACATCGCCGCCGCCGCCCGGGGCCCAGATCCGGCCCTCCCCGGG
>NC_041389.1:266587585-266594470 GCF_002162155.2 Triticum dicoccoides
CCTGTGCCCCCGCGCCGCCGCCGTCCGCTGGCCGGGTGCCGCACGCCTCGTCGCTGGACCCCGTCACCTCCACATGCCGGCGACGACCCTCCCCCGCCGCCCCGCTCCAGCGGCGCCGCCTCCGCTTGCCTCACCCCGGAGCTCGCCGGCCTCCTCTGTCGCGCCTCCCCACTGCCCCCTCGTCACCTCCGGCGAACTCGCCGCCGCCGGCGGCCACCCCGTCCCAGATCCGTCCGGGTGGGATGAGATCCACCTGGTCCCGAACCAAACGGCGCCCCGAAACTCCCCTGGATCCCTCTGTCCCGGATCCCGCTGTCCCGGGTTGACTTTTTCCGCGAGGTGATTTTCTGCTAAGCCTCGAAAATCTGGCATTCTGGTGCCATGTTTGACGTGGCATAAATCTGTGTGTGCTGCTCTATTTTGCGTGCATGATATTTCAAAATGTTCACCATGATGTGTTATTCATTTCATTCCATTGTGCCATGCTTGTTTGAGTCAATCCTGATGACCTTATCATCGTTGCAAAAGTGCTATATGATGTTAACCTGCAAAAACTATTATAACTTGCTGTTTTCTCTTTTTCATTGCATTTTGTGTGTGCATCCTATGAGCTTGATGTCTACATGAGTTTTGAGCTACAGCATCTCATCTTTACAGTGGTGTAATTCATGTATTTTTGTGAGTCTTGTAGTGAGTGCATCGAGCTCGTGAAGTAGGGTACTTGCTATTACTGTTTTGCTAGGCTGAATCTGTTACATCATGATGCTTTGTAAACCTGCTGCTACAAGTCATTCTATGCATAATCTGGAGATATTCACTAAGAATGTTTTGTTGTACATGTCATTCTTTATCCATACATGTCCTTGGTTGCATTTATAGCCTGCTGTAACTTGTTGTTATCATGCTCAAAACTTGCTAAATAATGTTGCTGTCAGCCTGTTAATATTAAGTTCAATGTTGCCATGATTGTTGTTAGCGATCCAAGCAAGATATGAACTTGATCTTGCAATTCTTAGCTTCATAAACATGTATTCTTACTGTTGGTTGCCTTTTCATGCCATGTGTTGCTCTGTGGTGAGTTGTACAAGCTCACCAACATGCCTACTTATTGTTGTTCCTGCCATGTATGAATCTGTCATATCATTTGCCATGTTTGCATGGATGCTACCATGTTTTTTGTTGATCTTTGGAATTAGTTCAGTAAGGGAGGTTTGTTCTTTGTCTTTAGTAATTGCATGACATGCCTTTGTTTGACATGATAAGTTCCTATAACATGTTGTTTGATAGCTCTAAACATTGCAACCTAATGTTATTTCTGCTAAGTCTGAAACTATTATTATTTGCAATCTTGCCATGTCCTTTTGGGCATGTTCTAGTGATTTCTGGAGTTAGCTCAGTGTTCATGTTTTGTCATGCTTTACCTGAACTTCACACCCATGCCTTTTGTTTTCACATTGAGATGTTGTAGCATATTGTTTCGATACTTGCTATATGCCTAGTTGCTGTTTTGGGCAGCTTGTCCTTTAAACTTGTATGAAGTGTATGTGTTGAACTGTTGCTCCGTTTTGAGTGTGCTCTATATGAAACTTGCTTGATTTTGCATGTAGTTTCATATTATCATGTTGCATCCTTGTTTTGAGAGTGTTTGCTTGACGTTTGAATGCCTTTTGCATCAATGACATGTGTACTTGTTTTGCTCATATCTTGTAGGCCGTAGCTCCGAGCTAAATGATCTTTAGATGTAACTTGAATAGAATTTCATGTAGATCCTCTTGGTGCTCTTTAACTTGCTGTTTAACAACTTCAGCTAAAGGTTTATTCAGATCTGGACCAATTTCTAAATTTGCATATGAGGACTTACCGGATTTGTTATATGTTGTTTCCGGCCTCATTTAAACTTGCTTTGATGTGTTGCTCTTGTATGCATCATCTCTTGCCATGAGTAGCTTCATGTAGCCTTGTCGTGCATCATGCTTGGTTGTGCATCATGTCATGTATATGTGTGGTGTGTTTACCATGTTGTGTGCTTTTTCTTGATAGTTCATGTTTCCTTGCGATCGTGAGGATTCGTTCGTCTACGCTTGGTTCGTCTTGATGGCTTCATCTTCTTCATGGACTCGTTCTTATTCCTTGCGGGGTTTCAGGCAAGATGACGGTCACCTTGGATCTCACTACTATCATTGCTATGCTAGTTGCTTCGTTCTATCGCATTGCTGCGCTACCTATCACTTGCTCTTCAAGCCTCCCAAATTGCCATGTCAGCCTCCAAACTTTTCACCATTCCTAGCAAACCGTTGTTTGGCTATGTTACCGCTTGCTCAGTCCCTCTTATAGCATTGTTAGTTGCAGGTGAAGTTGAAGATTGCTCCATGGTGGACAGGATTGTGTTGGGATATCACAATATCTCTTATTTAATTAATGCATCTATATACGTGGTAAAGGGTGGAAGGCTCGGCCTTATGCTTGGTGTTTTGTTCCACTCTTGCCGCCCTAGTTTCCGTCATATCGGTATTATGTTCCCGAATTTTGCGTTCCTTACATGGTTGGGTAATTTATGGGACCCCCTTGACAGTTCGCTTTGAATAAAACTCCTCCAGCAAGGCCCAACCTTTGTTTTACCATTTTCCTCACCTAGCCCTTTTTCCCTTGGGTTTCCGGAGCCCGAGGGTCATCTTTATTTACCCCCCCCCCCCGGGCCAGTGCTCGTCGTGA
This sequence comes from Triticum dicoccoides, assembly GCF_002162155.2. Classification (NCBI taxonomy): domain Eukaryota; kingdom Viridiplantae; phylum Streptophyta; class Magnoliopsida; order Poales; family Poaceae; genus Triticum; species Triticum dicoccoides. The sequence continues at coordinate 266,590,298 of NC_041389.1, forward strand.
GTGTTGGTCCAACCTGTCAGCTGCCGGTGGCCACTAGGGGCAACTCTGGGCTGGCCTATCGGAAGTTTGGACAATCCGGTGTGCCTTGAGAACGAGATATGTGCAGCTCCTATCAGGATTTGTTGGCACATTCGGGCGGCTTTGCTGGTCTTGTATTACCATTGTCGAAATGTCTTGTAAACCGAGATTCCGAGACTGATCGGGTCTTCCTGGGAGAAGGTATATCCTTCGTTGACCGTGAGAGCTTGTGATGGGCTAAGTTAGGACACCCCTGCAGGGTATTATCTTTCGAAAGCCGTGCCCGCGGTTATGTGGCAGATGGGAATTTGTTAATGTCCGGTTGTAGAGAACTTGACACCAGATCTGAATTAAAACGCATCAACCGCATGTGTAGCCGTGATGGTCTCTTCTCGGCGGAGTCCGGGAAGTGAACACGGTTTTGGGTTATGATTGACGTAAGTAGGAGTTCAGGATCACCTCTTGATCATTGCTAGCTTTACGACTGTTCCTTTGCTTCTCTTCTCACTCTTATTTGCGTATGTTAGCCACCATATCATGCTTAGCCGCTGCTGCAACCTCACCACTTTACCCCTTCCTTTCCCTTTAAGCTTTGCTAGTCTTGATACCCATGGTAATGGGATTGCTGAGTCCTCGTGGCTCATAGTTTACTATAACAACAGTTGCAGGTACAGGTTTTTGCGATGATCATGACGTGAGAGCGATGTTACTTTTTTTGGAGTTCTTCTTCTGCTTCTTCTTCAATCAGGGGATAGGTTTCAGGTCGGTAGCCTGGGTTAGCGGGGTGGATGTCGTTTGAGTTTCTGTTTGTGTTTCATCCGTAGTCGGATGGTGCTCTTATGTAAAATGATGTTGTATCCGTGTGGCGTCGTGTGCCTCTTGTATGTATCCCCATCTATTATGTAATGTTAATGTAATGATATCCACCTTGCCAAAGCGTTTCAATATGCGGTTCTACCCTTGGTGGGACCTTCGAGTCTCTTTAGGATAGTATCGCATATTGGGCGTGACAGATTTTGATGTAATAATCTGGCATGGTGAAACAAGTGTCTTGTGTGTATAAGTAGTACGACAGTATTATTTATCACATGGTATATTGTTGATAGAATTGCAACTCTGATTGCTGGTTAGGAACTGTCATTCGATTTCTTTCACTACTAGGAAAAGGCCTACTAATGGCGCACCTAATTTGGCCATTAATGGCGCATTAGTGGTGCGCCATTAGTGCCACACCATTAGTATATTTTACTAATGGCGCACCCCCTGGTGCGCCATTAGTATCTGATATGCTAATGTCACACCACTGATGCGCCATTAGTGTATACATAAGTGCGCCATTAGTATGCCTCCCAGGGGCCATGTATACCCAGGTGCTCTGGCATACTAATGGCGCACAGCAACAAGATGCGCCATTAGTAACCTCGGCATACTAATGGCGCACTGTTCAGTGATGCGCCATTAGTATGCTTTGTCATACTAATGGCGCACTGTCATGTGATGCGCCATTAGTATGAATATTAGGTTTTTTTTATTTTTTATTTTCTGTTTTTTGCACAGGTTACAAAATGTATAATTTGACAAAATATAGACAGCACACATCAACAACAGATTCATCGAATATAATAGAAGATTAGTCTTTGAATACAATTCATCATATTAGTCTCCGGATACAATTCATCATATTAGTCTCCGAATTGAAAAGACCGAACAAAGATAGAACATTATATTACAAGTCTCGAGACCGCGAGTAGCGAGTTTGTCTTCACATTACAAGTCGATATCGATCATCTAAACTACCATCACATAGAAGAGAGTTGCGGTCATCACGATGAGCATCATCACGATGAAACTCATCTTCATCCGGTTCCTCCAACGCTCCCTCCCCTCTCCCGCTAGATAGCGGGCGTATCTAGATTCGGCACACAAAGTGGTGCTTCTATTGTAGTCTCCCCAGTACAGTTCATGTCCAATCTACCATACATTTGCTGCCAACTTGATCATCCCTCTAAGAAATTACTCAAAATTGATCAAAGTTTATGCATTAGAGAATATCAGTCATTGATATATGGGTCCACATATGTTATGAAACAAACACTAAAACAAATTGCATGCGTGATGCTGCTGATGATGACCAAGCCCAATTATCCAGGCGCTTTGTCCAACTATAAGCACAGTGGAGTGCAGCAAAATAAGTACAGAATTCCTTTGTTAATTCACAACTTTGTACACATACTCTGCATAGACAAAGTGCCTTCTTTTCATATATAATAACATGCATGGTGACGAGGAAACACTGAACCCTACATCAGGAAACAGCCTAGTAATCTATTGGCAAAGCAGTAATCATACAAGAAGGCAGGAAGGGAGCAGTAATGTATTGGCAAAGCAGTAATCATATTTTAATCATATTCATATATTTTAATCAAGTCCAGCGGGGAGGAATCTCGCAAAATTATATTAAAGAGTTGTAAAAGACCCGGAGACTACATTGAGACTCATTTTGTATATCATAGTTTGAAATGGCCAGGAAGGAAATCTGACTGACAAATGTTGAAGAAAATGGCGAAAGAACAGTTTGCTTTGTGCTCACCACGCAGGGGAGGAGGCGACGAGGTCCGGGTGGTGGTGGTGCTCCGGCGACACCTACATTGTACCCATGGGCATTCAGCAATTTTGCATAAGAGAGCATGTCTTAGGCTCAACCACTTGTTCAGGTTTATGAAAAAATTTAACCAATTTAACCAATTTAAGCATATGAATTGCCACCAGGACATGTTATGTATGTACAGTTAACCAATTTTCTTGTCGGTTCGAGAGCTGGTAGCACCACATTGATGTGTTTATGCCAGCTAGAGCAGAACTAGTCGTCCTCACAATAGAACATTTGACTTGGTAAAAGAATCATATTCTTGAGTGAGTGCTGCGTGCAAGCAATCAGACATGGTCCTTTGACTAAAATAAACAGGGCAGCAACAACCAGCCATCATGCCTAACTTCCTACCCAATTCCCATTTCAATTTGCACTTGACCAAACCATGTCCATCGTGCCTAACAAGCAGCAACCTATTCATACAAGTCGGGTGAAACATGCATGTGCTAATCAAACATGAAGGAAGGGCATACATATATGATTATTAACCAATCCGAGAGACTTTGCGGGTTTTCTGAACCAAACCAAGTGCAAGTAGCGCTAGATTTTAGCCTTTCGCATCATCACCACTACGAATTCCACAACAGCCCTGACTAATTAACCGCATGATCGTAGAAAAGGAGAAAAAATCCCCACCCAGTTCGTCGAACAGAGCAGAGCACAAAAATCCCCTCCAGTGAATTTTACCACGATCTACTACTTGGGGCCACGAATTCGCAGGACTGTAAGAGCATGGAATGGATAATAAGGAGGCGCATACCTAGAGGAAGAGACGACCACCGACGATTCTGCAAAGTTGAAGAAGAAAAAGCCGATCTGGATGGATGATGACGATCTCCTCCGTGCGCTCCGTGGATATTTGGGCTCCTGTGTGCGCTCAACGGTGGTGTCGGGGCGGCGTTGGCGACGGTGGTGTGGACGGGGCGGCGCTGGTGTCGGGGCGGCGTCGAGGGCGGTGGGGCGACGGTAGTGTCGGGGCGGCGCTGGCGACGGTGGTGTGGACGGGGCGGCGCTGGTGTCGGGGCGGCGTCGAGGGCGGCGGGGCGGCGGCGTCGGGAGAGGAGAGGGGAAGGGGATCGCGGGCGAGGGCGAGGGAGAGAGAGGGGATCGATACAAAGTAGGGGCGGCACAATACTAATGGCGCACCACCCCTCGGTGCGCCATAAGTACATACATGCTAATGGCGCACCTCACCCAGGTGCGCCATTAGTATTTTTTTTACTTCTGCTCAAGCCAACAGGTTATCTACCACCTGACCTGATACACATCAAGTCTTCTCTACTAGCTCGACTAGTCAGCAGCTAGTTCTCACACCAAGAGGTCCTGGGTTCGATTCCCAGGCTCCACGATTTTTTTTATGCATTTAAAATGCTGTTTGATACTTATTTGTGTTTAAATATGTTCAAACTTGTTTAAATCATAACAGTAATATTTTTTTATAAGACAGTAATAATTTTTTTTAAAATATCATCAAACAGTAATGCATGCCGGTGGAGCGGGGGAGG
>NC_041389.1:266594714-266604366 GCF_002162155.2 Triticum dicoccoides
CGGCGGTTGAGTAGGGGAGGGGTGCGGGGGGTCGGCGGCGGCGGTTGAGTAGGGGAATCGAGGGTGCGGGCGGTCGGCGGCGGCGGCGGTTGAGTAGGGGAATCGAGGGTGCGGGCGGTCGGCGGCGGCGGCCGGTGGACCGGATCTGGCGAGGTGGGATAGCAATCGAGATGGAGGGGGATCGAGATCGAGTGTCCATGAAATTAAAAAATATTCATGATAGTTCAAAAAGTGCCCATGAAATACAATCGAGAAATGAAGTCTACGATTTAAATACAATCGATCTTAGCTAGCTATCTCTTCACAATCTTCTTGCCCTTCTTTTTCGCAAATGGAGTTCTTCTATGGAACGGACGTCCTTTAGGTAGGGTGGTCCTGCTTCTTCTTGTGGTGTATGCTGCTACTTCATCATCGTCGTCATGTTCGATCCTCGGGTCGCCGTACTTGTCGAAGTCTTGCTCATTGGCTACTCCATCCATTCCGATGATCTTCCTTTTGCCTCTCCTCACGACAACACGACTGGGCTTTGGCGGGTCGGTAATGAAGAAGCATTGGTCCACTTGGGAAGCCAGTACCCATGGCTCATTTTTCGCAGTGACGTTTGCGCCCGCGGTCTTGGATTTGGCTTCGGGTATAACCATGGTGGTGAAATACCGGTCTTCTTTTATGACGTTCTTGGCCCATCTGACACGGAACATCGGGACCTTCTCTCCAGCGTAGCTCAGCTCCCAGATCTCCTCGATCCTTCCGTAGTATCTGTCCTTGTCGTTACCGGTGTAGGATTCCATCGTTACCCCGGAGTTCTGATAACCATCGCTCTTCATGTCCTTGGCCTTGGTGTAGAATGTGTAGCCGTTGATATCGTACGCCTCATAGGTCATCAGGTTGTGCTCGGCGCCCTGTGACAAGGCGAATATGAGTTGTTCTTCCGCGGAAGAATCCTCATGTAAAGGGTACGACAGAAGCTTCTGCTTGAACCAACGCGTGAAACATGAGTTGTGCTCTTTGAGTATATCTCCGTCCATCCTCTGTTGGCCTCGGTCATTGTACGTCTTCTTAATAAAGGTTTTGTGCTCTACCACCCAAGGATCGACCACGTCTATGTGTTGTAGCACGACTAGGTTTGCTCTTTCAAAGTCGGCGAGTCGACCCTCGAAGTCGACATGCATTTCGGGGCGACCCTCACGGTGACCCCATCCAGCGAGCCTGCCGAGGTGCCTGTTGACGGGCAGACCAACGGGGTTCTCGATGCCTAGATAATTCGTGCAGTAGGAGATGCACTCTTCGGTCAGAAAGCCCCTGGCTATGCTTCCTTCTGGACGTGACATGTTGCGAACGTATCCTTTGATGACACCATTCATCCTTTCGAACGGCATCATGCTGTGCAGGAACGTCGGCCCGAGTTGGATGATATCCTCCACTATATGGACCAGCAGATGCACCATAACGTCGAAGAACGCGGGCGGGAAGTACATCTCAAGCTCGCATAGTATCACCACGATCTCTTCCTGTAGCCTTCTGAGTTGCCTCACGCCAATCGACTTCCGAGAGATGACGTTGAAGAAGTTGCATAGGCCAAATAGCATTTCACGGACGTGCGTGTCCATGATCCCACGGATTGCAACTGGAAGTATCTGCGTCATCAGCACGTGACAGTCGTGAGACTTCATCCCGCTGAACTTCTGCTTCGCTGGGTCTAGGTATCTGCTTATCTTCCCCGCGTAACCGTAAGGAAGTTTTACTCCTAGGAGGCAGGTGAAAAACTGCTCAATCTCCTCCTGACTTAGAGTGAAGCACGCGGGAGGGTAGTCATTTCCGGTCTTCTTGGCCTTTTTGCCTTTGCGACGACTTTCTGTGTCCTGCTTCGCCTCATCATCATCGTCATCATATATAGCGTGAAGCTCCTGCCTGATGCCCATTGATTTCAAGTCTGCCCTTGCTTTTGGCCCATCTTTGGTCCTCTCTGGCATGTTGAGCAGGGTACCAAGCAGACTCTCGCACACGTTCTTCGTGATATGCATGACATCAAGGCTGTGAGGCACACGGTGGATCTTCCAGTACGGCAAGTCCCAGAAAACAGACCTCGTTTTCCATACCTTCAGCAGCGGTTCTGGCACCTTTCGCTTCTTTCCCGGCTCTGGCGCCTTTTGCTTCTTTCCCGACAGTGGGCAGTCTTTCCAATTTTTCAACAGCTTGTCTATTTCCTCGCCGCTCCTCGTACACGGGCGTTTTCGGGGTTCGGTTTCACCATCGAACAGATCCTTGCGTTTCCTCCACGGGTCATCACCGCGAAGCCACCTTCGATGTCCCATGAACACGGTTTTCGAAGACCCGGGATCTCTATCTAGCTGGCGATACGTTGTGTCATCCATGCACCTTACGCATCCAGAAAATCCGTGGACTACCTGCCCCGCGAGATATCCGTAACCGAGATAGTCGTGCACCGTCGTGAGCAGTGCGGCTCTCATAGGGAAATATTCTTTCTCTACGGCGTCCCACGTATTGGCTGGCGTTTTCCACAACATGTCTAGCTCCTCCTTCAGCAGCCCCAGATAAAGATTGATGTCATTCCCTGGTTGTTTCGGCCCTTCAATTAGCATACTCATGTGAATGTACTTCCTCTTCATGCACAACCAGGGGGGAAGGTTGTACATCCACACAAACACAGGCCAGGTGCTATGTGTGCTTCTCTGGCTGCCAAACAGATTGACTCCATCGGTGCTCGCGCCCAGCACGATGTTCCTTGGATCCTTCCCAAATTCTGGGTATTCAAAATTCAACGCTTGCCACTGGCTCGCATCCTTAGGGTGACTCAGCATCTTGTCTTTTTTATCTATCTCCGGATCATTTGCGTCATCTTCTCGCTTCTTCTCCTCCCTATCCACGTGCCAACGTAGGAGCTTTGCTACCTTAGGATCCGCAAAATACCGCTGCAGACGAGGAGTGATCGGAAAGTACCACACCACTTTTCGAGGAGCTTTCTTCCTCTTCTTGTATCGAGTGACGCCGCACACCGGACATATGGTAGACTCCGCGTGCTCGTCCCGATAAATGATGCAATTGTTCATGCACACATGGTATTTCACATGCGGTAAATCCAGAGGACACACGATTTTCTTCGCCTCCTCCAAACTGGTCGGGCACTTGTTCCCCTTTGGAAGACGTTCGTGCCAGAATGACATGTTCTCGTCGAAGCATGCGTCGGTCATTTTGTGTTTTACCTTCATCTCCAGAGCCATGAGCGTTACTTTCAGGCGGGTATCCTCGGGCCTGCATCCTTCATACAATGGAGTAACCGCGTCTAACTCAAGTTGATCTATCTTGGCTTTCTCTCGGGCGGTAGCTCTTGCGTTATCCGTCTGCTTGAGAAGCAGCTCTTGAATATGAGGGTCCTGCACCCAGCCCATGGATGGTCCAGCGTCGTCTGCTCCGCCGGCATCATCATCATGTCCTGCATCTTCTACATGATGACTGTGTACAGCATCACCGTCGTGATCATCTCCTGGGGATTCTTCGTCTTCTTGCCCGCCCGAGCCGCGGTGGTTGTCTTGCTGCCCTTCCTCATTTCTTGCCGGCCCCCATGGACGACTTCGTAGTCATCTTCATCACCTTGCCACCGATAGACATCCATGAAACCACGCAAGAGCAGGTGGTCCCGCACCTGCCCGGAATCCGGGTCCGCAATAAGGCTCTTCAGCTTGCATCTTTGACACGGACATCTTATCTCCGTCTCGTTCTTTTGAAGCATCTCGGCCTTCGCGGACCTCAAAAACCTATTCATGATGCCTTCAGTCATCGTGCGGACCATGGTCGCCTGCAGGGTAGAGCAAAACGATATTTTAGAACCAAGAAAAAATTTGGCATGACCTTCCCTAAAAATAGGACCAAAAAGAATGCTTAATGCCAAAATTCTCGCCGAAACGGAAATGAATCAACATTCCGGCAAAATATTGGCAACTATCGCATTTCAAATACCGGTACACCTCCAAACACAAACACATATGCAACACCACAAACATATGCAACACCATGAACATACATAGATCTAGCTAGGCCATAAAAAGTGCATGTGCACATTGTTGTAGGGAGAACAACATAAATATAGCTTCCCCCCTTACTTACCTATCAAAACAAGGTAATTTAACCACTTAATTTGAATGAATCTATGCTGGAAATGAGGTGAAAAAGCGGAGGCACCCGAGACAAGGAGGAGGCGGTGGAGAGAATGAAGTGGGGAGAAAGTGAGTGTGGGAGGAGAGTCTGTCCAAAATATCTTGTTGCTGCCCACTTACTAATGGCGCACCAACCATAAATGCGCCATTAGTAATCTAGGTTACTAATGGCGCACTCTCCCTCGGTGCGCCATTAGTAGTTTTGCAAAAAAAAACATGCTAATGGCGCACTGTCCCACGGTGCGCCATTACTAGTTTAAACTAGTAATGACGCACCGTGGGACAGTGCACCATTAGTAGTTTTGCAAAAAAAGGAATAAAAAAATAAAAAAAACAACATTAGTGGCGCACTTACTGACAGGTGCGCCATTACTAGTTACAACTAGTAATGGCGCACTTCCTCGGGATGCGCCATTAGTATGTTTGGACAGGCGCGCTAGTTCAAAAAAAATGATACTAATGGCGCACCTTGGGCCAGGTGCGCCATTAGTAGTTTCAACACTAATGGCGTATCAGAAGGTGGTGCGCCATTAGTATATACTAATGGCGCACCACTTGTCTGGTGCGCCATTAGTGTCAATCCCATCTATAGCCCTTTTCCTAGTAGTGTTTCCAACAGCTGACGTGCTTTATTCAATTTTGTGTATTCGCCTTGCGACAGCATCTAAAACCAGCGCTGTACCGATCACTTGCAATATGAAAAGCGCTGAGGTAGAACACATGGGCCCCCAAACATGCAGGGTCGGCCTGCAGCCCAAAGTCCAGAACAGTGAGCCTATCTGAGTATTATGTGTGCCACTGCTGCACTTGTTGAACAGGTCCAACTGTGTTGAGAAACTTATGGTACGAGCTGTTTTGTGTTATATATGTTGTTCATAAACTATTGCTTCTACACAGTTTTACAGTTGTGATCTTCTTGAAACAGGAACGGCTGAGTTCTATTGTTCCTATACAGATGCCTGACCATGGTCGGGTCAGACTTTCGCTTGGTCACAACATGATGTTTATGTCTGTCCTGGGGCTTGGCGGCCTCACCCTTGGTTAATTGTAGGCAAAGTAGCACTCTTCGAGGCGTGCTTTGTATGGTTGAACCTGTATAAGTACTCATACTGCATTCAGCTTTGGTTGTTAAGTTCCCCTGCTGGTTTCAGTTAAGGTTGTTAAGTACTCCTGCTGCTTTTACGGTATGTCGTGTTTCTTCAGTCATGTCTTCCTCCAGCCGCCAAAACCAAACCAGCGTCGGCGGGGCCGCCTGCTTCCGCCTCCCACGGCTGGCTGCGCCTCAGCGCACGCATCGCCGCCCCACCGTCTCCTAAATCATTAACGCCGACGTCCTCCATGCGCTTTGGTACGCTCGCCGCGGCGGCGCCCTCTCGCGTTGTCAACATGGTCAACAAACAACAGGAATCGGCAGAAGTACGTGGAGAGGATGACAGTAGGGGCCCACCACGTTAGTGTATGGAAAAATAAAATGCTTCCTCCTAGTGTTTTCCTAACATCTGGGACCCACGACATTGTGAGCGTATATAGTCAATAGACAAGAGAATAGCACAAGATTGGCTGACACCTGGGACGTAGCTACTCGAGTAGTATTTTTTTTGTTTGGTATTGTTGAGACGGAGCAGGGTTTGAACTAGGCTCTGGCCCATCTAGACCAGGCTTATATTTTATGTTCACCATGTGACCAGCCCAGCTATTTTTTCTTTGTGAAAATGAGCCCAGTTTATTTTTCTGAAGAATACCCAATCCAGGCCTACTTATTTTTCTACACCCTGATCGGCTGCAACTCTTTCAAGATGCCTGCAAATCTTGAAAGTAATATGAAATGGGTTGTAAATATAAAAACATATGACAAATTGGCAATTACTTTATAATTTCTGAATTTTTTCACATTTTCAGATTCCTATTTCACTGGGCATTAACCTAATTTAAATATATCTTCAAAGTACTTTAAATCTGGCTCAACATTTTGGTATTAAAAATAGTTTGGAACCCACAAAAATATGTGAAATTGGCCCTGGCCAACCAAAAAAACGACTGCAATAAATTGCATAAGAAGTTGCCATGAACTATATATAAATTATTAAAAAAATAGGGAGTGGTCTGACTAGTGGGCCTGTTTAGTTGAGGTGTATGCAAGATTTTTTTTAGTTATTATATACGTCAACAAACGATTCTAGAAGACGTAACCGTCGGATGTCAATCCAACGGCCGTCGTGTTTCTTCAATCTCTGTTCTTCTTGTTCTAGCCGCCAAAGCAGCGCCGGCGGGACCACCTACTCCCGCCTCCCGTGGCTGGCTGTGCTTCCACGCAGGCCTCAGTGCCCCCTACTACTCCCACCGCTGGCCAAGGCATCCCTCTACTCACCCACACCCCCTGTTATTCTGCGGCGACGGTAGCCTCACACCGCAGCCGAACTGGTGAACCCTCGTACTCCTCTCCGCGCGGGCTTCCACTGCCGCGTCTTCCCCGGCTCCACGTCATCCCCTTCCTAGGCCTCGCCGTCGTCCACCGCCCTGGTGCTCTCGGTGCGGCGTGGTCAATGTGGTCAACGATCGACTTCCATCGGAAGAGTACTGTACGTGGAGAGGCTGACAGTTGGGCCCATGACAGCCGCAAGGAAGTGCCTCCTTATTACGCGGAAAATAATTATTCCTCCACCTAACAGCGGGTACCCACCGGACGAGCCACCAGTATTTTGCGAAAAAAATTGTTTCCCCTGACTGCTAGGACCCACCGGATGGGCCACCGTATTTCACGAAAAAAATGTTCCCCCCGCTGTCAGCTCGGACCCACCGGAAATGCCTCCTTATTGCGCACAAAAAAATGAGTACTCCCCCGGCTAGCTAGGACCCACCTTGGTGGGAGGCTGACTTGTGGGCCTACTAAGTTGACGGGGACGAAGGGCTTTGTCAACTTAGTCAATATGAACGATTCTAGCTCCAGTGACCATACGATGTCCATCCAACGGCCGTAGTGCTTCTTCAACCTCTGGTCTTCTTGCTCCAGCCGCCCAAAGCAGCGTCGGTCGTGCCGCATGCTCCTGCCTCCCGTGGCCGGCTGTGCTGCTGCAGAGGCCTCACCAGCCCCTGCTATTCCCACCGCTGGCCAGGCCCTGCGGTGACGGTAGCCTCACACCACAGCCGAACCAGTGAACCCTCGTACTCCTCTCCGCGCGGGCTTCCACTTGCGCGTCTTCCCCGGCTCCGCGTTGTCCCCTTCCTAGGCCTCGCCGTCGTCCACCGCCGTGGTGCTCTCCGCACGGCGTGGTCAACGTGGTCAAGGAACGACTTCCATCGGAAGAGTACTATACGTGGAGAGGCTGACAGCTGGGTCCACGGCCACAACCCAGTTTTTTTGTGATTTGCCAAGTAAGTCGCTTTGTCAGGCTTGTTGGGCTGCAAATCTTTCAAGACGAGGAGAGCTTTCATTCGGCTAGCCGAGAAAATGGCCCATCAGTAATGAGAAATGGGATGTACATTTTTAAAACACATCAAACCGGCAATTAGTTTCAAATATCTTTTCTTTATTTCAAGATTTTAAATTACATTAATTTTTATGCGTGGACAATTTGTTGGATTTTATATTGATATACATTTATTTTTAAAATCAGTTTGAATGTGAGTCGAAATTTCAGGATTAAAAACAGTTCAGACCGCACCGAAATATGCAAAATTTCGTATAATTTTTTAACCGTGGCCACAATATGGGTTGTAATGCTAACAAAAAGAATATGAGCGCCAAAGAAAACCTTAAGAATTAGCAAATGGGCTATAAATTATTAGAAATAATGGCAGATGGACTGTATGTTGTTTTCCATAGATTTGAGGCTTTCCTAAAAAAGGTTGACGCATAAGCACCTGTTGGATGTCCATCCAACGGCCGTCGTGCTTCTTCAATCTCTGCTCTTCCTGCTCCAGCCGCTCAAACAAGCGCCGGCAGGACTGCCTACTCCCTCCTCCCCGCGGTCGGCTGTGCTGCCGCGCAGGCCTCACCGCCCCACCTTACTCCCATCGCTGGCCTAGCCATCCCTCTACTCACCCACACCTGTTGTTATTCTCCGGCGACGGCAGAAGAACCAGTAAACCCTCGTACAGTCGTACTCCCCTCCGCGTGGGAAACAACTGCCGAGTCTTCCCTGCCTCCGTGTCGTCCCCTTCCTAGGCCTCGCCATCATCCACCGCCGTGGTGCTCTCGGCGCGGCGTGGTCAATGTGGTCAACGACCAACTTCCATCAGAAGCGTACTGTGCGTGGAGACGCTGACAGCTGGGTCCACGGCCGCAGCAAGGAAGTGCCTCCTTATTACGCGCAAAATAATTATTCCTCCACCTGACAGCGGGGACCCACCGGACGGGCCACCATATTTTGCGAAAAAACGTTTCCCCTGACTGCTGGGACCCACCAGCTACACCTTCGCACGCAAGGAAGTGTGTCCGGGCAAAAAAAACAAAACGATTCGCCCCCCTGACTACTGGGACCCACCAGCTACATCTTCGCACGCAAGGAAGTGCCTGACAGTCGGGACCCACCTGGTCGAAGCGTACGTAGCATTGTCATTCTGGTCGCGATCGTGTACGTACATATATATCGGTGGATGTAGAGGCGCGCACGTGTTGTAGTAGAGGCGCGCACGTAGCATGTACACGTACGTACAGCGGCCAGGGTGCAAGAAAGAAAATACGGCCACGTTTGTGTACATACGGGCGGGGTCTCAAACGCCTACTCGCGCATACGTACGGCGAGGGCTCGTTAACATGGCTGGGTCAGAACAGAGAAACAGCGTCGTCGTCATGTTCATGGGGAGGCAACGAAATGCGTCGTGTTCATGGGGAGGCAACGGAATGCGTCGTCTACATCGGGAGGCAACAGAACGCATGGGAGCCAACTGGCTGGGTCGGAACGGAATGCGTGGTCGTGTTCATCGGGAGGGCTTGGACGGAACAGGCGATGGAAACGAGGCCTGGCGTACCGCAGAACGGAGGAAACGGCCTTGTGTTCGATCAGCCACATTCGAAATGGGATCCAGTTCATCGGGAGGGGTCTGGCGTACCGCAAAATGGACGAAACGGACCTCCTACGGTCGAAACGGAGGTCCTGTTGATCGGGAGGGGTGTGGCGTACCGCAAAACGGACGAAACGGACCTCCTACGGTCGAAATGGGGTCCTGTTGATCAGGAGGGGTGTGGCGTACCGCAAAACGGACGAAACGGACCTCCTACGGTCGAAACGGGGGTCCTGTTCATCGGGAGGGGTGTGGCGTACCGGAAAAAGGGACTCCACGGGATACTGTTCATCTCCACCGTCGACCTCCTCCAGCCTCCACGGGCTACCATCGACCTCCTCCAGCCTCCACGGGCTCCTGTTCATCCAGCCTCCACCGCGTGCTACTCCACCGGCTACTGTTCAACCACCCCTCCACCATCTACTGTTCATCCAGCCCTCCACACCACGGGGTCCTGTTCAACCACCCCTCCACGG
>NC_041389.1:266604835-266652314 GCF_002162155.2 Triticum dicoccoides
CACTCACTGTTCATCCCAGAGGCAGCGTCGATCGGCTTCAGTTAGCAGCAGTAGCGAAGGAATCGCTCGATCGGGTTCAGTTAACAGCCATCGATCAATCGCTCGGGTTCAGTAACGCGTAGCCTGCAGTGCAATCGCTCGGGTTCAGTTAGAGACCAATGCCTCGCTCAGGTTCAGTTAGAGCCAACGCCTCGCACGCATACATGTACGAGAGAAACGCGCATCGCTCGGCCCCCGACCTCCCATCGTAACCGGGAACTCCCCAAAATTTTCCTCGCCCTCGCTTCTACCACGGTTTTTTCCGTCATCGACGGACCAAAGAATGTCATGCAGCTGCGTCTCGGGCCCGCCCAGGACGAAAAGCCCATTTTCTATCATGATTTTTTGTCAAAGAAGTAGGAGCCCACCACATCTATGATGATACCGGGTTTTGTCACAATTATCATCATAGAAGTGTCATATGTATGACAGAAAAAAATTCGTTCGGCCCAAAATGTCATGGATGTGTCTTTTTTTGTAGTGTCTATGCAGTTCGGTCAGCTGTTTCAGCTGATCGGTGAGGGACACCGGATGCTCTAGTGCAAGATATTGCAACCAGGACAGCTTCTCTGTTAAGCTCTCCTCTTCGGCCCGGAAGAACTTCGCCACATCAGCAACATTGCAGGGCAGATCCAAAAAAGCTCCTGGCAAACTCCAAATCCGAGTCAGTAAGAGGTACCTTTTCTGCGCAAATTTGCTTTGCATTATAAAGGTCTTACCCGCCGCAATTTTCTTGGCCTCTAGAATTTCCCGGAAAGTGCCCTGGGCTTCAACCCGGGCATCTTGAGCACTTTGGCGGGCCTTCACAGTTTGGACTCTTGGTCCGCAATCTTGCGCTCCAAGGACTCGCACCTCTCTGCGGCGTCCTTGAGCTCCCGTTGCACCTCCTCGACCCTCGCTTCATGTTTTTTGCGAGCAGCTTCCGCCTTCTCCGCTTTCTTTTGGGAAGCGGTCAGTGCGCTCTTGAGGGATTCCACCTCGGCCGCATCTCCTATGAAATATCATAATAACTTGATCAGTACTATAGCACCTCATATCATATAGATTTGAATAGGTCATTGCATACCTTGCTTGTCCTCTAGTTGTTTCTGGACACGGCCGAGCTTTGCATCGGCCTGCTCCAGCCTCTGCTTCAGTTCAGAGACTTCGGCAGAATGGGCGGTCGCCGCCAGCATTGACGCCTGTTTATCCACATTGACACACATGTTAGTCTCCGACGACAAATTATTCGATCCTCTGTCCAGCTTTTTTGCAAGCTGGACAGAGTCTCAGGGGCTACTGTCTATACTAAGGCATTTATTTTTGCGCCACATACCTCAAAGCCTGTTAAAAGGCTGGCACAGGCTTCGTTCAGCCCGCTTTTAGTGGACTAAACTTTCTCGACCACTGTACCAATAAGGGTACGGTGTTCCTCCACAATGGAAGCACCTCGAAGTGCTTCCACGAGATTATCCGGTGCCTCTGGGTGGTCAGAGGTCACCGGCAGAATAGGTGCACCTCCTTCTTTTGAAGGAGGCTACTTACCTGATTCCGGAGCCGTATAGGTCTCCGGAATATTATTCGGCTGAGGGCCGAATTGGATATGGCTCCCATCACCAGTCTCCGGGGGGGTCTGCTCCCCCATGTGTCCGGCAGCCGAGGTATTACCCTCGGGCACCACCTGGATGGTCTCCCGTACCTCTCCCTGGCCCGGGAGGGTCCTTTGGGATAGCACTTCGGCATCGTTCGTAGTCTTGGGGGAGGAGGCCAGCGGAGGCGACTCGCCGTCCATCACGTTTGGATCCAGCGAATTCCCCGAAGATGAGGATCGCTGGGGGTGGACGCGAGCCGGACTGCAACACGCAAATCAACATGTTAAAATCACAAAATAAGAAGCTGGATATGTATGTACGTAAATGCCTTTGAGTACTTACGATTCGGCCAGGGGCTTCTGCCTGGGGCGCCATTCAGGGCTGCTATCGGTGTCTGATTTGGAGTTGGCCGCAAGGGAGATTATCCCCCTCTTGGACGCCTCTGCCTCCGCCTCCAGATCTGTGGAGGCCGCCCTCTTCTTTCTCCCCCCCCCCTCAGGGGGAGAGCCGCTTTCCTCTTCCTCCTCCTCGTCGTTTTCGGCAGGAGAGGAGTGGGTTTCGGCGTCTTCAGATACCGTCTCCGAGAAGCCTTACAGTGGAGGCCGCTTCTTACCTCCTGGCCTTCTTCTCTGGCGCCTTATAAGGCGCCGGAGCCAGCATCTTTGTTAGAAGTGGGATAGATGGGTTTTCGGGCAGCGGAGCCGGACACTAAATCCGCTTCGCCTTCTTTATCCAACCCTGAAAGGACAAACAGAGAAGCTTAGACATCTCCCTTGTATGCACAGATAGAGGATACACCATGGAATAAGGAAAACTTACCGCACTGGCTGGATGAGTCAGGTCGTGGCCGCGGTCCTCAGTCGTCTTTGCCTATGATTGATTGGCCTTCAAGAGCACCTTCGACATACCTTCGTGCGTGGCGCCGAAGAACTGTTGGAGGGTCTGGTGCTTGGCCGGGTCGAACTCCCATAAATGGCAGGTCCGGCTCTGGCAGGGAAGGATCTGGCAAACGAGCATCACCTTGATCACGTTGACAAGCTTGATGTTCTTGTCTACCATGCTCTGGATGCGCGTCTGCAGCTCTTTCACCTCCTCCGACACCACCCAGTCCAGGCCTTTGTTTGGCCAGGAGGTAAGCTGCATTGGGGGCCCAGACTTGAATTCAGGAGCCGCAGCCCAGGTAGTGTCGCGGGGCTCATTGACGTAGAACCACTTTTGTTGCCACCCCTTGACGGTCTCGACGAAGGTGCCTACGGGCCATGTGATGTTGGACAATTTGCTTACCATGGCACCTCTGCACTATGCGTGTTGACCATCCACCACTTTCGGCTTCACATTGAAGATCTTCAGCCATAATCCGAAGTGGGGTGGGACACGGAGAAAGGCCTCGCACACAACAATAAATGTCGAGATGTTGAGGAAAGAATTTGGGGCTAGATCATGGAAGTCTAGTCCGTAGTAAAACATGAGTCCATGGACGAAGGGTAGGTGAGGAAACCCTAGTCCACGAACGAAGTGAGGGAGGAATACAACCCTCTTGTTGGGCTCCGGGGTGGGCACGATCTGCCCTTTGGCCGGAAGCCGGTGAACGATTGCCTGGGTCAAGTACCTGGCCTCCCGGAGCTCTGTGATGTTCTCCTCCATGATGGAGGGGGCCATCCACTTGCCCTGCGCTCCAGATCCGGACATGGTCGAAGTGCTCTTTGGGGGCGGAAAGCGTGGAAGCTTGGGCGCTAGAGCTTGAGGGCAGATAGGCTGAGAGGAAGAACACGTGGGCGGAATAATGGATCTTTATCCTCTTATAAAGGCAGCGAATATCAAGCGCCTCCCCACTAGCCTTAAAACTCGCCTATTCCAGAAGGGTCGTGTGGACGGCACGGTTGGATTACCCACACCCGTGTTGATGAGAATCCCGCGATGAGGGGACACGATCTCTGCTTCGACAAGACATGCCAATGAAAATCGCATCTCTAAACATGGAGTGGGAGGCCAAAAAACGGTTCGAAATAATAACCGAGCAGGGACTTAACGTCTCGTCACGGGAGCTGTCGGCTGATGGGACTTGTTAAATATTATATTCTTTGCGGTTGTATATTTGACAGAGCCGGACATGTCCTCTGTAGACAGCTTGGAAGTGTTCGGATAAGGAACCCGCCTTGCAATGCCGAAGACAATCTGCGTGCCGGACACATCGTCATTGAAGCTTGGTTCAGGAGCTACTGAGGGAGTCCTGGATTAGGGGGTCCTCGGACGTCCAGACTATGTGACGTGGGCCAGACTGATGGGTCGTGAAGATACAAGACAGAAGACTCTCTCCCGTATCTGGATGGGACTCTCCTTTCCGTGGATGGAAAGCTTGGCATTCAGATATGAAGATTCGTTTCTTTGTAAACCAACTTTGTACAACCCTAGCCCCTCCGGTGTCTATATAAACCAGAGGGTTTAGTTCATAGAGGCGGAATCACAATCATACATGCTAGACATCTAGGGTTTAGCCATTACGATCTCAAGGTAGATCAACTCTTGTAACCCCCATATTCATCCAAGATAATCAAGCAGGAAGTAGGGTATTACCTCCATCAAGAGGGCCCAAACCTGGGTAAACATTGTGTCCATGTCTCCTGTTACCTTCGATCCTCAGACGCACAGTTCGAGACCCCTACCCGAGATCCGCCGGTTTTGATACCGATGCCCATTAACCTATTTTTAGTGGCTATTTGCTTATGTATGTAACTAGTTCACTGGGTTGCCGTGCTTTGAATCTCCTTCCTCCCAACATATTCCCCTTCCCAGGTGGACCCAGCAGGTCTCGTACACAGACATATGGGACCAACCACCTATCCATTTATATTTCTTTATTTTGTTCAATCTTTCGTCCTCTTCCTATACAGCGGCTGGCGGCGCTACCGCGCACGCCTCGGTGACCCATCATAGCCTATGGAATTGGCCAGGCCATCCCTCTACTCCCACACATTGTCTAGTGGCTGTAGCTCCACCAGCCCACCCTACACCCGAACAAGTCAACCCTCATACTCCCCTCCGCATGCATCTTCCCCCGCTCCGGTTCGTTCGGTCCGAGGTCTCGATGTCGTTGATTACCCAAAAGTATAGGGGATTGCAACAGTTTTTGAGGGTAGAGTATTCAACCCAAATTTATTGATTCGACACAAGGGAAGCTGAGGGAGTTCCAAACTAGGGGGTGTCCAGATAGCCGAACTATCATCATCGGCCGGACTCCAAGACTATGAAGATAGAAGATTGAAGACTTCGTCCCGTGTCCGGATGGGACTTTCCTTGGCGTGGAAGGCAAGCTTGGCGATACGGATATGTAGATGTCCTACCATTGTAACCGACTCTGTGTAACCCTAGCCCTCTCCGGTGTCTATATAAACCGGATGGCTTTAGTCCATAGGATGAACAACAATCATACCATAGGCTAGCTTCTAGGGTTTAGCCTCCTTGATCTCGTGGTAGATCCACTCTTGTAACACACATCATCAATATTAATCAAGCGGGACGTAGGGTTTTACCTCCATCAAGAGGGCCCGAACCTGGGTAAAACATCGTGTCCCTTGTCTCCTGTTACCATCCACCTAGACGCACAGTTCGGGACCCCCTACCCGAGATCCGCTAGTTTTGACACCGACATTGGTGCTTTCATTGAGAGTTCCTCTGTGCCGTCACCATCAGGAAGGATGCCTTTTCCCGTCTTTAAAGACGGCACCGTCGTCAAGGGAGCTTTGGCCGCCGGCCAAACTATCCGGCTAGGCGGTTTTCTTATGACCGCCTGTTCGGCCACCACTCCGACAATGACCTCTCGGGTCATTAAAAGCGATCTTCACGTCAGCTCGGAATTTGCCGAGCAGCTAGATCCGATTGAGCTCTCCTCCGTAGACGAGCTCTTGGATCGCATCGCCGCCCTGGGAGTCACTACCGACTACGATCAGATTGGGCTTAAAACCGATCTGAGAGAAATTAACTCTCCCCAGGTTACCCACCACGTTGCTGTGGTAGAGGAACAACGCGGCGACTCTTCTTCTATGATAAAAACCAACTATGTCCGGATTCCCGATCCCTCCATGCCGGATTCCCGCGGAGGGACGGACGCTAATCAAATACTGAACCTAAAGTCAGGCATCGGACCAGATTTGTTGGAAAGCATCCAGCAAACCAAGCTTCCGAATCCGGAAGCTTCTTGGCCTTTGAGCCTCAGATCGGGCGGGGTTCCGAACTTAATTCCACCCGCCCACCCAAACATAAGCGATCTATCTCAAATACGGCAAGAGCCCGATGAAACAGTACATCATAACTGGGCCAGATTCCTCCTGGTTATGAACAGGATAAAGGACTGCCGTGAAGAAAGCGCGATTTCAATTTTCTGCAACAATTGCACGGACAAGGGAATCATAAACGCCATCAGTCATCGCGAAGTTACATGCTTCGCCGACCTAGCGACCATTGTACAAAAATACTGCGCGACGGAGAGTGCCTGGAAAACCGAAACTAGGTTTTGGGACAATCCGGCCCTGAATACAACCCCAGTCCGAAATAAAAGGGTGTGTCATACTCAAGCACCTGGGTTAAAAACCAAAAAGCAAAAAAACCCTAAAGGGTACGGAACTGTACTGGAGGGATGGCTCAACGGACCCTGCAAAATCCACAGCACGGACGGCGCCACTCCAACACATAGCCTTCGAGCATGTTGGATACTACGACAGGTGGCCAAAAGTGGCGAAGGCTTTTTAGCCCCGGGCAACCAGCCCAGCAGTACCAGTACGGTATTAACAGTCTTTGAGACTTTCACATCAAATAACATGCAGAAACGAATAATCCGCAGCCTCGCCGAAGTCTACCAAGTAGCAACAACAAATCCATGGAGTGACACGGCTATCACCTTCAATGCCAGCGACGAACCTAAATTCCGAACAGCTAGAGCACCAGCCGCATTGGTCCTTAGTCCGATAGTGGACGGCTTTCATCTTACCAAGGTACTCATGGATGGCGGCAGCGGATTAAACCTCATCTATGAGGAAACCCTTCAAAAAATGGAAATTGACTGGAGCCGCATTGAGCGAAGCAGCACAACCTTCAGGGGAATAATCCCTAGTCGAGAAGTACGCTGCACAGGAAAAATCACACTAGATGTAGTCTTCGGCTCGCCGGACAATTACAGGTCCGAAGAGGTCACGTTCCAAGTGGCCCCATTCGGCAGCGGATACCACGCTTTGTTAGGGCGAGAGGCATTCACAATCTTCCAAGCTATACCCCATTACGGGTACATGAAGCTCAAAATTCCAGGACCCAATGGAATAATCACTCTCGCCAGTGATCCAGATACAGCACTCCATGCTGAAAATAAGACAGCCGCACTGGCCCTAGAGGCATTATCCGAAGCCCTAGCGGCAGAGGAACTAACTGCGCTGCGCTCCACGGTGGATAGGGACGATGTGATACTCGATAAGAGGTCCAAGTCCACCTCTTTTAAACCAGCAGACGAAATAGTCAAATTTCAGGTCCATCCAACGGACCCCACAAAGACGGCCTCCATTGGGGCACAATTAAATCCTGATGTAGAAGCCGCACTAGAGAATTCCTCCGGGAAAATTGGGACATTTTTGCCTGGCACCCTTCAGACATGCCAGGAATCCCATGCAGGCTAGCAGAGCACAGCCTAAATATCCTAAAAGGATTCAAGCCAGTCAAACAAGCTCTTCGGTGATTTTCCGAACCCAAAAGACAGGCAATGGGAGAGGAGCTAGCCAAACTCTTAGAAGCCGGATTCATCAGAGATATAAAACATCCGGACTGGCTAGCCAACCTAGTAATGGTACCAAAAAAGGACAAATCCTGGTGCCTCTGCGTCGATTTCAAAGACCTTAACAAGGCCTGTCCAAAGGACCCTTTCCCTCTCCCTCGCATCGACCAAATCATTGATGCTACCGCAGGGCACGATTCATTGTGCTTCCTCGACGCATACTCCGGATACCATCAAATCAAGATGGCGGAAAAAGACCAGGCCGCAACGGCATTCATTACTCCATATGGGACATTCTGCTTCAACACAATGCCCTTCGGACTCAAAAACGCCGGTGCAACATATCAGCGCATGATTCAGACATGTCTGGCTACCCAGATAGGCAAAACAGTAGAGGCATACGTAGACGATGTGGTCGTCAAGACCAAACATGTCGAAACTCTAGTAGACGACTTGAGGGTGACATTTGACAACCTCCGAGCATATGACATTAAGCTCAACCCCGAAAAATGTGTCTTCGGAGTACCAGCCGGAAAGCTCTTGGGCTTCATTGTATCTGGTAGAGGAATTGAAACAAACCCAGCCAAGATCTGAGCTCTATCACAATTGGATATTCCAAAGGACCTCAAGCAAATACAAAAACTAACTGGATGCGTAGCGGCTCTAAGTCGCTTCATCTCCCGTTTGGGAGAAAAGGCTCTGCCCCTCTATCGCCTCCTCCGACGCACCGAACACTTCGAATGGACGGATGCCGCCACGGCCGGACTCGAAGAAATCAAGGCCATACTGGCAACAAATCCGGTCCTGGCCGCGCCCAACCTGGGCGAACCTATGTTATTATATATCGCAGCAACACATCAAGTTGTCAGCGCGGTACTCGTCGTCGAACGAGAAACAGAAGGGCACAGATTCCCTCTTCAAAAACCAGTGTACTATGTATCCACTGTCTTAACTCCATGCAAGTCCCGGTACCCACATTATCAAAAGATAGCGTATGCGGTGTTCATGGCATCCCAGAAGCTGCGACACTACTTTCAAGAGTGTTCCATAACGGTGGCCTCCGAAGTACCTCTCAACGATATTATAAACAATCGCGACGCAACGGGCAGGATTGCAAAATGGGCCATTGAGCTCTTACCATTTGACATAACCTACCAACCACGGCGAGCTATAAAGTCACAAGTTCTGGCTGACTTCGTCGCCGAATGGACCGAAGCCGAACTCCCTAAAGAGTACGGCGCGTACTCCAATTGGATCATGCATTTCGACGGATCCAATTGGCTGGCTTGGGGGCTGGCATCGTCTTGACGTCCCCAACTGGAGACACAGTCCAATACGTACTTCAAAGAATGTACATGGACTCCAACAACGCAGCTGAATACAAGGCCCTTCTACACGGCCTCCGGATGGCAATCTCCATGGGCATTCAACGCCTAGAGGTGCGCGGGGATTCAAACCTCGCAATATCCCAAGTAAATGGAGACTTTGACGCCAAAGATCCAAAAATGGCAGCTTACCGCAACGCCGTCCTAAAAATGTCAGCTCGGTTCGAAGGACTCGAATTCCACCATGTAGCCCGGGATAATAACCAGGCAGCACACGTGTTGGCACGCATCGGCGCAAAACGCGACGCCGTCCCTCCAAACATAATCCTCGAACGGCTCTTTAAGCCATCCGTATTATGGGAAGAGGAGTCCGGAAATAACAAGTCGGAGCCAGCTGCCTCACCTAACTCAAACCACTCTGACACAATCGATGGCTCAGACAATGGAATAACACCTTCAGCCCACGAAATAATGGCAGTAATTGCCCCGTGGACGGAACCATTCCTAGCCTACTTAATCAGGCAGGAACTTCCCGAAGACCAAAATGAGGCATGCTGCATAGTTCGGCGATCTAAAGCCTACAAGGTCCATGAGGGAGAACTTTATAAAAAAGCACAACCGGAGTCCTTCAAAGGTGTATCTCCAAAGAGGAAGGGCGAAATCTCCTGGCTGAAATTCACGCCGGACTCGGCGGGCACCATGCTGCAGCCCGGGCCCTTGTAGGCAAGGCCTTCCGTACAGGATTTTATTGGCCGACAGCCCGGGCAGATGCTCAGGACTTAGTCCAACAATGCGTTGGTTGCCAGCTCTTTGCTAATCAGAGCCACATGCCACCCACCGCCCTCAAAACTATACCCATCACCTGGCTGTTCGTGGTCTGGGGGCTTGACATGGTTGGATCCCTTAAAGGGGGAACCCACAAGCACAAATACTTATTGGTCATGGTGGACAAATTCACCAAATGGATTGAGGCCAAGCCGGTTAAAACGGCAGAATCCGGACCTGTGATAGACTTCATATCCGGGGTAGTACACCGTTTTGGCGTCCCCCACAGCATCATCACTGATAACGGCATGAATTTCACGGCCGACAAGGTTAAACTCTGGTGCAAAAACATGGGCATCAAGCTCGACTACGCTTTAGTCTATCACCCCCAAACTAACGGTCAAGTCGAGCGAGCAAATGGTCTAATCATGAGCGGCATCAAACCCAGACTAGTGCGGTCCCTCAAGGAATCTAACACGCACTGGGTAGAGGAGCTCGACTCCGTACTCTGGGGGCTGCGGACCACGCCAAACCGAACTATCGGATTCACACCATTTTTCATGGTGTACGGCGCAGAGGCAGTTCTGCCCTGCGATATAATTCATGACTCACCTCGCATGCGCATGTACGAAGAAAGAGAAGCCGAGTTGGATCGGTAGGACAGTTTGGACGCCTTAGAGGAGGAGCGGGACGTGGCAAAAGCTTGTTCCGCATTTTATAAGCAGCAGGCTCGAAGATATCAAAGCAGAGAAGTACGGGCCAAAACTTACAACGTTGGCGAACTTGTTCTACGCCTGCCGGACAAAAAAAAGGACAAACTTAAGCCCAAGTGGGAAGGTCCCTTCATCATCGACCAAGTCCTGACCGGCGGAGCATACCGTCTATGCAACACATCTGACAACCGACTCGAGCCGAACCCATGGAACGCAGCCCGTCTCCGAAGATTCTACGCCTAACGCCGGACTCAGAGTTCGTCTCACTCCTCCGTCCACCTTTTTACAATTTCACTGTCTCTTGTCCCCATCCTTATTCCCACTTTTTTTCAATACCTTTGATAGGCTGATTTGCGCATGGTTCACACACACTTGATGTGCTCCTAGCACTCATTATACCTGGGGGCTTCTTTAACAGAAGCTTATTTATATGGGCTTCATGCCCAACACATGTGTCATACTTCCGCATGTACCTTTTATTCACTATTATATGCATCGATATGACTTAAGTTCTGGCCAAGCTGGGTTGCCTGGCTCCTGTGCTTACCCCTATGTTCCCGATTGTTCGGCTAGGAGGTAAAGGGAGCACCTCTGTGATTGTTACTGCCGGGTCAGCCGGATGTGTACCTCAGACTGGGTGAAGCCGAAAGCTAGCGTTCTTAAGAGAATATTCGGTCGATGACTGGAAAGATGATTTATTACTTACTTATTTATCTGCCCCCAGATGCTTTTTCTGCTATTTTCGCAGTCCGGACATGCACTTTAGGGCATGCCTCCCAGGGAAAGGAACCCTTAACGGAACTATTCTCCCTGGAAGATGTTTCTTACTAACCATGTAATATAACATAGCTAGTTGGGCACTTGTCTGATAAAGCAATTATGACCCCGACGCCTTGTCTCCATGCATGCCCCGGTTCTCTTATAACCGTAAGGGTATTCGGACACACTCCGGACTGTTGGGTCCCGAGGTTGAAGTGAAAAGGTCCGCAAAGACAAACGATCTACAATCCGGCTAGAAGACATTCTATATGTCATTTCAAAATTACATCGTCAAACTGACTGATTGTACTCCTCTTCAATCCCATCTAACAGGCTGTCTAATTTACAGTCCTATTGGGAATATTTCGCGGCCAGCTCTACTTGGCCGTACATCAAGCTCAGAGGGATCTCCTTCCCATCAGGCCCCACAGGTCCGACCTCGGCCATGTGGTTTGGGTCAGCCTTCGGGTACCGCGTCTTCACCATGGCCCAGGCCTCCCTGGCGCCTTGACGGCAGGCCGATATCTTCCACAGACGGAGGCGTCGCCGTACTCCCTGAAGCTTCTCAGCAATCCCTCCAAGGCCTTCAGGTAGGGAGACGGAAGGCCATAAGGCCTGAATGACGCCACTCATCGCCTGCCGCACACGTTCGAGCAGTTGCACCAGCTCGGGAAGTTGGTCACTCGTTGAACCGGGCATTTCCTCCACAGGGCGACCTGTGAGCACACCTAAAGACACATTTCTGTCAATCGACTTCCTCGCCGAATTCTTCTTTTCAAAGGAATTTGCTCAAGCACTTACTATAAATGCCGCGACGAAGCCGCTGATTCTCCTTCACGGAGCCAGACAGCTGGGCCCGAACACCTTTCAGCTCTTCTCCTGGCTGGGTGTGGGCATCCTTGAGCTTGTTCCTCTCCTGCTGCACCTTCATAAGCACCCTCTCGCCGGCCTTTAGCTGACGTAGTAGCTGTTGCTTGTCCGGATCTAGTCCGGCGCCCTTTGCAATATTATTGTCAGATTTATGCACACGCCGCACTTTGTTAACTACTTATCTTTTCGAAGTACGTATTACCAGCGGGGGTCTCTGTGGCTCCCCCTGTGGCGGCCAGTGCGGCCTCAAGTTGGGCCTTGCACTCTTGAAGCTCCTGGGACAGGTGGGTATTCTTCTCCGTAAGATCCTGCATAATAAATGATCCTTAAATCAGTTATTTTAACTATTTTAAGTCTCGGGGGCTACTGGCATATATAACTATTAAAATTAATTACCCGTATGTCCTTCACATACTACTCCGTGGCTCTGGTTAAACCATCTCGAGTGGCACGGAGGTGCACGTCTCCCGCTTCAAAGGCATTCAACGCCTCCGGGGAGAAACACGCGTCACGAAGAACTGTCCGGCGACGCCTGTGATTCATGGCGCTCTCCACCTCAGACCGGGTGGCGGACAGCCTGTCGGCATCCTCAGTCGGAGGAACATCCGGCTCATGCCTTGTGTTCGCCTCCCCTTCCGGACCACGCGATGGAGCATGGCTGGCAGAGGCTTGATTGGCAACCTCTCCGGACACTGTCCGGCGAGTGCTCTTTCTCCTGGAAAAGTTATGAGCATTAATATACCTCCTAGGGATCCTTCCCTTAAAAACAACGGTGCGTCGTATCGTTGCGGCGACGTTTCGATTCGCGTCACACTCCTCTTTCGCCTGTTGGGCCGAACTGACCCTTGCTGGTCAGCCGCCGCAGGTTCGGCTTCCCGCCTTAAAGGCACCTCCTGCGATGCACCATCAGTATAGGATGGTCAGAATTGAGCATGGATCAAATGATGGTGTCAAGACCTCGGTCGTAGTCACCTGGGAGGCCGGAAACAAATCGGGGTAGTCAGCCGTAATGGCGACTAGGGCATTGTCCATGCTAAGTTGGTGGAACACCCCGTCAATCAGCTCCACCTTTATGTCTGGATCCTCTTCGGAGGCCGGATCAAGGGATCGTTCCAGATCCTCGGGCTGTGGAGTTAGGCTTTGTATGCCCTCCATGTCCCGGCGCAGCTCCTGCGTCGACATCACAAAGTAAGATACTTGACTTTGGAAGTATGGATCGGGTAGATAAATGCCCGCTTACCCAGCTCCGAGGGTTATTCATGGAGAATCCATTCAATGGATTCGTGCGGAGGAAGTCCTCCTCCTCCCCCTTGTACAAGCCGGACAGGATCTTTGCCAGATCCGCTGCCGAGCCCGGCCCTCTGCGGCCATGACGGGTGGCGTCGTCTTCCCCGTTGAAATCCCACATAGGGTAGCCCCTATATTGGAGTGGTTGCACCCCTCGCATAATGCACGTGGCCATGATTCCAATCATGGTCAATCCAGAGTGGGCTCGTAACCTAATCCGGCCCATCAGACAATGGACGCTCCCATCATCCTCTCGTTAAGGGCTCCGCGGGCGCCAACTCATGCGTTTCTTCAAGGGAGCATTGCTGAACTCCGGGAGGCCGATCCGAACTGGATCCGGTAGAGGAGCGTCCTCCATGTAGAACCATTCCGAAGGCCAGTCTTCGAACGCCTTCTTCGGGTTGCCGGATAGATATCCGGTCCCGGCGATGCGCCATATTTCGGCTCCGCCTACTTGATATATCGACCCCTCGTAAGAACGGGGTACGAGGCAAAACAATCTCTTCCATAGCGCAAAATGGGGCTCGATGCCCAAGAACAGCTCGCAAAGAGCTACAAAGTCCGTGATGTGCAAAATGGCGGCAGGTGTGAGGTGGTGAAGCTGGAGTCCGTAGAACTCCAGGAGCCCCCAGAGAAACGGATGTATGGGAAATCCGAGTCCCCTTATTAGATAAGGAACAAAGCATACCCGCTCTCCTTTGGAAGGGTTGGGGACGCTCTCCGCCTGCTTTCCACCCATGAAGGTGGCCAGTCCGGCTCGAACCGGAACCATGAAAGCTGGGGGAAGATATCCCTCGGTTTGGAGCGCCACTAGCTCGCTGTGTGGAACTGAGCATCTCCCCCAATCTCCTGGCTTAGGGCTAGGAGCGCGAGAGGAGGAGCCGCGTCGACTATCCATGATAGAATGGATTTTTGTCAGAGGCGCTTCGATGAGAACTTGCGTATGGAGGATGGTGTGAGCTGGATCTAGATCCTCGCCTCTCTTATAGGCGGCTCGTTCGCACGGCTAGGGGGTAAAATGTAAAAATACCCTAGCTTTTCGCATTCATATGACACATGGAAGAAGGCCATTATTGGGCGTAGAACCCAAGGAGCGCAACATTTATAAGGAAGCCGGACACTATTCGACAGGAACATGAAGTTTGAAGGAGAACCCGCCTTGCAACGTCGAAGACAATATACGCGCCGGACTCGTCGTCGCTGAAGCCTGGTTCGGGGGCTACTGAGGGAGTTTCGGACTAGGGGGTGTCCGGATAGCCGAACTATCATCATCGGCTGGACTCCAAGACTATGAAGATAGAAGATTGAAGACTTCGTCCCGTGTCCGGATGGGACTTTCCTTGGCATGGAAGGCAAGCTTGGCGATACGGATATGTAGATCTCCTACCATTGTAACCGACTTTGTGTAACCCTAGCCCTCTCCGGTGTCTATATAAACCGGATGGCTTTAGTCCATAGGACGAACAACAATCATACCATAGGCTAGCTTCTAGGGTTTAGCCTCCTTGATCTCGTGGTAGATCCACTCTTGTAACACACATCATCAATATTAATCAAGCAGGACGTAGGGTTTTACCTCCATCAAGAGGGCCCGAACCTGGGTAAAACATCGTGTCCCTTGTCTCCTGTTACCATCCGCCTAGACGCACAGTTTGGGACCCCCTACCCGAGATCCGCCGGTTTTGACACCGACAGAAGCCAAAGAATATTCTCAAGTATTAGCAGCTGAGTTGTCAATTCAACCACACCTGGATAACTTAATATCTACAGCAAAGTATTTAGTAGCAAAGTAGTATGGAAGTAACGGTAACGATGGCAAAAGTAACAGTAGCAGTTTTGTAGTGATTGTAACAGTGGCAACGGTAAGGTAACTAAGCGAGGATCAATATGTGAAAAGCTCATAGGCAATGGATCAGTGATGGATAATTATGTCGGTTGCGATTGCTCATGCAACAGTTATAACATAGGGTGACACAGAACTAGCTCCAGTTCATCAATGTAATGTAGGCATGTATTCCGAATATAGTCATACGTGCTTATGGAAAGAACTTGCATGACATCTTTTGTCCTACCCTCCCGTGGCAGCGGGGTCCTATTGGAAACTAAGGGATATTAAGGCCTCCTTTTAATAGAGTACCGGACCAAAGCATTAACACTTAGTGAATACATGAACTCCTCAAACTACGGTTATCACCGGTAAGTATCCCGATTATTGTCACTTCGGGGTTAACGGATCATAACACATAATAGGTGACTATAGACTTTCAAGATAGGATCAAGACCTGACATATATTCATGAAAACATAATAGGTTCAGATCTGAAATCATGGCACTCGGGCCCTAATGACAAGCATTAAGCATAGCAAAGTCATAGCAACATCAATCTCAGAACATAGCGGATACTAGGGATCAAACCCTAACAAAACTAACTCGATTACATGATAAATCTCATCCAACCAATCACCGTCCAGCAAGCCTATGATGAAACTACTCATGCACCGCGGTGAGCATCATGAAATTGATGATGGAGGAAGGTTGATGATGACGACGGCGATGGATTCCCCTCTCCGGAGCCCCGAACGGACTCCAGATCAGCCCTCCCGGGAGAGTTTAGGGCTTGGCGACGACTCCGTATCGTAAAACGCGATGAATCCTTCTCTCTGATTTTTTTCTCCCCGAACGTGAATATAGAGTCGGAGTTGAGGTCGGTGGAGCAACTGGGGGCCCACGAGGCAGGGGGGCGCCTAGGGGGGTAGGGCCCGCCCCCCCACCCTCGTGGACAGGGTGTGGGCCCCCTGGTCTTGATTCTTTCGCCAGTATTTTTATATATTCCAAAAATATTCTCCGTGAAGTTTCAGGTCATTCCGAGGACTTTTATTTATGCACAAAAATAACACTATGGCAATTCTGCTGAAAACAGCGTCAGTCCGGGTTAGTTCCATTCAAATCATGCAAGTTAGAGTCCAAAACAAGGGCAACAGTATTTGGAAAAGTAGATACGATGGAGATGTATCAACTCCCCCAAGCTTAAACCTTTGCTTGTCCTCAAGCAAATCAGTTGACAAACTGAAAGTGATAAAGAAAAACTTTGACAAACTCTGTTTGCTCTTGTTGTTGCAAATATGTAAAGCTAGCATTCAAGTTTTCAGCAAAGATTATGAACTAACCATATTCACAATAACGTTTACGTCTCATGTTTACTCATATCAATGGCATAATCAACTAGCGAGCAATAATAATAAATCTCGGATGACAACACTTCCTCAAAACAATCATAACATGATATAACAAGATGGTATCTCGCTAGCCCTTTCTGAGACCGCAAAACATAAATGCAGAGCACCTCTGAAGATCAAGGACTGACTAGACATTGTAATTCATGGTAAAAGAGATCCAGTCACAGTCATACCCGATATAAACTAATAGTAATACATGCAAATGACAGCGGTGCTCTCCAACTGGTGCTTTTTAATAAGAGTGTGATGACTCAACATAAAAGTAAATGGATAGGACCTTCATAGAGGGAAGCAGGGATTTGTAGAGGTGCGAGAGCTCGATTTTGAAACAGAGATAAATAATATTTTGAGCGGTATACTTTCATTGTCAACATAACAACCGAGAGATCTCGATATCTTCCATGCTACACACATTATAGGCGGTTCCCAAACAGAATGGTAAAGTTTATACTCCCCCACCACCAACAAGCATCAATCCATGGCTTGCTCAAAACAACGAGTGCCTCCAACTAGCAACAACCCCGGGGGAGTTTTGCTTAATTATTTTGATTTGATTTGCTTTGAGCATGGGACTGGGCATCCCGGTGACCAGCCATTTTCTCGTGAGTGAGGAGCGGAGTCCACTCCTCTTGAGAATAACCTGCCTAGCATGGAAGATACACACAGCCCTAGTTGATACATGAGCTATTCGAGTATACAAAATAGAACTTTATTTGAAGGTTTAGAGTTTGGCACATACAAATTTACTTGGAACGGCAGGTAGATACCGCATATAGGAAGGTATGGTGGACTCATATGGAATAACTTTGGGGTTTATGGAATTGGATGCACAAGCAGTATTCCCGCTTAGTACAAGTGAAGGCTAGAAAAAGACTGGGAAGCGACCAACTAGAGAGCGATAATAGTCATGAACATGCATTAAAATTAATTTACATTGAGTGCAAGCATGACTAGGATATAATTCACCATGAACATAAACATCATGGAGGCTAGGTTGATTTTGTTTCAACTACATGCGTGAACATGTGCCAAGTCAAGCCACTTAAATCATTCAAAGGAGGATACCACCCTATCATACCACATCACAACCATTTTAATAGCATGTTGACACACAAGGTAAACCATTATAAACTCCTAGCTAATTAAGCATGGCATAAGCAACTATAATATCTAGTTGTCACTGCAAACATGTTTATTCATAATAGCCTGAATCAGGAATGATGAACTAATCATATTTACAAAAACAAGAGAGGTTGAGTTCATACCAGCTTCTCTCATCTCAATCAGTCCATCATATATCGTCATTATTGCCTTTCACTCGCACGATCGAACGGTGTGTATAATAATAATAGTGCACGTACATTGGACTAAGCTGAAATCTGCAAGCATTTAATTCAAGGGAGAAGACAAGGTAATATGGGCTCATGGTTAAACCAACAATAATGCATATGAGAGCCACTTAATATTTTCATCATGGTCTTCTCCTCTCTACCCCCAAAGGAAAGAAAAGAAACAAAACTATTTACACGGGAAAGCTTCCAACAAGCAAAAGAAGAATGAGAAATCTTTTTGGGTTTTCTTTTTAGTTACTACTGCTACAAGCATGGAAAGTAAACTAGCTAGAAGCTACAACTAATTTCTTTTGGTTGTTCTTAAGGTTTTTCAAACACACAAGAAGAAGGCATAAAAAGAAAATAAACTAGCATGGATAGTACAATGAATAAGTATGAGCACCGACAACTAGAATGAGTGTGTGAATGTGAATGTAATGTCGGTGAGGAATACATACTCCCCCAACCTTAGGCTTTTGGCCTAAGTTGGTCTATGCCCATGGATCAAAGTTGTAGCTGGGGTCGTACTGAGATGCAGCAGCTATTGCATCGTGAGCTGCAGCTTGAAGATGAGTTGCCTCCGTCCTCCTCTCGTACTCGGTCGCCTCCTCCCTGATTATAACATATCTCCCCTTTGCCTGAAAGTCAAAGAAAGTAGGAGCAGGGAGAGAAATATGGACAGCGCGATGTTTGTCAAAGATTAGTCGGTACTGGAGAGGATATTCATTCCTCTCAATAAATTGATGGCGAACCATAGCATTAAAATCTACATAAACAGGAGGCAACTCCATATCATTTTCATGAATGGGTACCTCAAGAAAATTAGCTAAACGGGTTGCATAAATTCCCCCCAAAAAAATCTCCGCTTATATTGTTATTATGCAACCTTCGCGCAACAATAGCTCCCAAGTTATATCGTTTATCTCCTAATACAGCACTCTTGATAACACTAAGATCGGGAACGCACATATGACATGCCTCATCTTTACCTTTAATACATCTACCTATAAAGAGAGCAAAATAATGTATAGCAGGAAAATGAATGCTCCCTATGGTAGCTTGCGTGATTTCCCTAGACTCCCCCACGGTTATACTAGCAAGAAAGTTTTTATATTCAGATTTACGAGGTTCACTAGCACTACCCCGCTGAGGGTGTTTGCAAGCAGTATTAAAATCCTCTAAATCCATAGTATAAGATTTATCATAAAGATCAAACAGGACCATATGAGAATTGCATGCGGATGTAAATTTAAATCTTCTCACAAAGGAATCGGTGAGGTGATAGTATTGGGGGCACTGATCTGACTCAAAGCTCTCCAAATCAGTGTTACGTACGTATGTGTCAAATTCCTCCTTAATACCTACCCGAACCATAAAGTCTGCTGACGGCCATTGACAAGGCCGCACTTGAGCTTCTCTTGGTAGTTCGTGGTCTGGCTCACGTATCGCGGGCATGGGTCCTTGCTTCTTTGATGAACCACTGCTACCTCTTGAGCTTGCGTTGGATTTTTCCCTTGAAGACGAAAGGGTGATGCAGCAAAGTAGCGTAAGTATTTCCCTCAGTTTTGAGAAACAAGGTATCAATCCAGTAGGAGACTACGCACAAGTGCCTCGTACCTACACAAAACAAATAAGAACCTCGCAACCAAAGCGATAAAGGGGTTGTCAATCCCTTCACGGTCACTTACGAGAGTGAGATCTGATAGAGATAATAAGATAAATATTTTTGGTATTTTTATGATATAGATTAAAAGTAAAGATTGCAAAATAAAAGTAGATCGGAAACTTGTAAGATGGAAAATAGACCCGGGGGCCATAGGTTTCACTAGTGGCTTCTCTCAAGATAGAATAAGTATTACAGTGGGTGAACAAATTACTGTCGAGCAATTGATAGAAAAGCGAATAGTTATGAGAATATCTAGGCATGATCATGTATATAGGCATCACGTCTGAAACAACTAGACCGACTCCTGCCTGCATCTACTACTATTACTCCACACATCGACCGCTATCCAGCATGCATCTAGAGTATTAAGTTCATAAGAACGGAGTAACGCATTAAGCAAGATGACATGATGTAGGGGGATAAACTCAAGCAATATGATATAAACCCCATCTTTTTATCCTCGATGGCAACAATACAATACGTGCCTTGCTGCCCCTACTGTCACTGGGAAAGGACACCGCAAGATTGAACCCAAAGCTAAGCACTTCTCCCATTACAAGAAAGATCAATCTAGTAGGCCAAACCAAACTGATAATCGAAGAGACTTGCAAAAATAACCAATCATACATAAAAGAATTCAGAGAAGAATCAAATATTGTTCATAGATAAACTTGATCATAAACCCACAATTCATCGGATCTCGACAAACACACCGCAAAAGAAGATTACACCGAATAGATCTCCAAGAGAATCGAGGAGAACTTTGTATTGAGATCCAAAGAGAGAGAAGAAGCCATCTAGCTAATAACTATGGACCCAAAGGTCTGAGGTAAACTACTCACACATCATCGGAGGGGCTATGGTGTTGACGTAGAAGCCCTCCGTGATCGATTCCCCCTCCGGCGGAGCGCCGGAAAAGGCCCCAAGATGGGATATCACGGGTACAGAAGGTTGCGGCAGTGGAAATAGGGTTTCGTAGTGCTCCTGGATGTTTTCGGGGTATATGAGTATATATAGGAGGAAGAAGTAGGTCGGTGGAGCTACGAGGGGCCCACGAGGGTGGAGGGCGCGCCCGGGTGGTGGGCGCCCCCCCAACCTCGTGGCCTCCTCGTTTCTTTCTTGACGTCCACTCCAAGTCCTCTAGATCACGTTTGTTCCAAAATTAACTCTCCCGAAGGTTTCATTCCATTTGGACTCTGTTTGATATTCCTTTTCTGCGGAACACTGAAATAGGCAAAAAAAACAGCAATTTGGGCTGGGCCTCCGGTTAATAGGTTAGTCCCAGAAATAATATATAAGTGTATAATAAAGCCCGTTAAACATCCAAAACAGAATATATAATAGCATGGAACAATCAAAATTATAGATACGTTGGAGACGTATCAACCACCTTGGTATAATTTCCTAAAAAAAAATCTTCCTCTAAAAAAATTTCTGAAATTTTTAGTAACTCAAAATAAAAGTGAACCAAACTCAACAAGATTGATAGCAACTACTCCCACAAGTGCCTAGAGACTATATCATGCATTAGAACTACTTGGGACCATATAAATTTGACACGCAAGCTCAAGAACAGGGTCACCTAAGCAGCAAAAATTTGCAACAAATAAAGCACTAGAACAAAAACTAATTGGACCATTGGAGGAGTCACGTACCGAAGAACAATCCCCCAAAGCAGTTCTGTGAATGGAGCTTTGAGCAAGGAGATTGAAAATGGCAGCAAGATGAGCTAGAACACGGGTTTTAGCTGGATGGTGATTTTTTCTGGAGGAAGACGAAGTGTGTGGGTGTAGGAATAAGTGGAGGGGGCCACATTGGACCCACGAGGCAGGGGCGTGCCCAGGGGGTGTGGGCGTGCCCTGGACCCTCATGGCCAGGTGCTGGCTCCCCTGGTGTGTTCTTAGTGCCAAATATTCTTAAATATTCTAGAAAAAATCATATTTCAATTTCGGGGCATTTGGAGAACTTTTATTTTCTGGGTATTTTTTTATTGCAAGGATAATTCAAAAAACAAACAAAAAATAATATTTTTGCTTTATTTAATCTAAACAAAAGAAAGTGAAAGAAGGGTACAGAGGGTTGTGCTTTCTAACTTCATCCATCTCATGCTCATCAAAAGGAATCCACTAACAAGATTGATCCAGTCTTGTTAACAAACTCATTCCGAATCGCATGAAACCGGAGAATTTCCGAATAGCACTAGGTTACCTTAACGGGGATTTGCACATCCCCAATAATAAGAATATCATGTTTCTTCTTGACAGTGGGTAGAGGAAATGCAAAACAATAATTGATGGAATTTTTCCAATAGAATTGATACTGTGGACTTGAGGTTGTTTCCTCGGAACATGTACCATATGCTCATTACAATAACATGAAAAGTGACATTGCCTTTGTTGCAATCAATAACAGCCCCTGCAGTATTCAAAAAGGGTCTACCAAGAATAATAGACATACTATCGTCCTCGGCAATATCAAGAATAACAAAGTCCATTAAAATAGTAACATTTGCAGCCACAACAGGCACATCCTCACAAATACCAACAGGTATAGCAGTTGATTTATCGGCCATTTGCAAAGATATTTCAGTAGGTGTCAACTTATTCAAATCAAGTCTATGATATAAAGAGAGAGGCATAACACTAACACCGGCTCCAAGATCACATAGAGCCAAACCAAACTGATAATTCGAAGAGACTTGCAAAGATAACCAATCATACGTAAAAGAATTCAGAGAAGAATCAAATATTGTTCATAGATAAACTTGATCATAAACCCACAATTCATCGGATCTCGACAAACACACCAAAAAAGAAGATTACATCGAATAGATGTCCAAGAGAATCGAGGAGAACTTTGTATTGAGATCCAAAGAGAGAGAAGAAGCCATCTAGCTAATAACTATGGACCCGAAGGTCTGAGGTAAACTACTCACACATCATCGGAGGGGCTATGGTGTTGATGTAGAAGCCCTCCATGATCGATTCCCCCTCCGGCGGAGCACCGGAAAAGGCCCCAAGATGGGATCTCACGGGTACAGAAGGTTGCGGCGGTGGAAATAGGGTTTCGTGGTGCTCCTGGATGTTTTTGGGGTATATGAGTATATATATAGGAGGAAGAAGTAGGTCGGTGGAGCTACGAGGGACCCACGAGGGTGGAGGGCACGCCCAGGGGGGTGGGCGTGCCCCCTGCCTCGTGGACTCCTCGTTTCTTTCTTGATGTCCACTCCAAGTCCTCTGGATCACGTTTGTTCCAAAAATAACTCTCCCGAAGGTTCCATTCTGTTTGGACTCCATTTGATATTCCTTTTCTGCGGAACACTGAAATAGGCAAAAAAACAGCAATTTGGGCTGGGCCTCCGGTTAATAGGTTAGTCCCAAAAATAATATAAAAGTGTATAATAAAGCCCGTTAAACATCCAAAACAGAATATATAATAGCATGGAACAATCAGAAATTATAGATATGTTGGAGACGTATCAAGCGTCCCCACCTTAATTCCTACTCGTCCTCGAGTAGGTAAATGATAAAAACAGAATTTTGATGTGGAATGCTACCTAGAATAATTCTCAATGTATTTGTTCTTTATTGTGGCATGAATATTCAGATCCATAAGATTCAAGATAAAAGTTTAATGTTGACATAAAAATAATAGTACTTCAAGCATACTAACAAAGCAATCATGTCTTCTCAAAATAACATGGCCAAAGCAAGTTATCCCTACAAAATCATATAGTCTGGCTATGCTCTATCTTCATCACACAAAATACTTAAATCATGCACAACCCCGATGACAAGCCAAGCAATTGTTTCATACTTTTGATGTTCTCAAACTTTTTCAATCTTCACGCAATAAATGAGCGTGAGCCATGGACATAGCACTATATGTGGAATAGAATGGTGGTTGTGGAGAAGACAAAAAAGGATAAGATAGTCTCACATCAACTAGGCGTATCAACGGGCTATGGAGATGCCCATCAATAGTTATCAATGTGAGTGAGTAGGGATTGCCATGCAACGGATGCACTAGAGCTATAAGTGTATGAAAGCTCAACAAAAGAAACTAAGTGGGTGTGCATCCAACTCGCTTGCTCACGAAGACCTAGGGCAATTTGAGGAAGCCCATCATTGGAATATACAAGCCAAGTTCTATAATGTAAAATTCCCACTAGTATATGAAAGTGATAACGTAGGAGACTCTCTATCATGAAGATCATGGTGTTACTTTGAAGCACAAGTGTGGTAAAAGGATAGTAACATTGTCCCTTCTCTCTTTTCTCTCATTTTTTATTTGGGCCTTTTTTATTTTTTTATTTTGGCCTCCTTTTTTTCTTTTTTTTTTCTTTTTAGTCCGGAGTCTCATCCAGACTTGTGGGGGAATCATAGTCTCCATCATCCTTTCCTCACTTGGGACAATGCTCTAATAATGGAAAATCATCACACTTTTATTTACTTACAACTCAAGAATTACAACTCGATACTTAGAACAAAATATGACTCTATATGAATGCCTCCGGCGGTGTACCGGGATATGCAATGATTCAAGAGTGACATGTACGAAAGAATTATGAACGATGGCTTTGCCACAAATACGATGTCAACTACATGATCATGCAAAGCAATATGACAATGATGGAGCGTGTCATAATAAATGGAACGGTAGAAAGTTGCATGGCAATATATCTCGGAATGGCTATGGAAATGCCATAATAGGTAGGTGTGGTGGCTGTTTTGAGGAAGGTTATGGTGTATGATACCGGCGAAAAGTGTGCGGTATTAGAGAGGCTAGCAATGGTGGAAGGGTGAGAGTGCGTATAATCCATGGACTCAACATTAGTCATAAATAACTCACATACTTATTGCAAAAATCTATTAGTTATAGAAACGAAGTACTACGCGCATGCTCCTAGGGGGATAGATTGGTAGGAAAAGACCATTGCTCGTCCCTGACCGCCACTCATAAGGAAGACAATCAATAAATAAATCATGCTCCGACTTCATCACATAACGGTTCACCATACGTGCATGCTACGGGAATCACAAACTTTAACACAAGTATTTCTCAAATTCACAACTACTCAACTAGCATGACTCTAATATCACCATCTTCATACCTCAAAACAATCATCAAGTATCAAACTTCTCATAGTATTCAATGCACTTTGTATGATAGTTTTTATTAATCCAATCTTACATGTTCATCCCTTTAGGACTATTTATAAGTAAAGAAAATTACCATGCTGTTTAAGACTCTCAAAATAATATAAGTGAAGCATGAGAGATCAATAATTTCTATCAAAATAAAACCACCACCGTGCTCTAAAAGATATAAGTGAAGCACCGGAGCAAATTTTAACTAGCTCAAAAGATATAAGTGAAGCACATAGAGTATTCTAATAAATTACGATTCATGTGTGTCTCTTCCAAAAGGTGTGTACAGCAAGGAGAATTGTGGCAAACTAAAAAGCAAAGACTCAAATCATACAAGACGCTCCAAGCAAAACACATATCATGTGGTGAATAAAAATATAGCTCCAAGTAAAGTTACCAATGGACGAAGACGAAAGAGGGGATGCCTTCCGGGGCATCCCCAAGCTTAGGTTTTTGGTTGTCCTTGAATTTTACCTTGGGGTGCCTTGGGCATCCCCAAGCTTAGGCTCTTGCCACTCCTTATTCCATAATCCATCAAATCTTTACCCAAAAACATGAAAACTTCACAACACAAAACTCAAACAGAAAATCTCATGAGCTCCGTTAGCGAAATAAAATAGACCACCACTTTAAGGTACTGTAATGAACTAATTTTTTATTTATATTGGTGTTAAACCTACTGTATTCCAACTTCTCTATGGTTCATAAACTCTTTTACTAG
The DNA here is from genome assembly GCF_002162155.2 of Triticum dicoccoides. Lineage (NCBI taxonomy): Eukaryota > Viridiplantae > Streptophyta > Magnoliopsida > Poales > Poaceae > Triticum > Triticum dicoccoides. Next base: position 266,630,024 of record NC_041389.1, read on the forward strand.
CCATAGATTCATCAAAATAAGCAAACAACACACGAAAAACAGAATCTGTCAAAAACAGAACAGTCTGTAGTAATCTGTATCTAATGCAAACTTCTGTAACTCCAAAAATTCTGAAATAAATTTCTGGACGTGAGGAATTTGTCTAGTAATCAGATGCAAAAAGAATCAACTAAAAACCACTCTCTGGTAAAAAAATGGCAGCTATTCTCGTGAGTGCTAAAGTTTCTGTTTTTTACAGCATTATCATATAAACTTTACCCATGTCTTCCCAACGGTTCTACTTGGCACAAACACTAATTAAAACATAAAAACACATCTAACCAGAGACTAAAAAATTATTTATTACTAAACAGAAGCAAAAAGCAAAAAAAAACAAAAACAAATATTGGGTTGTCTCCCAACAAGCGCTATCGTTTAACGCCCCTAGCTAGGCATAAAAACAAGGATAGATCTAAGTATTATCATCTTTAGCATGGGATCCGTAAGTAGCTCTCATAATAGATTCATAAGGTAATTTAATTTTCTTTCTAGGAAAGTGTTCCATGCCCTTCCTTAACAGAAATTGGAATCTAATATTTCCTTCTTTCATATCAATAATTGCACCAATCGTTCTAAGGAAAGGCCTACCAAGAATAATAGGACATGTAAGATTGCAATCTATACCAAGAACAATAAAATCTACAGGCACATAGTTCCTATTTGCAATAATAAGAACATCATTAATTCTTCCCATAGGTTTCTTAATAGTGGAATCCGCAAGATGAAAATTTAAAGAACAATCATCAAATTCATGGAAACCTAGAATATCACATAAAGTTTTAGCAATCGTGGAAACACTAGCACCCAAATCACACAAAGCATTGCATTCATAATCTTTAATTTTAATTTTAATAGTAGGTTCCCACTCATCATAAAGTTTTCTAGGGATAGAAACTTCCAATTCAAGTTTTTCTTCATAAGATTGCATCAAAGCATCAAGACGGATTGCAACAAGGAAATACAATCTATCAAAGAGCAATTATCATAATTAAATTCCTTGAAATCCGAAATAGTAAGTTCATTGGTATCTAAGGTTTTAACTTCTTAGATCTCCCTTTTATCAAGATTCATATTGTAAAACAAAGATTTGATAGGAGACACATCAATCACTTTTAGATCTTCATCATTATTATCATGGGAACTAGAAGAACACGCTTTCATAAATCAATCTCTTTTAGCACGCATCCTAGCGGTTCTTTCTTTGCACTCATCAATGTAAATTCTCATGGCTTTGAGAGACTCATTGATATCATGCTCAGGAGGAATAGATCTAAGTCTCAAAGACTCAAGAGAAATTATATCCACATTCCTAGCCAATTCATCAACCTTAAGCAATTTTTCTTCAAGCAAAGCATTGAAATTCTTTTGAGAAATCATAAATTCTTTAACACTAGTCTCAAATTCAGAGGGCATCTTATTAAAACTTCCATAAGAGTTGTTGTAGGAATTACCATAATTATTAGAGGAATTGCTAGGAAACGGCCTAGGATTAAAGTTTCCTCTATACGCGTTGTTACCAAAATTATTTCTACCAACAAAATTCACATCCATAGATTTATTACTGTTCTCAATCAAAGTAGACAAAGGCATATCATTAGGATCAGAAGAAACACTTTTATTAGCAAAGAATTTCATAAGTTTATCCATCTTTCCACTCAAAACATTGATTTCTTCAATCGCATGAACCTTTTTATTAGTAGATCTTTCAGTGTGCCATTGAGAATAATTAACCATAATATTATCTAGGAGTTTAGTAGCTTCTCCTAAAGTAATTTCCATGAAAGTGCCTCCCGCGGCCGAATCTAAAAGATTTTTAGAAGCAAAATTCAATCCAGCATAAATTTTTTGTATAATCATCCATAATTTCAAACCATGGGTAGGACAATTACGTATCATTAATTTCATCCTCTCCCAAGCTTGTGCAACATGTTCATGATCAAGTTGCTTAAAATTCATAATATCATTTCTAAGAGAGATGATCTTAGCGGGAGAAAAATACTTAGAGATAAAAGCATCTTTGCACTTATTCCATGAATCAATACTATTTTTAGGCAAAGATGAAAACCAAGTTTTAGCACGATCTCTAAGCGAAAACGGAAATAGCTTCAATTTAACAATATCATTATCCACATCTTTCTTCTTTTGCATATCACACAGATCAACAAAGTTGTTTAGATGGGTAGCGGCATCTTCACTAGGAAGGCCAGAGAATTGATCTTTCATAACAAGATTCAGGAAAGCAGCATTAATTTCACAAGATTCAGCATCGGTAATAGGGGCAATCGGATTACTGAGAAAATCATTGTTGTTGGTATTGGAAAAATCACACAATTTAGTATTATCTTGAGCCATCATGACAAACAAGCAATCCAACACAAAAGCAAACAAGAAGCAAGCGGAAAGAAAGAGGCGAACAGAGAAGAGGGCGAATAAAATGGCAAGGGTGAAGTGGGGGAGAGGAAAACGAGAGGCAAATGGCAAGTAATGTAATGCGAGGGATAAGAGTTTGTGATGGGTACTTGGTATGTCTTGACTTGCAACGGCGCCAAAAATGACTTGTTGTAGATCTTGACTTGACTTGGCGAAGATCTCCCCGACAACAATGCCAGAAATTCTTCTTGCTACCTCCTGAGCTTGCGTCAGATTTTTCCCTTGAAGAGGAAAGGGTGATGCAGCAAAGTAGCGTAAGTATTTCCCTCAGTTTTGAGAACCAAGGTATCAATCCAGTAGGAGACTACGCACAAGTCGCCTCATACCTACACAAAACAAATAAGAACCTCGCAACCAACGCGATAAAGGGGTTGTCAATCCCTTCACGGTCACTTACAAGAGTGAGATCTGATAGAGATAATAAGATAAATATTTTTGGTATTTTTATGATATAGATTAAAAGTAAAGATTGCAAAATAAAAGTAGATCGGAAACTTGTAAGATGGAAAATAGACCCTGGGGCCATAGGTTTCACTAGTGGCTTCTCTCAAGATAGCATAAGTATTACGGTGGGTGAACGAATTATTGTCGAGCAATTGATAGAAAAGCGAATAGTTATGAGAATATCTAGGCATGATCATGTATATAGGTATCACGTTCGAAACAAGTAGACCGACTCCTACCTGCATCTAATACTATCACTCCACACATCGACCGCTATCCATCATGCAACTAGAGTATTAAGTTCATAAGAACGGAGTAACGCGTTAAGCAAGATGACATGATGTAGGGGGATAAACTCAAGCAATACGATATAAACCCCATCTTTTTATCCTCGATGGCAACAATACAATACGTGCCTTGTTGCCCCTACTGTCACTGGGAAAGGACACCGCAAGATTGAACCCAAAGCTAAGCACTTCTCCCATTGCAAGTAAGATCAATCTAGTAGGCCAAACCAAACTGATAATTCGAAGAGACTTGCAAAGATAACCAATCATACATAAAAGAATTCAGAGAAGAATGAAATATTGTTCATAGATAAACTTGATCATAAACCCACAATTCATCGGATCTCGACAAACACACCGCAAAAGAAGATTACATCGAATAGATGTCCAAGATAGTCGAGGAGAACTTTGTATTGAGATCCAAAGAGAGAGAAGAAGCCATCTAGCTAATAACTATGGACCCGAAGGTCTGAGGTAAACTACTCACACATCATCGGAGGGGCTATGGTGTTGATGTAGAAGCCCTTCGTGATCGATTCCCCCTCCGACGGAGCACCAGAAAAGGCCCCAAGATGGGATCTCACGGGTACAGAAGGTTGCAGCGGTGGAAATAGGGTTTCGTGGTGCTCCTGGATGTTTTCGGGGTATATGAGTATATATAGGAGGAAGAAGTAGGTCGGTGGAGCTACGAGGGGACCACGAAGGTGGAGGGCGCGCACGGGGGGTGGGCGCGCCCCCCTGCCTCGTGGCCTCCTCGTTTCTTTCTTGACGTCCACTCCAAGTCCTCTGGATCACGTTTGTTCCAAAAATAACTCTCCCGAAGGTTTCATTCCATTTGGACTCCGTTTGATATTCCTTTTCTGTGAAACACTAAAATAGGCAAAAAAATAGCAATTTGGGCTGGGCCTCCGGTTAATAGGTTAGTCTCAAAAATAATATAGAAGTGTATAATAAAGCCCGTTAAACATCCAAAATAGAATATATAATAGCATGGAACAATCAAAATTATAGATACGTTGGAGACGTATCAACCACCTTGGTATAATTTCCTAAAAATATTTCTTCCTCTGAAAAAATTTCTGAAATTTTTAGTAACTCAAAATAAAAGTGAACCAAACTCAACAAGATTGATAGCAACTACTCCCACAAGTGCCTAGAGACTATATCATGCATTAGAACTACTTGGGACCATATAAATTTGACATGCAAGCTCAAGAACAGGGTCACCTAAGCAGCAAAAATTTGCAACAAATAAAGCACTAGAACAAAAAGTAATTGGACCATTGGAGGAGTCACGTACCAAAGAACAATCCCCTAGAGCAGTTCTGTGAATGGAGCTTTGAGCAAGGAGATCGAAAATGGCAGCAAGATGAGCTAGAATACGGGTTTTAGCTGGATGGTGATTTTTTCTGGAGGAAGACGAAGTGTGTGGGTGCAGGAATAAGTGGAGGGGGGCACGTGGGACCCACGAGGCAGGGGCGTGCCCAGGGGGTGTGGGCGTGCCCTGGACCCTCGTGGCCAGGTGCTGGCTCCCCCTGGTGTGTTCTCAGTGCTAAATATTCTTAAATATTCTAGAAAAAATCATATTTCAATTTCGGGGCATTTGGAGAACTTTTATTTTCTGGGTATTTTTTTATTGCACGGATAATTCAAAAAACAAACAAAAAATAATATTTTTGCTTTATTTAATCTAAACAACAGAAAGTGAAAGAAGGGTACAGAGGGTTGTGCTTTTTAACTTCATCCATCTCATGCTCATCAAAAGGAATCCACTAACAAGATTGATCAAGTCTTGTTAACAAACTCATTCCGAATCGCATGAAACGGAGAATTTTCGAATAGCACTAGGTTACCTTAACGGGGATATGCACATCCCCAATAACAAGAATATCATGTTTCTTCTTGACAGTGGGTAGAGGAAATGCAAAATAATCGATGAAATTTTTCCAATAGAATTGATACTGTGACTTGAGGTTGTTTCCTCGGAACGTGTACCATATGCTCATTACCATTAACATGAAAAGTGACATTGCCTTTGTTGCAATCAATAACAGCCCCTGCAGTATTCAAAAAGGGTCTACCAAGAATAATAGACATATTACCATCCTCGGCAATATCAAGAATAACAAAGTCCATTAAAATAGTAACGTTTGCAGCCACAACAGGCACATCCTCACAAATACCAACAGGTATAGTAGTTGATTTATCGGCCATTTGCAAAGATATTTCAGTAGGTGTCAACTTATTCAAATCAAGTCTACGATATAAAGAGACAGGCATAACACTAACACCGGCTCCAACATCACATAGAGCAGTTTTAACATAGTTTCTTTTAATGGAGCATGGTATAGTTGGTACTCCTGGATCTCCTAGTTTCTTATATATTCCACCTCTAAAAGTCTAATTCGCAAGCATGGTGGAAATTTCAGCTTCCGGTATCTTTCTTTTATTTGTAACAATATCTTTCATGTACTTAGCATAAGGATTCATTTTGAGCATATCAGTCAAACGCATACGCAAAAAGATAGGTCTAATCATTTCTACAAAGTGCTCAAAATCCTCATCATCCTTTTTCTTGGATGGTTTAGGAGGAAAAGGCATGGGTTTCTGAACCCATGGTTCTCTTTCTTTACCGTGCTTCCTAGCAACAAAGTCTCTCTTATCATAACGTTGATTCTTTGATTGTGGGTTATCAAGATCAACAGCAAGTTCAATTTCTACATCATCATTATAGCTAGGTTGAGCATCAACATGAACATCATCATTAACATTATCACTAGGTTCATGTTCATCACCGATTGTGTTTCAGCATCAGAGATAGAAATATCATTGGGATTCTCAGGTGTGTCATCAACAGGTTCACTAGAAGCATGCAAAGTCCTATCATTTTCCTTTTTCTTCTTTTTAGAAGGACTTGGTGCATCAACATTAGTTGTCTGAGAATCTTGCTCAATTCTCTTAGGGTGGCCCTCAGGATACAAAGGTTCCTGAGTCATTTTACCCTCTCTGGTCATAACTCTAATATCATTATCATTTTTCTTATTGTTTAACTCATTGAGAAAATCATTTTGAGCTTTAAGTACTTGTTCTACTTGAGTGGTAACCATAGAAGCATGTTTACTAATAAGTTTAAGTTCACCTTTAACCATAGACATATAATCACTCAAGTGTCCAATCATATAAGCATTATGTTTCAATTGTCTACCAAAATAAGCATTGAAGTTTTCTTGTTTAACAATAAAATTATCAAACTCATCTAAGCATTGGCTAGCAGACTTATAACGAGGAATATCACCTTCATCAAATCTATAGAGAGAATTTACCTTTACTACTTGTTTCGGGTTATCGAGACCATGTATTTCTTCGATAGGTGGTAAATTAAGACCATGTATTTCTTCAACAGGCGGTAAATTCTTAACATCTTCAGCTTTAATACCTTTTTCTTTCATAGATTTCTTTGCCTCTTGCATATCTTCAGGACTGAGAAATAGAACACCCCTTTTCTTCAGAGTTGGCTTAGGTGTTGGTTCAGGAAGTGTCCAATTGTTTTTATTAGTCAACATATTATTCAATAGCAATTCAACTTGATCAACAGTTCTATCCCTGAAAACACAACCAGCACAACTATCCAGGTGGTCTCTGGAAGCATCGGTTAGTCCACTATAAAAGATATCAAGTATTTCATTTTTCTTAAGAGGGTGATCAGGCAAAGCATTAAGTAATTGGAGAAGCCTCCCCCAAGCTTGTGGGAGACTCTCTTCTTCAATTTGCACAAAATTATATATTTCCCTTAAAGCGGCTTGTTTCTTATGAGCGGGGAAATATTTAGCAGAGAAGTAATGTATCATATCCTGGGGACTACGCACAGAACCAGGATCAAGAGAATTAAATCATGTCTTAGCATCACCCTTTAATGAGAATGGAAATAATTTAAGGATATAGTAGTAACGAGTTTTCTCATCATTAGTGAATAGGGTGGCTATATCATTTAATTTAGTAAGATGTGCCACAACAGTTTCAGATTCATAGCCATAGAAAGGATCAGATTCAACCAAAGTAATTATCTCAGGATCAACAAAGAAATCATAATCCTTATCGGTAACAAAGATAGGAGAAGTAGCAAAAGCAGGGTCATATTCCATTCTAGCATTCAAAGACTTTTCTTTCAGCTTAGCCAGTAATTTCTTAAGATCACTCTCCTATCATTACAAGCAAGAAAATATCTAGCAGTTTCTTTATCCATAACATAACCCTCAGGCACAATAGGCAATTCATATCTAGGGGGAGAATCTTCATCATCAACATTATCAGTTTCAATAATTTCATTCTCTCTAACCCTAGCAAGTTGTTCATCAAGAAATTCACCTAGTGGCACAGTTTTATCAAGAATAGAAGTAGTTTCATCATAAGTATCATGCATAGCAGAAGTGGCATCATCAATAACATGCGACATATCAGAATTAATAGCAGAAGCAGGTTTAGGTGTCGCAAGTTTACTCAAGACAGAAGGTGAATCAAGTGCAGAGCTAGATGGCAGTTCCTTACCTCCCCTCGTAGTTGAGGGATAGATCTTGGTTTTTCCATCTTTCAAGTTCCTCATAGTGATCAGCGGATATAAATCCCAAGTGACACAAAGAATAGAGCTATGCTCCCCGGCAACAGCGCCAGAAAATAGTCTTGATAACCCACAAGTATAGGGGATCGCAACAGTTTTCGAGGGTAGAGTATTCAACCCAAATTTATTGATTTGACACAAGAGGAGACAAAGAATATTATCAAGTATTAGCAGCTGAGTTGTCAATTCAACCACACCTGGATAACATAAAATCTGCAGCAAAGTATTTAGTAGCAAAGTAGTATGGAAGTAACGGTAACGGTGGCAAAAGTATCAGTAGCAGTTTTGTAGTGATTGTAACAGTGGCAACGGTAAGGTAGGCAATGGATTAGTGATGGATAATTATGTCGGATGCGATTACTCATGCAACAGTTATAACATAGGGTGACACAGAACTAGCTCTAGTTCATCAATGTAATGTAGGCATGTATTCCGAATATAGTCATACGTGCTTATGGAAAGAACTTGCGTGACATCTTTTGTCCTACCCTCCCGTGGCAGCGGGGTCCTATTGGAAACTAAGGGATATTAAGGCCTCCTTTTAATAGAGTACCGGACCAAAACATTAACACTTAGTGAATACATGAACTCCTCAAACTACGGTCATCACCGGTAAGTATCCCGATTATTGTCACTTCGGGGTTAACGAATCATAACACATAATAGGTGACTATAGACTTGCAAGATATGATCAAGATCTCACATATATTCATGAAAACATAATAGGTTTATATCTGAAATCATGGCACTCGGGCCCTAGTGACAAGCATTAAGCATAGCAAAGTCATAGCAACATCAATCTCAGAACATAGTGGATACTAGGGATCAAACCCTAACAAAACTAACTCGATTACATGATAAATCTCATCCAACCCATCACCGTCCAGCAAGCCTATGATGAAATTACTCAGGCACGGCGGTGACCATCATGAAATTGGTGATGGAGGAAGGTTGATGATGACGACGGTGATGGATTCCCCTCTCCGGAGCCCCGAACGAACTCCAGATCAGCCCTCCCGAGAGAGTTTAGGGCTTGGCGGTGGCTCCATATCATAAAACGTGATGAATCCTTCTCTTTGTTTTTTTCTCCCCGAACGTGAATATATAGAGTCGGAGTTGAGGTCGGTGGAGCAACAGGGGGCCCACGAGGCAGGGGGTGCGCCCAGGCGGTAGGGCGCACTCCCACCCTCGTGGACAGGGTGTGGGCCCCGTGGTCTTGATTCTTTCGCCAGTACTTTTTATATATTCCAAAAATATTATCCTTGAAGTTTCAGGTCATTCCGAGGACTTTTATTTCTGCACACAAAAAACATTATGGCAATTCTGCTGAAAACAGCGTCAGTCCGGGTTAGTTCCATTCAAATCATGCAAGTTAGAGTCCAAAACAAGGGCAAAAGTGTTTGGAAAATTAGATACGATGGAGATGTATCAGTCGTCCTCCGCCTTGGTGCTCTCGTCGCGGTGCCGCCGTCTGTTGTTCCCAACATGGTCAGCAAAACAAGAGGAATCGGAAGACGACTGTTCGTCGAGAGGCTGACAGTCCCGAGCCCACCAGGTCCATGGCCTAGGTTTTGTTGTTTAACATGCGCAGCCCACGACATGTTTCAACATTTTTTTAGATCCAGCGGGTATCAAGCGGCCTCTGGGCCTCCCAGGCTAGCTTGTTTATAACATCAGCAGCCCAAGTTATGTTTGTTTTTTCAAGACGACACCTAGCTCAGTTCTATTTTTCTACGAGAATGCAAAACTGGACCTATGTTCCTTCTATAATAGCATATATATTTATATTTATATATTATTTTATTACATATATATAATAGAAACAACATAAGGTTCCGTTAAACCTATGTTCGTCCAACCATTTTATAGACCTTCCCACTTCCTTTATTTTTGTTTTCATTAATCCTATATCTGAATTTTCTCCCACTTTCTTTTTCGATGTAATCTGAGTTTTCTCCTAGTACTTTTCCCTAGAACCAACTCAACTGTCCCATGTCTAGCCTAAAAAATAATAATGCCCCACGTCCTATTAACTCATCAAATTAAAATGATATTTTATTTCGTAAATCAAAAGTTCTTACAAAATAATAATAATATTTGTTTATATATAACTTGACAAGTTAACTCCTGGTGATTGCGTACATAAGCTTGCAAAGATTTTACTCACCAATGCAGTAATAGACGCACAATCGTGTGTTTATGTTTTTATAACATTTCTCCGTCTAGCCCAACATGATATTTTCACCCACCCCAGCAAGTCCATGGGTTTCGAGAAAAATGCAAATGGGCTTTAAATTCTACCATATATATAAACGAGTTGCATAGATGCTACATCATTGTTTCACCCAGCCCACCAATGGACTAAAAATGGATTCGCTGACATGTGGGCCAGTAGGTCGAAGCCTAAGCAAGGCATAGGATTTACATCCAATGGCCAGCATTCTTCTTCAATCTCTCGTCTTCTTCCCCCAGCCCTGCCGGGACCGCCTGCTCTAGTCTCCAACGTCCAGCGGTGTTGTTTTGTGCGCCTTGCAGCGAAACGCTACCCCGCCGACGGCCAGGCCATCCCTCCACTCCGCACCTCCTGTTATTCTCTACCGAGTGTAGGCCTACCCTGCACCTGAACCATTCAAGTTTCCCACTCCTCTCCGTCTGTAACTCCACTGTCGCGTCTTCCCCATCTCTGGGTCGTTTCAGTCTGGGGCCTCGCCGTCGTCCACCGCCTCGCTGCACTCAGCGCGGCGTGGTTAACAAACGAGAGTCATCAGAAGAGGACTGTACGTGGAGAGCCTGACGGCTGGGATCCATGAGGTCCATGGTCGCACACAAGGAAAGTTCCTCCTTATTAAGCTATTTCCTCCCCCCTGACGACTGGGACCCACCGGTTGTATCTTCACATGGAAGGAAGTGCCTCCTTGTTATGCGAAAAAACTATTCCTCCCGATTACAGATGGGACCCTGCAGATTTGGTGGCTGACTTGTGGGCCTACTAAGCAAACGTGTACGCAGGGCTTTTGTCAACTTAATCCACAAATGATTCTAGCAGCTGGACCGTTGGATGTTAATCCAACAGCCGTGCTCCTTCTTCAACCTCTGTTCTTGCTCCTGTCTCCCGTGGGCGGCAGTGCTGTCGTGCACCCGAACCAGTCAAGTTTCCCACTCCTTGCCATCTGCGACTCCACTACCGCGTCTTCCCCATCTCCGGTCGTTCCAGTCTGGGGCCTCGCCGTCATCCACCGGCCTTGGTGCGCTCAGCACGGTGTGGTTAATGTGGTCAACAAACGAGAGTCATCAGAAGATGACTGTACGTGAGAGGCTGACAGTGGGGACGCACCACGCCCATGGACGCATGCATGCAACATCCTTTTTACCCTGAAAAATAATGCTTTCTCCCCCTGACTGCTCGGACCCACCAGCAACATCTTCACGCGTAAGGAAGTGCCTGACAGTCGGGATCCACTTGGTCGAAGCGTACGTAGCGTTGTCATTCTGGTCGCGAACGTGTATGTACATACTGGTCGATCGGTCTGTCTGCAGGCTACAGCGATGAATCGTGGCCGTGTAAGGAAGGGCACGTGTCGTAGTAGAGGCGTGCACGTGTCGTAGTAAAGGCGCGCACGTAGCATGTCACGCAGTCCCATTAATATTGTGTACACGTATGTACAGCGGCCAGGGTGCAAGAAAGTAAATACGGCCACGTACGTACATACGGGCGGGGTCTCAAACACCTACTCGCGCATACGTATGGCCAGGGCTCGTGTACATGGCTGGGTCAGAACGGAGAAACTGCGTCGTCGTCATGTTCATTCAGAGGCAACAGAATGCATCGTGTTCATCGGAAGGCAATGGAATACATCGTGTTCATCGGGAGCCAACCGACTTGAACGGAACAGCCAATCGAAACGAGACTTGGCGTACCACAAAACAGAGGAAACAGCCTTGTGTTCGACCGGCCACGGTCGAAACGGGATCCTGTTCATCAGGAGGGGTCTGGCATATCGCAAAACGGAGGAAACGGACTTCTCTTGGACCTCCTATGGTCGAAACGGGGTCATGTTGATCAGGAGGGGTGTGGCTGAAAGTGCAACTATCCCTGGGTGGTTTTGGTAATTCCTAACAACATATAGCTCATTGAGCTAATGCTATTCAAGATAAATATTTCAGGGAAGCTCAATGTTTGGCATGGCATGGATTAGAAAGTGGACCCCTCAAAATGCTAAGGACAAAAGATTGGCTCAAGCTCAAAGGACAAGACTCTACATTTTTCTTTTAGTGGTCCAACATCACTTTGAGTCCATAGGAAAAGCCAATACTATTAAAAGGGGATGAGGTGTTGCTTAATGAGTTACTTGCTCGAAATGCTTAGTGATATGCTTCAAAAACCCTCAACTACTTTCTCATATCCACATATGTCCCAAACCAAAAGTCAAACTCGGCCGCACTAAAATTTCCTATCCGGCGCCACCGAGTTCAATTGACATAGCCACTGCCACCAAACCCTAGTCTTTTCGGTCTGACCGATAGGGATCTCGGTCTCACCGAGATGGGATTGCAAACTCTCTGTTTCCCCTTCTAAACATTTCGATCCAACCAAGATGAGCGAATCGGTCCCACCGAGATTGCAATGCAAACTCTGTGTTTCCCCTTTGTAACGTTTCGGTCCAACCGAGATGAGCGAATCGGTCCCACCGAGTTTGCCTGACCAACTATCTGCTTACTTATTACCAAAATCGGTCCCACCGAGTTTGTGTAATCGGTCTCACCGAGATTACGTTATACCATAACCCTAATGAAGTTGGTCCCACCGAGTTGACATGTCGGTCCCACCGAAAATCCTAACGTTCACATTTTGAACTAAATCGGTCTGACCGAGTTTCCTGATTCGGTCCCATCGAGTTTGGTGATTTGTGTGTAACGGTTAGATTTTGTGTGGAGGCTATATATACCCCTCCACCCACTCTTCATTCGTGGAGAGAGCCATCAGAACATGCCTACACTTCCAACATATATTTTCTGAGAGAGAACCACCTATACTTGTGTTGAGGTCAAGATATCCCATTCCTACCACATAAATCTTGATCTCTAGCCTTCCCCAAGTTGCTTTCCACTCAAATCATATTTCCACCAAATCCTATCCTATGAGAGAGAGTTGAGTGTTGGGGAGACTATCATTTGAAGCACAAGAGCAATGAGTTCATCATCAACACACCATCTATTACCTTTTGGAGAGTGGTGTCTCCTAGATTGGTTAGGTGTCACTTGGGAGCCTCCATCAAGATTGTGGAGTTGAACCAAGGAGTTTGTAAGGGCAAGGAGATCGCCTACTTCGTGAAGATCTACCCTAGTGAGGCAAGTCCTTCGTGGGCGATGGCCATGGTGGGATAGACAAGGTTGCTTCTTCGTGGACCCTTCGTGGGTGGAGCTCTCCGTGGACTCGTGCAACCATTACCCTTCCTAGGTTGAAGTCTCCATCAACGTGGATGTACGATAGCACCACCTATCAGAACCACAGATAAAAAAATCTCCGTGTCAACATTGTGTTTGGTCCCTCAAACTCCTCCCTTTACCTTCATATGCAATGTTTTACATTTCGCAGCAATACTCTTAGACTTGCATGTGTAGGTTGATTGCTTGACTAGTCATAAGTTGCTAAAATCTGCCAAGACTTAAAATTGGGAAAAGGCTAGATTTTTATTTGGTCAAGTAGTCTAATCACCCCCCCCCCCTCTAGACATACTTTCGATCCTACAATTGGTATCAGAGCTTTGGTCTCCATTTGCCTTGATTTCCATAGATTTTGGTGATCATAGCCTTGGTTTCACAACCTAGGAGAGTATGGCATCTAGCGAGGGAAATTACCACCATAGAGGTCCTTACTTTGATGGTACTAATTTTGCTAGTTGGAAGCATAAGATGAAAATGCATATTCTTGGACATAGCCCCACCATTTGGGATATTGTGTGTATTGGCTTGCAAGGTGAATTCTTCGATGGGAGAGAACCGAACCGTGAAGCTACCGCGGAAGAGTTGAAGATGCTACAATACAATGCTCAAGCTTGTGATATACTCTTCAACGGATTGTGCCCCGAAGAATTCAACAAAATCAGCCGCCTTGAGAATGCGAAGGAAATTTGGGATACTTTGATTGATATGCGCGAGGGCACCGACTCCGTCAAAGAATCCAACTTGGATGTGCTTCAAAGTCAACTTGACAAGTTCAAAATGAAGGATGGTGAAGGTGTCGCTGAAATGTACTCTAGGCTTGCTCTCATCACAAATGATATTGCCGGCTTAAGAAGTGAAGAGATGACCGATAGATTCATCATCAAGAAGATCCTAAGAGCCTTGGATGGAAAATATGATACCGTGTGCACATTGATTCAAATGATGCCCAACTACAAAGATCTCAAGCCAACGGAAGTCATTGGAAGGATTGTTGCTCATGAGATGTCACTTAAGGATAAGGAAGAGCCCCACAACAAGTCAAGTGGTGCTTACAAAGCCTCATGTGAAGCTCCCACATCATCAAGTGAGAAACAAACCTTCAATGAAGAATTGAGCCCAATGGTGAAGAACTTCAACAAATTCTACAAGAGTAGAAGCAAGGAAAGAAGCTCCAAGTCAAGGTCCTACAATGACAAGAGATCTTCAAGTCGTGAACGGAATTGCTACAATTGTGGAAGACCGGGACACTATTCCAATGAGTGTACGGCTCCTTACAAAAGAAGAGAAGATTCTCCCAAAAGAAGAAGTAGAAGAGAAGAATCACCTCCAAGAGAAAGAAGGAGTAGAGATGATCGTTATGAACAAAGATCCTCTCGGAGAAGCAAGGATTCAAAGAGGAAGGACAAATCATCAAAAAGCTACACAAAGAGAAGACATCAAGCTCATGTTGGTGAATGGGTATCCGGCTCCGACTCCGACCATCACTCCGAAGGAAGTTATCACTCTGACTCCGAATATACTCAAGATGAAGGTGTTGCCGGTCTAGCACTTGTGTAAACCAACTCCTACGATATATTTGACTCACCAAATGAAGGAATTGGAATATGCTTCATGGCCAAAGGTCAAAAGGTAGCACACCCTGAGTATGTTGATTTCAATAGTGATGAAGATGATTTGCTAGGAGATGATGATTTACTTGTTGACAACTCTAGTGATGAATACTATGATGAAACGTCAATTAATCATGATAGTCAATATAAAACGAATGATGATGATAATAAGATGATTGAGCATCTAACTAAAGAACTAAACACTCTATAGTTAGCTCATGAAACTACCTTGGAAGATCATCGAGAACTTCTAAAGACTCATGAGAAGCTACGCTTTGAGAAGCTCAATCTTGAGCAATAGCATGAGTTTTTAAAGGCAATCAATGATGATCTTTGCAAGAAAAGTTCTTCTTACATTGCCAAGCATTTACTCTTGTCTACTTACATGCCACAAGTAAAATCCAGCAACAAGAACAAGAAAGATTCTTCTTCTAGTAGTAAAAATAATCATGCTAAATCCAATGTTGTTGCTTCTAGTAGCTCTCTTGATTCCACTAATGATTCTCTTAGCCAAGTTACACTTGAGCAACAAAATATCTTATTGAAGGGAATTATAGAGAAAGGTGTTTACAAGAGTCTTGCCGAAAGTAAGCAATTTGAGGAAATTGTGCGCAAGCAAGGAAGACACCGGAAGAATCAAGGTGTTGGTTTTGAACGAAAGTTCAATGCCAATGGAGTTGAGTGGGAATAAGATCAATACCCCAAGACAAAGTTTGTTCCTCAACAAGAGAAGTATGATCCCACTTCTTTCCAAGGAACACAAGATCTAGATGATCTTCCACCACAAGACCACAAGCAAAAAGGCAAGGACAAGCTTCAAGATGAGACTGATGCATTTGAAGAAGCTCCTAAGGCTTTGGTCAAGTGGGTTCCCAAGACTACATCAAGTTCCACTTCATCAAGTACGACTATAACTCCAAGGATTCCCATCAAGATGGTGTGGATCCCTAAGAAGAAGAACTAGAGAGTCCTTGAGGGTGACTCCGCCAACATACTTCACTCATATCTTTTAGCGAGGACAAGTGCAAACAACTTCCACATCCTGCACTAGTTCAAGGAGTCACAAACCCTCTTGTTGGTAAGACAAGGGACAAGGTAACCTAATGCATTCATGGACATCATCTCATGTGTATATCATTCTATGTCTATGGATATCCTTGTTTGTTCCTTGTGGGACTAACCCGTGTAGGTATTGAAAGTGCAACTCACTCCAAAGGGTTGCTCCAAATGATCTACATCAACATTGAGCATCCACATCTTCAACACCTACATGAAGTCATCATCGACAAAACCCAAGGTTAGTTCATCCCTCTTAGGGGGGATATCACATCTAGGGGGAGCTTTACTCTAATCTATTAAGCTAAAGCAACTCTAATGATGTGAACACAACAATGCTTTATGTAAAAGTGGTAACCCCACTTGTGCTTAAACGATGAGTATGACCTATGATCAAATGTTCTCATTTGACTCCTAAGTCAATATACTCATATATATATATGACCTAGTCATTGCCAAATTACTTGATAGATGCTAGAGTGATTGTGCATGCTTTGTCACATATTTCTTCTGCCATTTTATTGTGTGAGCATGTTGGATGCATGTTTTACTCATTCGAGGACATCCATTTGTTGTTTTGACTGTTTGGCTCTGTCTCTTTTGCCAAAGATGGACAAGAATGCCAAAGAACTCCCTCTAGCTATCTATGCTTTTCTCGTCTCAAACTCTATTCTTGCTACATCACAAAGTTTGATCAAGTCGGATTCGAACCACTCTGTGTGAGGAGCACTTGGAGTCCCCGATTCGTCATAGACTTAAACTTCCAAAACCTCTTTGTGCATTTCGGTATGACCGAGTCATCCACTTCAGTCACTCCGGGTTCACTAAGTTGATCTAGGTTTTCATCTCGGTGAAACCGATTTGAACACTTCGGTCACACCGAGTTGTAGTAACTGCTTGCGATTCTGCATCTCGGTGCCACCGAGTTGTTCCACTCGGTCACACCGACAGGGTCGGGATATAAATACCCACGGGTGAGACTTTGGAAATTTCTTCAAATTCTCTCAGCCCGCGCATGTCCTGCTCTGCCTCCTCGGGTCTCTGGATCGCCTCCTTGCTGCCAACGACCTCCCGCCGTTGGACTCTGCCGCCGTCGACGGAATCTGCTCCGTCGTCGCAGCCGTAGCGAACACCCGCCGCTCTAGGGTAAGTGTTCGACCCCTTGTGCTATCTTTTTCACTCCGATTCCTAGCACAAGGACAATGCCATGTTTCTTGCCACGAATGAGATCAATCTATCCTGCTAAAACTTCCTTAGGTCAAGATTGATTCAAAAAATTTAGGGTTAGCTCTCCACAGAACTCATCTCGGACCGACCGAAATGTAGAAATCAGTCTCACCGATTCGGCTCAGGCCATTGCACATGTGCTTTTCGGTCCGACCGAAACGTGCAAATCGGTGTGATCGAGTTCAAGATTCTGTGAAACCCTAGCAATCTCGATGCCACCGGACAGTGACTCGGCCCAACCGAGTTCACTAGTTTAGGTTCCAAGTGTTGCTTCGATATCACCGAGTTTGTCAATTCGGTAGCTCCGAGATCACTTCTGTATAGAACTAAAACTAAGTTTTTTACTCAATTTGTTTTGCAAAACCTCTGTACTTTGTGATGCTCATGTACTCTACCTCTTCTACAACCTATTCACAGGGTCTGTTGACAGTTTACCTGCAAGATGTCTGACCACAGTGACAGTCAGAACAAGTCAAAGGAATAGGTGCAGATGAGTGAGGGTTCTGATCCCTCAAGCAGCTATGATGAGGGCAGTAGGAGCACACCTAGCAACTTGCCCAAGGCAGCCACCAGAACCAGGAAGAACAGAACCTCAGAGTCTGAGGATGAAGATTATGTTGCTGCTGATATGAGGCCACTTCAAAGAAGAAGGTGCTGAAGAGGGAGTATGGCACAACTGCTGCAACCAAGCCAGGGTTGGCAAAGAAGCCACCAACCAAGAGAGTGCCTACCTCCAAGCCTAGGAAGGCAGCCATGGAAGAGACAATGGAGTTCACTCTTGAACCTAAAGAGGCTGGAGAGGGAAAGAAAAGGAAAGAGAGGGTCAGGAAGACCATTGTCAGAGTCATTGGCAAGTCCTCCATGATGAGAGATGAATCTGAAGAAGAAGAGGAAGAGGATGTTGCACCAGCTCCAAGTCTCAGAAGCTTATGGGAGATGCTATAAAGGCAGGGGCTGCTTCATCAAAGCACAAGCCTGCCCCCAAAACAACAGCTCAAGCTCAGAAGCCCAGTAAGCCAAAGAGAAGCACCAGGAACATTCCTGCTGAGGAAAAGAACAAGGCCCTAGTGCCTGAAGCTGCTGAAGAAGAGGATGATGATTCACTTGTTTTGAGAAAATTGAAGCCCAAGATCCCAGACCATAATGATGCTCATCCAGTAGTAGGAGACATGCATATCAGAAAGGATGCTGGACTAAGATTGTGGAGACAATCTGATCCTTATGCTGTGAGGAGAAGGACAATAGTTGACTATAGATTTCATACCAAAGAGCAGCAGGACTTTTATGAAACAATTTTGCTTGACAAGAAGCCAATTGTGTGTGACATGAGATGGGCAGATTGGGAATACATCCAGGAAAATGAAGATCACTTCCCAGGAGTGTATGACAGCTTTGTAGCTTGTGGAGTAGCTGAGTTTGTTGGGCAGAAGCTCACAAAATGGAACGATGAATTGATCATGCAGTTCTACTGCACTGCTCACTTTTATCCAGATGGAAGGATTATTTGGATGTTTGAAGGTACTAGGTACCAGTCTACAATTGAGGAGTGGGCTAAGATGATCAATGCCCCAGAAGAACACGAGGATGACTTGGATGTCTATGCTAAGAAGAAGCAAGACCACAACACTATGGCAAACATGTACAAGGAGATCCCAGATAAATCCTTGGAGACACACAAGCTTGGATTTGTGCATTATCTGTTGTCTGTTCTGCCTACTATCAACACAATTCTTAGGCATACTCTACTACCCAAGTCAGGAGATCACAAGATGATCAGAGGACATGCTATCAACTTGCTACACTTGTTTGATGTGCCTCAGAAGTTCAAGGTGATGAGTTTGATTGTAGAGACAATCAAGAGGACTGTTGCTGACCAGAAGAGAAGCTGTGGGTATGCTCCACACATTCAGGAGCTCATCAACTCCAAGATGGGCACAGGTACATATATGTTGGATAAGGAGCACCTTCCTCTGCATCCTTAGTTTGAAGATAATACTGTTGTGATGAATGAGGAAGACCCCACATCTGTGCAAGCACAAGAAAAGAGAGCCAAAGCAA
Source organism: Triticum dicoccoides (assembly GCF_002162155.2). NCBI lineage: Eukaryota > Viridiplantae > Streptophyta > Magnoliopsida > Poales > Poaceae > Triticum > Triticum dicoccoides. Next base: position 266,649,235 of record NC_041389.1, read on the forward strand.
AGGCTGAGAAAGCTGCCAAGATGCCAAGTGCAGAAGAGGCATATCAGGTTTTCCTGAAGAGCAAGCAAGATCAACTTGCATATCTGATCCAGTCTACACTGTGCATTGAGAAGGGCTTGGCCACCCTGACTCAAAACCAGGAGAGCTTGGAGAGGATCATAGAAACCAAATTTTATGACCTTGATCTGAAGGTAACTAAGATCCAAACAGCGGTTGAGCAGATTCAGGAGGAAGCAGAAGAGAGAAAAGGCAAGGCAACTATAGATGCATTTCGCGAGTGCCTAGAGGACAGAGGTCTGCTGCAGTGCCAGTACTGGAAACTAGAGCCACAGCATCAGCACCAGCAGCTACATCTCCAGTACCACCTCGAGTAGCCACTCCACCAGCTCCAGCTACATCAACTGATGCCTTCATCCTTGGAGTTCTCTCTACACCGCATTCCGAAGACCAAGCCTGAGAGATGCATAGCCTATGCATTGTTTTGAACTTTTTGGTAACTTGTTGCCAAAGGGAGAGAAAAATGTATAAATCATAGACTTTGAGAGAAAGTGTTTTGCTTTTCATATCTCTTACTTTTGGTTGAACTTTTATTGCGTGCTTGTGTGTGAGATACTTGTATGATCATGTGTTTGATCATATGCTACCTTATTGTGTGTGCTTGGATGATACTATCTCTCACATCTCTATATGATCATTCACTTTGCTTGGTGATGAGTGCATGTTTTAATTATTATCATTTTGAGTGCTCCACCAAGATGTATGTGACATGGAAGAGTAACCCATGATCCTAATCGATTGTGCATTTGCATTCAAAAGCAAATTTCAAATAATGCACAAATTTAGGGGGAGGTCTTGCTTATCACATACTTCTCAAAGCGACGATGTCTTTCAATCTTATGATCATTTGTTGAAGCTTTGATCTATATGTTGTCATCAATTACCAAAAAGGGGGAGATTGAAAGTGCAACTATCCCTGGGTGGTTTTGGTAATTCCTAACAACATATAGCTCATTGAGCTAATGCTATTTCAAGATAAATATTTCAAGGAAGCTCAATGTTTGGCATGGCATGGGTTAGAAAGTGGACCCCTCAAAATGCTAAGGACAAAAGATTGGCTCAAGCTCAAAGGACAAGACTCTACATTTTACTTTTAGTGGTCCAAGATCACTTTGAGTCCATAGGAAAAGCCAATACTATTAAAAGGGGATGAGGTGTTGCTTAAGGAGTTACTTGCTCGAAATGCTTAGTGATATGATCCAAAAACCCTCAACTACTTTCTCATATCCACATATGTCCCAAACCAAAAGTCAAACTCGGCCCCACCGAAATTTCTTGTCCGGCGCCACCGAGTTTAGTTGACATAGCCACTGCCACCAAACCTTAGTCTTTTCGGTCTCACCGATAGGGATCTCGGTCTCACCAAGATGGGATTGCAAACTCTCTTTTTCCCCTTCGTAACGTTTCGGTCCAACCGAGATGAGCGAATCAGTCCCGCCGAGATTGCAATGCAAACTCTCTGTTTCCCCTTCGTAATGTTTCGGTCCAACCGAGATGAGCGAATCGGTCCCACCGAGTTTGCCTGACCAACTCTCTGCTTACCTATTACCAAAATCGGTCCCACCGAGTTTCTGTAATCGGTCTCACCGAGATTAGGTTATGCCCTAACCCTAATGAAATCGGTCCCACCGAGTTGACATGTCGGTCCCACCGAAAATCCTAATGTTCACAATTTGAACTAAATCGGTCTGACCGACTTTTTTGATTCGGTCCCACCGAGTTTGGTGATTTGAGTGTAACGGTTAGATTTTGTGTGGAGGCTATATATACCCCTCCACCCACTCTTCATTCGTGGACAGAGCCATCAGAACATGCCTACACTTCCAACATATATTTTCTGAGAGAGAACCACCTACACTTGTGTTGAGGTCAAGATATCCCATTCCAACCACATAAATCTTGATCTCTAGCCTTCCCCAAGTTGCTTTCCACTCAAATCATCTTTCCACCAAATCCTATCCTATGAGAGAGAGTTGAGTGTTGGGGACTATCCATTGAAGCACAAGAGCAAGGAGTTCATCATCAACACACCATCTATTACCTTTTGGAGAGTGGTGTCTCCTAGATTGGTTAGGTGTCACTTGGGAGCCTCCGTCAAGATTGTGGAGTTGAACCAAGGAGTTTGTAAGGGCAAGGAGATCGCCTACTTCGAGAAGATCTACCCTAGTGAGGCAAGTCCTTCGTGGGCGATGGCCATGGTGGGATAGACAAGGTTGCTTCTTCGTGAACTCTTTGTGGGTGGAGCCCTCCGTGGACTCGCGCAACCGTTACCCTTCGTGGGTTGAAGTCTCCATCAACATGGATGTACGATAGCACCACCTATCGCAACCACAGATAAAAAATCTCCGTGTCTACATTGCGTTTGCTCCCTCAAACTCCTCACTTTACCTTCATATGCAATGTTTTACATTCCGCTGCAATACTCTTAGACTTGCATGTGTAGGTTGATTGCTTGACTAGTCCTAAGTTGCTAAAATCTGCCAAAACTTAAAATTGGGAAAATGCTAGATTTTTATTTGGTCAAGTAGTCTAATCACCCCCCTCTAGACATACTTTCGATCCTACAGTGTCGTACCACAAAACGAAGGAAACGGACTTGTGTTGGAGTGCTACGGTCGAAACAGGGGTCCTGTTCATCGGGAGGGGTGTGGCGTACCGCAAAACAAGACTCCACGGGATACTGTTCATCTCCACCGTCGACCTCCTCCAGCCTCCACTGGCTACTGTTCATCCACCATTGACCTCCTCCAGCCTCCACGTGCGACTGTTCATCCACGGGCTCCTGTTCATCCAGCCTCCACCGCTCCTCCACCTTCTACTGTTCAACCAGCCCTCTCCACGGGGTCTTGTCCAACCACCCCTCCACGGGCTACTGTTGATCCAACCCTCCACCGGCTACTGTTCAACCAGCCCTCCACGGGGTCATGTTCATCCAGCCCTCCACGGGGTCATGTTCATCCACCCCCAATCGGCTCGATCGAGGTCCTGTTCATCCAGCGGCAATGGCCTCTACTATCATGGGG
>NC_041389.1:266652632-266659656 GCF_002162155.2 Triticum dicoccoides
ACTGTTCTTCAAGGGAAGGAGGTAGCAGGGTTCGATCGGCTTCAGTTAGCAGCAATAGCGAAGGAAACACTCGGGTTCAGTTAATAGCAAGGGAGCGATTGCTCGGGTTCGGTAACGTAGCTAGTGCAATCGCTCGGGTTTAGTTAGAGCCCAACTCCTCGCTCGAGTTCAGTTAGAGCGCAACGCCTCGCACACATACGCGTATGTGTACAAGAGAAACGTGCAAACATCCGTGCATCGCTCGCCCCGACCACCCACCATAACCGGGAACTCCCTGATATTTTCCTCTCCCTCGCTTCTACCACGGTTTATTCCATCATGGACGGCCCAAAGAATGTCATGCAGTTGCGTCTCTAGCCCGCCCAGGACGAAAAGCCCATTCTATGTCATGATTTTTTGTCATAGAAGTAGGAGCCCACCACATCTATGATAATACCGGGTTTTGTCACAATTATTGTCATAAAAGTGTCATAAGCATGACAGGAAAAAAATTCGTTCGGCCCAAAATGTCACGGATGTGTCTTTTTTTTGTAGTGTAGTGTTGATTACATCTTGTAGTTGATTACTATGTGGTTTATTTGGTGGAAGATTATATGTTCTTATCCAATATGCTACTTAATAACCCTCTGATCTTGATCATGATTATCATCTGTGAGTAGTTAATTTTGTTCTTGAGGTCACGGGAGAAATCATGTTGCAAGTAATCATGTGAACTTGATATGTGTTTGATATTTTGATATTATGTATGTTGTGATCCCTTAGTGGTGTCATGTGAACATCGACTACATGACACTTCACCATATTTAGGCCTAAGGGAATGCATTGTGGAGTAGCAATTAGATGATGGGTTGTGAGAGTGACAGAAGCTTATACCCCAGTTTATGCGCTATTCCGTAAGGGACCGATTGGATCCAAAAGTTTAATGCTATGGTTAGAATTTATTCTTAATACTTTTCTGGTAGTTGCGGATGCTTGCGGGAGGGTTAATCATAAGTAGGAGGTTTGCTCAAGTAAGAATAGCACCTAAGCACCGGTCCACCCACATATCAAATTATCAAAGTACCGAACATGAATCAAACCAACATGGTGAAAGTGACTAGATGAAAATCCCGTGTACCCTCAAGAACGCTTTGCTTGTCAAAAGAGACCATTTTGGCATGTCCTTTGACTCAAAAGGATTGGGATACCTTGCTGCACTTCTGCTACTATTATTGTTAATAGATTGTTACAAATTATCTTGCAATCAAACTACTCTATTACTTACAATTTCAGCACTTGCAGACATTACCTTGCTGAAAACCACTTGTCATTTCCTTCTGCTCCTCATTGGGTTCGACACTCTTACTTATCAAAAAGAGCTACATTTGATCCCTATACTTTTGGGTCATCAAGGCTATTTTCTAGCACCATTGCCGGGGAGTGAAGCGCTTTTGGTAAGTGGAATTTGGTAAGGAAACATTTATATAGTGTGCTGAAATTTATTGTCACTTGTTACTATGGAAAACAATCCTTTGAGGGGCTTGTTTGGGGTATCTTCACCTCGAATGGAACCACAATTAGCTACCCCTCAACCTACTGCACCTACTGAAAGTATTGAATATGAAATTCCTTCAAGTATGATAGAAAAAATGCTAGCTAATCCTTATGCAGGAGACGGAACCGAACATCCTGATATGCACTTGATATATGTAGAACAAATTTGTGGATTGTTCAAGCTTGCGGGTTTACCCGAAGATGAAGTTATGAAGAAGGTTTTCCATTTAACTTTGAAGGTAAAGTATTGGCATGGTATAGGCTATGCGATGATATTGGATCCTGGAATTGGAATCGATTGAAATTGGAGTTCCATCAAAAATTTATCCTATGCATCTAGTTCATCGTGATCAGAATTATATATATAATTTTTGGCCTCGTGAAGGAGAAAGTATCGCTCTAGCTTGGGGGAGGCTTAAGTTAATGTTATATTCATGCCCCAATCATGAGCTCTCAAGAGAAATTATTATCCAGAATTTTTATGCTCGGCTTCTCGTAATGATCAAACCATGCTTGATACTTCTTGTGTTGGTTCTTTTATGAAGAAGACTATTGAATTACGGTGGGATCTTTTGGAAAGAATTAAATGCAACTTTGAAGATTGGGAACTCGGTGAAGGTAAAGAGTGAGGTATTAAACTTAAGTATGATTGTGTTAATCTTTTATGAATACCGATGCTTTTCAAAAATTTAGCACTAAATATGGACTTAACTCTGAGATAGTAGCCTCCTTTTGTGAATCATTTGCTACTCATGTTGATCTCCCTAAATAGAAGTAGTTTAAATATCACCCACCTATTAAAGAAGAAATTAGAGAACCGGTACCAGTTAAAGAAGAAACTATACTTTACAATGTTGATCCAGTTGTTCCTGTTGCTTACATTGAGAAACCACCTTTCCTTGTTAGGATAAAGGATCAGATGGGCATGTTATTTACTTCTGTGAAGAAGCTGCTCGAATTGCCAAACCTGATAAAAAGGATAAACATAGACATGTTGTTGGCATGACTGTTGTCTCAGTTAAAACAGGAGATCACTGTTATCATGGTTTTATGTGACATAGGTGCTAGCGTGAGTGCTATTCCTTATTCCTTATATCAAGAAATTATGAATGACATAGCACCCGCAGAGATAGAAGACATAGATGTTACTATTAAACTTGCTAATAGAGACACTATATCACCAATTGGCATTGTTGGAGATGTTGAAGTCTTGTGTGGGAAAATAAAATACCCTACTGATTTTCTTGTTCTTGGTTCCCCACACGATGACTTTTGTCCCATTATCATTGGTAGACCTTTCTTGAACACCGTTAATGCTAGAATAGACTGTGAGAAACAAACTATCGGTGTTAGTTTTGGTGATGAGTCTTATGAGTTTAATTTTTCCAAGTTTAGTAGAAAGCTTCACAAAAAAGAATTGCCTAGTAAAGATGAATTAATTGGTCTTGCTTCTGTTGTTGTGCCTCCTACTGATCCACTAGAACAATATTTGCTAGACCATGAAAATGATTTACATATGCATGAAAGAATGAAATAGATAAGATTTTCTTTGAAAACCGTCCTCTGCTTAAACACAATTTGCCTATTGAAACTCTAGGAGGTCCTCCTCCACAAACTGCTCACAAGGTATTGCAATCTGGATTTTATTGGCCTACTCTCTTCAAGGATGTCCGTAAGTTCGTCTTATCTTGTGATGAATGCCAAAGAATAGATAATATCAGAAAGCGGCAAGAAATGCCTATGAATTATTCACTTGTTGTTGAACCATTTGATGTTTGGGGATTTTATTACATGGGACATTTTCCTTCCTCTAATGGGTATACACATATTGTGGTTGTTGTTGACTATGTTACTAAGTGGGTAGAAGCTATTCCAACCAGTAGTGTTGATCACAACACCTCTATTAAAATGCCGAAGGATGTTATTTTCCCAAGGTTTGGAGTCCCTAGATACTTAATGACTAATGGTGGTTCACACTTTATTCATAGTGCTTTCCGTATAATGCTTGCCAAGTATGATGTTAACCATAGAACTGCATCACCTTATCATCCTCAGTCTAGTGGTCAAGTTGAACATAGCAATAGAGAAATAAAGTTAATTTTGCAAAAGACTGTCAATAGGTCTAGGAAGAATTGGTCTAAGAAATTAGATGATGCACTTTGGGCTTACAGAACAGCATACAAAAATCCTATGGGTATGGCTCCTTATAAAATGGTTTATGGAAAAGCTTGTCATTTGCCTCTAGAGTTAGAACATAAAGCATATTGGGCAATCAAAGAGCTCAACTATGATTTCAAACTTGCTGGTGAAAAGAGGTTATTTTGATATTAGCTCTTTAGATGAATGGAGAACCCAAGCTTATGAAAATGCTAAGTTGTTTAAAGAAAAGGTTAAAAGATGGCATGATAAAAGAATTGAAAAGTGTGAGTTTAAATTAGGAGAATATGTTCTTTTGTACAACTCTCGTTTCAGATTTTTTGTAGGAAAACTCCTCTCAAAATGGGAAGGCCCTATGTTATCGAAGAGGTTTATCGGTCTGGAGCCATCAAAATAAATAATGCCGAAGGTACTAACCTGAAGGTTGTTAATGGGCAACGAATAAAACACTATATCTCAGGTACGCCCATTAATGTTGAAAGTAATATTATCCAAACTTTGACACCGGAAGAACACATAAAAGAGTCCTTCCGGAACACTCTAGAATCATGAAAAGAAGGAGGTACGTGATACGGTAAGTAAACAGACTTCGAAAAATCCGCACAAATATTTTTTGTCAGTTTTGGAATATTTAGAAAAATAGGAAAATAAGAAACTTCCAGGAAGCGTACCCTGGTGGGCACAAGACACCAGGGCGCGTCCGGCTTGTCAAGCGTGCCCAGGTGGGTTGTGCCCACCTGGGGTACCTTCCGGACTCCGTATTTCTACAGTTTGCTTGTTTCCCAAGATAAAAAGTGTTTATATACCCCCCGAACCTATTGATCACCATATCGCGGAGAAATCTTCTGTTATGTTTTCTTGCTATTTTTGATCAGATCTGTTGAGCCAGGCATCATGTCTTCTTCTTCCTCCAACAACGTGGAAGAGGATGCTTGGTTGATGAAGATCGAGCTGAAGAGAGAAGAGCCCGCAGAAGCCGTCAAGGGAGACGAGAGCAAGGAGGCTATCGTAGATCAACCCCCGGTGTTCGACCAAGCACTGCCAACCGAGGAGGAAGAAGGAGATATCCTTGAACCTTACTATGTTCATCTTACTCCTATTGAGATTGAAGCCTTTCGCATCATTGAAACGGTTCGTGTGCAAAATAAGTATCTCACCTGTGAAAATATTCTGCATCAAGAGCACATCATCCACCTCCGGGGCGTCATCCGTCAATTGGAGAATCTCTTGATCCTTAAGGACAGGATTGCTTCATCACCACCACCTTATTCTTCATCACCAAAAGAGAATTGAGTATCGGGTATGGGCACTCCCCTTGGCTTCTGCCAAGCTTGGGGGAGGTGCCCCGGTATCGTATCATCCCCACTATCTTTTGCTTTTACTTATTTTAGTTCGATTTTTTGCTTTAGATGAATAAAAGTTTAGTTTGATCCTTTCTTTTCGAGATTTTGCTTAGTGATCTATCCTTGTAATCGTGTGTGAGTATAATAAAGTTTAGTTTGAGTTTTTGCTTTCTTTACTTTTATGTTGCAATTAAAAGAAAGGAAATAAATAAAAAGAAAGGAAATAAATGAAAAAGATCATATGCTAATCTTATGGTAGGTGATGCCACCACATAAGGAAAAGTATAAGTAGAAAATTTTGTTAGAGATTGACAAACATAGCATTAGTCAATGATGCAACTCATGAAAAAAATTAATAAGGGAAGAGAAGATTCACATATAAATATACTATCTTAGAAATCTTTTGTGATTGTGAGCCCTCATCAAAATATTATATGCCAAAATTGTTGACGTTGGACAAGGAAGACAACCTAATGTCTTATGTTTGTTTATATTCACATAGAAGTCATATTGTCATGGGTCCTTTAACATGTGGTGCTTGCCCCCTATCTTTACTAGCCAAAAATTCCGCACTAAGTAGAGATACTACTTGTGCATCCAAAAACCCTTAAACCCAAATCTTATTTTCAAGAGTCCACCATACCTACCTAGGGATTGAGCAAGATCCCTCAAGTAAGTTGTCATCGGTGCAAAAAGGTAATAAAAATTGCTTCTAAAAGTATGAGATTCTTTAGTGTAAGAGAAAATTGAGTGTTGTACAAACTTGTGATGGTGAAGAATAAAAGCGACATACTGCATAATAAAGGTTGCTATCACAAGGGGCAATACAATGTGACGTTCTTTTGTACTAAGGGGTTGAGCATACAAACAAATAAGTGCATGGCAACCTCTGCTTCCCTCTGCGAAGGGCCTATATTTTACTTTTATGTATTTACTTTTATGCAAAGAGTCAAAAGTTTTCTCTCTATTCCTTTTTATTTTTCTCCTTTGGCAAGCATCATGTGGTGAGTAAAGATCTAGGCACATATGTCCAGTTAAATATAGATAGCATGAGTTATTATTGCTGACATCACCCTTGAGGTGAATACATTGGGAGGCAAAACTACAAGCCCCTATCCTTCTGTGTGTCCGGTTGAAACGTTTTGCTCATGTGTACATAGTGAGTGTGAGAAATCATGGAAGACTATATGATGGTTGAGTATGTGGACTTGCCTAAAGGCTCCTATACGTGACCCTTCCTAAAAAGATGATGAATTGTAGTTGCAAAGTTGACTGAGAACATAGTTTGTTAGTTTCTAATAGAGTCTTTGCTTTATACTTCAATAGTGTGATGAATTGTCACTTTTTCATGATAAGTCTATGATAAAAGTTCTATGATAAGAGCCTTATGTTTAAGTTTGTTGCTGTAATAATAATCAACATGATGCTTCTATGTCCGTATTTTGTTTTTATCGACACCTCTCTCTCTAAGCACGTGGACATGTTTTTCGATTTCGGTTTTCGCTTGAGGACAAGCGAGGTCTAAGCTTGGGGGAGTTGATACGTCCATTTTGCATCATGTTTTCCTACTGTTATTTATGATGTTTTTATCCATAATAATGCTTTTTGGAGTAATTATAATGCCTTTTCTCTCATAATATGCAAGGTATACACAAAGAGGGAGAATTCCGGCAGCTGGAAATCTGGACCTGGAAAGCTACGTCAGGCTACCTATTCTGCACAACTCCAAACAAGCTGAAACTTCACGAAGAATTTTTATGGAATATATGAAGAATATTGGAGCAAATAAGTACCATAAGGGGCCCACCAGGTGGGTTGTGCTCACCCAGGCCCACCTCCGGTGCCCATATTCTGGTATATAAGTCATTTTGACCTAGAAAAAAAATAAGGAGAGGACTTTTGAGACGGAGCGCCGCCGTCTCGAGGCGGAACTTGGGCATGAGCACTTTTGCCCTCTAGTGGAGCGATTCCGCCGGGGGAACTTCCCTCCC
>NC_041389.1:266660188-266719483 GCF_002162155.2 Triticum dicoccoides
CAGGCTACCTATTCTGCACAACTCCAAACAAGCTGAAACTTCACGAAGAATTTTTATGGAATATATGAAGAATATTGGAGCAAATAAGTACCATAAGGGGCCCACCAGGTGGGCACAACCCACCTGGGCGCGCCAGGGAGCCTAGGCGCGCCCAGGTGGGTTGTGCTCACCCAGGCCCACCTCCGGTGCCCATATTCTGGTATATAAGTCATTTTGACCTAGAAAAAAAATAAGGAGAGGACTTTTGAGACGGAGCGCCGCCGTCTCGAGGCGGAACTTGGGCATGAGCACTTTTGCCCTCTAGTGGAGCGATTCCGCCGGGGGAACTTCCCTCCCGGAGGGGGAAATCATCGTCCTCATCATCACCAACAACTCTCCCATCTTAGGGAGGGCAATCTCCATCAACATGTTTAACAAACCATCTCATCTCAAACCCTACTTTATCTCTTGTGTTCAATCTTGTTACCGGAACTATAGATTGGTGCTCGTGGGTGACTAGTGGTGTTGATTACATCTTGTAGTTGACTACTATATGGTTTATTTGGTGGAAGATTATATGTTCAGATTCAATATGCTACTTAATACCCCTCTGATCTTGAGCATGATTATCATTTATGAGTAGTTACTTTTGTTCTTGAGGTCACGGGAGAAATCATGTTGCAAGTAATCATGTGAACTTGATATGTGTTCGATATTTTGATAGTATGTATGTTGTGATTCCCTTAGTGGTGTCATGTGAACGTCGACTACATGACACTTCACCATATTTGGGTCTAAGGGAATGCATTGTGGAGTAGCAATTAGATGATGGGTTGCGAGATTGACAGAAGCTTAAACCCCAGTTAATGCTTTATTCCGTAAGGGACCGATTGGATCCAAAAGTTTAACGCTATGGTTAGAATTTATTCTTAATACTTCTCTCGTAGTTATGAATGCTTGTGAGAGGGTTAATCATAAGTAGGAGGTTTGTTCAAGTAAGAACAGCACCTAAGCACCGGTCCACCCACATATCAAATCCTATATACCTAAGAGATTCATCCCCACTAACCTATTTATCTAGACATGCAGCCCATCCACATCATCAACCATGCCATCTCAGCACAAACAGTTCCCACCTCTGCCATGTCAACAAAACATAGACAGAAAAAAAATGCCCCGACGGCAACAAATCATCCTTTCGCTTCCGCTTCCCCCGCATCCAGTATTCAACCCTCCGCGAGAGTGAACCGGCGAGGCGCGGCGACACTTTCAAAGTTCGAGCGACCCCCAGTGATCCAAGAACGCCATCTGGTGACCCCGGTGAGCCGCCCCACGATCTCGGCAACATTGCCCTAACCCCTCTACTCCGCGAACCCATCGGCGGCGCCACGTGTGACCTCGGCGTGCCACCCCGCGACCCCCTGAGTGTGATGCCGCTCCGACGACCCTGGCTAACTGTGTGTCCATTCTTCCACCAATCAATCTAGCTGTTGTTCAGGGAGAGGCCACTCCCGTGGGCAGCATGTGCACTGTGGGTCAACTTAGCCCGGCAATGGAGAGCCCCTGGGGTCCGTCGGCCCATGCCCCATGCTCCGGCGTCGACAAGGGCTCCTGGTGAGCCACACGCGCCACCGTCGGTGTCCTCGCCCGACAGCACCGGCACCAGAGGTGGTCTCTCCATCCTTTCTATGTCCCCATATCTAAGTGAGTTTTTTAATTAGCCTGGGTTTCCTCCTCTGATTCGTGTGTGGTATGATGATGTATTTAGAAGAAAACTCTATTCTGTCTCCAGCCACTTCCTCGGCGGCCACAAGTTCAGTTTCGAACACTGCCGGCAACCATTTGTCAAAACACGATGGATCCATGCTCACGTCTACAATCCGGTTGGTTTTGATTGGAAGCACTTGATGATGAAAATTTCTCTTTATCTGTTTCCTTTATTGTTCCTGAAGAAATAAAAAAATGAATCTTATCATTTACAACGTGCTACTACAATCCTGCATCTCTCTAACTTATTAGTTTACTATGATTTTTTTGGTATTTCTATTGCTTTCCGTTAATTGTTTTGCAGGATCAGAGCATACGTGACCGTGCTATTTACTTTCAGGTATGTTGTTGCCTACTAGTATTCCACTATGAATCTATGATGACATGAGACTGGTCTAATAACTGACTGATACCAATGTGTTATGTGTAACTGATATTTTTGTTCTTATGCTGCAGGGTACACAACCGAAGGATTTGTTTTTTGCTGCTAGGCAGTCTGGAGTCTCCCTGTTGACAATCACATGCATTGCATGCGAAAGGAGGCAATGAGCTCTAATTATTACGATTAGTTTAGTGTTTTCTTTCTCCTTTAAAATTGAGCATACATGATCACTACTCTAGGGAATTTTCTGCCCCGTCATTGTTTCATACGCTTGGACATCATAAGTACAAACTGAATTTCGTATTTAGCAATGGATACACTTATTAAGTAGGATAATTTTGTATACTAATTTAATTGCTAGAATTATGGAGTTTAATTAGTTCGATGCAAGAATTTTGAGGGTTTCTTAATTCCTTTTAACTCACTATAGGTGCTTGATGATTTGCTTCTTCTGTGAAAATAAGTTCAGTGCGCATCAAAGTGAGGTCAGGCATGAACCCATATTTTGTCAACAATAATGTTATGTAATTCACAGTTCTAGAATATAATTGTTCATGAAAAGGCATAGTATATTACTGGTATATTCTATGGGCCTTTATTTTGATTACATGATTTTTACTACAGTTCAGTGAGAGCAAGTTCTACTGAATATCATATCCGCCATGTCTAGCTCGGTATGCTTCCACCCTTTTGGTCATTGACTATCTATTTCCACTCTTCCAGTTATTACAATGCTCCTAACTCTTTTGGTTGATTTTTATTTACTCCATCGATGGTGCTCAATTCAAAGTACTGTTGTGAATAATTCTTTTAGAATATGAGTGACATGTTAATCGATTGGTGGCTTCAAGTGTGGCTTTCAAATAAATCCATATATTAACAAGATCGATGAAATTTGTATATTTGCATTTGATTTACATGTTGTGTGGACTTTTCCTTTGGGAAATTTGGTATTTTATTAATTATTTGCACCTTTATATTTCCAGATTTTAAAATGTATATTTGCACCTCTATATTTCCAGATTTTAAAATGTATGTTTGTTGTTCCCCCAAATGGCTGATACATTACAGTTTACAGGTCCCTTAGTGTTGGTGTTTGTTCAGTTGAATGCTTAACTTGACTACACCTTCAGTTTATGGTCGTGTCACATGCAAACTCCTCCTTGGGGCATGGGATGTGAAGTGATGATTTATAAGCAAATATGGAGATACTCTACAATATACTAATTTTGTTGGCTTTTCATCATACCATAAAGTCAGCAAAACTTCTCACTCCATAAATCCTTCTTGCAATACTATAAATTCCCGCAACAACGCGCGGGGTATCATCTAGTTATCAAAGTACCGGACACGAATCAAACCAACATGGTGAAAGTGACTAGATAAAAATCCCGTGTACCCTCAAGAACGCTTTGCTTATCAAAAGAGACCGTTTTGGCCTGTCCATTGCCTCAAAAGGATTGGGATACCTTGCTAAACTTTTGCTACTATTATCGTTACTTGCTCGTTACAAATTATCTTGCTATCAAACTACTCTATTACTTACAATTTTAGCACTTGCAGACATTACCTTGCTGAAAACTACTTGTCATTTTCTTCTGCTCCTCGTTGGGTTCGACACTCTTACTTATCGAAAAGAGCTACAATTGATCCCCTATACTTGTGGGTCATCAGGCACCTTTGAGTTTAGTACACGTACGGCTCGTCGGCATCCTCTCCTTCTTGATCCAGCAAGGGAGGGAGAGGAGGTAGATGAGATCTGAACCAACACGATGGCGTGGTGGTGGTGTTGGCAGCGGAACTCCGGCAGGGCTTCGCCAAGCGCCGACGGAACATGGAGGAGAAGTAACGAGAGGGAGATGGGGCAAACACGGAAGGGTTAGTTGCCCCTTGCACCTCATCACTGTATATAGGGGTGAGGGAGGGGCATAGCAGCCCTAGCCCTCCTCCCAAGGCAGGGGCGGCGGCCAAGGGGGGAGGAGTGCCCTCCAAGCCAAGTGGAGGGCCTCTCCCTTAAGAGTTTCCCCCTCCCCATGCACATGGGCCTTGTAGGGGATGGTGCCCCTGGCCCATTAAGGCCAGGGCGCCCCCTACAGCCCATGCTACTGTATGGGAGATGGTAGGACCCTTCGAGGACTTCCGAAACCCTTTGGGACCTTCTGGTGGCTTCCCGGTAAAATACCGAAAAAACCGGACTTTTTACCGGAACCCCGACAACAACTTTCCATATATAAATCTTTACCTCTGGAGCTCCTCGTGACATCCTAGATCCCATCTGGGACTCCGAACAACTTCTGGTTTTTCCAGTATTAATATCTCAATACTATCCTAGCGCTACCGAACTTTAAGCGTGCGACCCTATGGGTTCGGAACATGCAAACATGACCGAGACTCCTTTCCAGTCAATAACCCATAGCGGAACCTAGATGACCATATTGTCTCCTACATATTCAACGAAGATCTTTATCGATTGAACCACGATGTCAAGGATTCAGTCAATCCTGTATGCAATTCCCTTTGTCCAGCGATATGTTACTTGTCCGAGATTCGATCGTAGTATCTTCATACCTAGTTCAATCTAGTTACCGACAAGTCTCTTTACTCATTCTGTAATACAAGATCCTGTGACTTAACTCATTAGTCACATGCTTGCAAGCTTCTTGTGATGTTGTATCACCGAGAGTGTTGGGGAACGTAGTAATTTCAAAAAAAATCCTACGCACACGCAAGATCATGGTGATGCATAGCAACGAGAGGGGAGAGTGTGTCCATGTACCCTCGTAGACCGACAACGGAAGCGTTGACACGACGTAGAGGAAGTAGTCGTACTTCTTCACGATCCGACCGATCCAAGTACCGAACGCACGGCACCTGCGAGTTCAACACACGTTCAGCTCGATGACGTCCTGCGAACTCTGATCTAGCAGAGCTTCACGAGAGAGTTCCGTCAGCACGACGGCGTGGTGACGGTGATGATGTTGCTACCGACGCAGGGCTTCGTCTAAGCACCGCTACGATATGACCGAGGTGGAATATGGTGGAGGGGGGCACCGCACACGGTTGGAATAGATCAACAGATCAACTTGTGTGTTTGGGGTGCCCCCCTGCCCCCGTATATAAAGGAGCAGAGGGAGGGGTGGCCGGCCAGGAGGAGGAGGCGCACCAAGGGAGGAGTCCTACTCCCACCGGGAGTAGGACTCCCCCTTTCCTTGTTGGATTAGGAGAAGGGGGAAGGAGGAGAGAGAGGGGGAGGAAAGGGGGGCGCCGCCCCCCCTCCTTGTCCTATTCGGACTAGAGGGGGAGGGGGCGCACAGCCTGCCCTGGCCGCCCCTCCTCTTCTCCCTTAGGGCCCATCTAGTCCCATTAAACCCCCCCGGGGGTTCCGGTAACCCCCGGTACTCCGGTAAAATCCCGATTTCACCCGGAACACTTCCGATATCCAAATATAGACTTCCAATATATCAATCTTTATGTCCCGACCATTTCGAGACTCCTCGTCATGTCCGTGATCACATCCGGGACTCCTAACTACCTTCGGTACATCAAAACGCAAAACTCATAATACCGATTGTCATCAAACTTTAAGCGTGCGGACCCTACGGGTTCGAGAACTATGTAGACATGACCGAGACATGTCTCTGGTCAATAACCAATAGCAGAACCTGGATGCTCATATTGGCTCTCACATATTCTACGAAGATCTTTATCGGTCAAACCGCATAACGTCATACGTTGTTCCCTTTGTCATCGGCATGTTACTTGCCCGAGATTCGATCGTCGGTATCTCCATACCTAGTTCAATCTCGTTATCGGCAAGTCTCTTTACTTGTTCTGTAATGCATCATCCCGCAACTAACTCATTAGTCACATTGCTTGCAAGGCTTATAGTGATGTGCATTACCGAGTGGGCCCAGAGATACCTCTCCGACAATCGGAGTGACAAATCCTAATCTCGAAATATGCCAACCCAACAAGTACCTTCGGAGACACCTATAGAGCACCTTTATAATCATCCAGTTACATTGCGACGTTTGGTAGCACACAAAGTGTTCCTCCGGTACAAGGGAGTTGCATAATCTCATAGTCATAGGAACATGTATAAGTCATGAAGAAAGCAATAGCAGAATACTAAACGATCAAGTGCTAAGCTAACGGAATGGGTCAAGTCAATCACATCATTCTCCTAATGATGTGATCCCATTAATCAAATGACAACTCATTTCTATGGCTAAGAAACATAACCATCTTTGATCACCGAGCTAGTCAAGTAGAGGCATACTAGTGACACTCTGTTTGTCTATGTATTCACACAAGTATTATGTTTACGGTTAATATAATTCTAGCATGAATAATAAACACTTATCATGATATAAGGAAATAAATAATAACTTTATTATTGCCTCTAGGGCATATTTCCTTCAGAGAGGGCCCAGAGATATTTCTCCGTCACACGGAGCGACAAATCCCAGTCTCGATCCATGCAACCCAACATAAACCTTCAGAGATACTTGTAGAGCACCTTTATGATCACCAAGTTACGAAGTGACGTTTGATAGAAAACAACGCATTCTCCGGTATCCGTGAGTTGCATGATCTCATGGTCTAAGGAACAAATACTTGACATAATGAAAGTTGTAGCAAATAACTAAATGATCTGATATTAAGCTTACAGTTGGGTCTTGTCCATCACATCATTCCCTAATGATGTGATCCTGTTATCAAATGAAAACTCCCGTCTACGGTTAGGAAATATGCCCTAGAGGCAATAATAAAGTTGTTATTTTATATTTCCTTATATGATGATAAATCTAAACCAATAATGAGGCTGGGCAACTCGCTCCCAGGAAGCTCCCCCGATTTGCACCTTCGTTGGACGTTGGATCTTGGTCCAAACTCATTTTAGCCGTTGGATCGGGACGTAGGTGTATGTTATTACTTTTGACCGTACAGTTGTTTTTCCGCGTCCATGACTGGTGGGCTCGTCCGAGCTTTCTATTGGCTGGGTGAACTCCTAGCGGGTGCGAACGAGCGTATCCTCGCGCGCCGCACGTCTTCCTCTGCCCCAAACCCTACACCCCACCCCACCCCAATCCCTCCAGCCGCCACTGCCCCACCCATGTTTCTCCTCCACCCCCTCCTCTCTCTCCTCTCCTCCCTCCTCATCCGCGCGCGCACATCACCCAGCGCTCGCGTGCTCGCCTCCCGGACCAGTCACTGCCGCGCCGCTGGGGCTCGTCCGCCGCGGGTTTCCACGGGGAAGGAGCCGCGACGGGGGTAGGCCCCAGGCGGTGCATGTCGTGGTTCTAAGCCTGACAGTAGAGTGGGGGGTAGGTACGGAGAGGCAAGGTCCTAGCTATGGAGAGGTTGTAAGCACAAAGGATGTACGAGTTCAGGCCCTTCTCGGAAGAAGTAACAGCCCTACGTCTCGGAGCCCGGAGGCGGTCGAGTGGATTATGAATGTATGAATTACAAGGTGCCGAACCCCTCTGCCTGTGGAGGGGGTGGCTTATATAGAGTGCGCCAGGACCCCCGCCAGCCCACGTAGGAGAGGGTTTAAGATGAGTTAAGTCTGGGGCGTTACTGGCAACGCCCCACATAAAGTGCCTTTACTATCATAAAGACTACTTGATTACAGGCCGTTGCAGTGCAGAGTGCCTCTTGACCTCCTGGTGGTCGAGTGAGTCTTTGTGGTCGAGTCCTTCAGGCCAGTCGAGTGTATCCTCGTTGGTCGACTGGAAGGTGACCTCTTCTAAGGATGTCCTGGGGTAAGTTACTTGGATCAGGTCCGTGACCCTATCCTAGGTACATAACCCCATCATTAGCCCCCGAATGGATTGAGGCTTCGAGTGAAGAAGGAGTTGATGTCGTTTCCGATTAATCTTTGTGCTCCGGTTGTGCGCTGTTCTGGACCAAAGAATCCCTTTGTCGACAAGGAACAACTTGCCTTCAGTCGACTTGATCCATTCTGTTTTTGCGTCGAGTGACCTTTCAGGCTTCGATGATCTCCGAGCGACGGATCGCCGGAAACACCGCGCCTGACAGACTGATTTGTTGCTCGCGGATTCCGCGGGATGCGAAATTTCGGGGCGCGCGCGAAGCGGGGCGGACCGCGGCGTTCGGATGGGACGGGGCATGGACGCCTCGATCTCCGCGCCGCCTTTTTCGCCACGTATCCCGTCTGCATAACTGTTCCAGATATGATTAGATCGGCCGGGCCCACCTGCCATCCACTCGGAAGGGACCTTATAAATGTGCCCGGCGAGGATTTCTGCGCTGCGCCTTAGCATTCTCCCCCTCTCTCTGCTTCCTTCCTCCCTGCTCAGCGTGCTCGCTCTCGCCCCCGCACCACTTCCCTTCGCGCATCTCGCCGGCGACCATGGCCAAGGAGAAGACGGCGGCGCTGGAGCGTGCAAAGAAGGCGTCGGCGTCGGAGAAGGCGAAGGGGAGATCCACCAGCCGCGGAGGGTCCTCGTCCAGATCCCGCTTGCCGAAGGGCTGGGTCCAAGGAGACTGGATCCAGTCGACCATCACAGAGAAGGACCTCCTCGACATGGCCAACGAGGGCTTGATCCCTCACGGAGCTGCGAGGTTGCCGGGGGAGGAGTGGCAGCCACAGCCAGAAGAGGGTGAGTGTGTGCTTTTGGCCACTCATGTTGATCGTGGGTTTTCCTTGCCGCCAAGTATTTTCTTCCGTGGCTTCTTGAATTTCTTTGGAGCTCAGCTTCACCACTTTACCCCAAACTCCATTGCCTATCTTGCTGCATTCGTGTCCATGTGTGAGGGTTTCTTGGGCTGTCGACCGCACTGGGGTTTGTTCAAACATATATTCACGTGTCGCTCTCAGACCGTGAAGAAGGCGAGCCCAGGTGATGAGAAAACCCGAGTCGTCCAAATGTGCGGGGGCCTGGGGATCCAGGTGAGGAATAAGAGCACCTTCCCGCCCATGACCTTTCCCGAGTCCGTCAGAGGCTGGCAGTCGACTTGGTTCTACTGCCAGGTCCAGTCGACGCCGGGGCAGTCGAGTGGACTCCCTCCGTTCACCATGGACCGAGTGAACAAGCCTTCCCCTCTGAAGCTGATTCCGGAGGAGAGAGCCGACGTGAAGATGTTGATGGAGCGCGTGGTGCAGTTGGTTCGGGAGGGAGTGACAGGCATGGACCTCTTGGAGGTTTTCCTCAGGCGTCGCATCCAGCCTCTCCAGTTCCGGAGCCACTGCATGTGGTTGTACTGTGGGACCGAAGACGAGACCAGAGTCCATCCAGAAGCAGTCGACGATGTCACTCTGGAAAGATGGATGGCGGCCGTCACCGGAAACAAGGACAATCCGCGCGGAGCCAGAAGGATTCCTCCACTCGACCACAACAGCGATCCAGATAAGGTACACTTGCCCTGCTCTCCGCTGCATTCTTGTCGCATTCAACTCTGTTTACTCTGCCGACTGGTCGACTGATCATTGTCCTGATATCTGCTAGGCCCTCACCGAGCTGTACTCGATGCCCAATGGGGCGCAAGCTTCGACTGAGGAGGGCGAGGCGAGCGGAGGCGAGAGCCAGGAAGAGGAGGAATGGGACTTGGATGTCGCAGAGGACGATGACGACGATGATGATGATGTCGGTGATGAAGACGACGCCGAGGACGAGGAGGAGGAGGAGGAGGAGGTCGTGCCACCGCGCTCGGAAAGGCGGTCAAAGCTCGCCCACGACCCTTCGACTGAACGTGGCAAGGGGGTTGCGACGCAGTCGACCAAGCGCCCTAGGACCACCTCTCCAGCGCCGACTGAAAAGGCGCCGAAGCAGCCCAGGGCGACCTCGTCGAAGCCGATCAAACTCTTGCCGAAGATGAAGGTGTCCATCCCCACCATATCAGGGTAATTGTGCTGTTCATATTTTCTTATTCTGTGTGAACTTTGTCTCTGGTCGACGCTGAAGTTAGTCGACTGATCTTTTGGAGTTGCAGTGCTGCTACTTCTGAGACCTCGGCCCGGGCTGACGACCACGAGATGGAGGATGCAGCAACTTCGAACCCAGGTACTGTATTCTTAACATCGTCCGTAGTCGACTGACTCGCGATCTCTGATCCTGATCCTTCTCCGCAGCTCCACCCAACACTGTTATCAATCTCCCAGACGACGACGAGGAGGAAGAAACACTGGCACGCAGGAGGAGTCGGAAAGCGTCCGCCAGTAAGGTACCTCAGGATGTGACGGCGCCTGAGATTCTGACTGTGGAGGAAGGGAACACCACTCGACACACGGTGTCCTTCGCAAATCCACTGACGAGTGCTCAGCAGCCCTCCCTCTTTATGACGCACCACGTCCCAGAGGATCAAGCTGGCGCCGCGAAGGAGGCAATACGCCAGGCGGGACTCATGATGGAGCAGCTGAAGACCATCCGGGACGCGAGCCAGGCAGCTTATGACGCCAGTTCTGCCCTCCAAAGCAATGTCCAGGTCAGTCGACCGCTGTTTGTTCTGTTGGATATGCTACCAAAAACTTTTCTTTTCCAGAATTTATATTAGTCACCCACTGGGTGTGTCGAATAAACTCCGTGTTAGCGGGGGCACGCTGAGTGCACCCGCTGGGTGTAGTCCCCAAGGCTAAGGTCGACTGCTGGCAGTCGGCCTTAGGCTTTATGATGTCAATCTTTCTGTCAGTCGACTGGTCGACTGGATTTCACAAACCGGTGGGGGCACGCTGAGTGCACCCACTGGGTGTAGTCCCCGAGACTGTGGTCGACTGCTTGTAGTTGATCACAGTCTTAGAGAATGCATCTCGCACACTTTTTTTTTTTGAGGTCGACTGGTCGACTTTGTCTTCAACAGGATTAGTGGGGGCACACTGAGTGCACCCACTGGGTGTAGTCCCCGAGACTACGGTCGAATGCTTGTATTTGGCTGTAGTCTTAGAAACGTGTGCTTATCCCTTTTTCACTCGGAAGTGATTTATATTTGACATTTAGTCGATTGGTTCTTCGCAGAACTCTTGTGATCTTGTGGCTCGCTACTCAGAGCTGGAACAAAAACATACTCAAGTCGAGCTGAGCTTGAAGCTGGTTCAGGAGAAGCTGACAAAGGCAAAGGAGGAGACCGAAGGTATGTTTGGTGAGACCCTGACGACTGCTTTTCCTCTT
Organism: Triticum dicoccoides; assembly: GCF_002162155.2. NCBI lineage: Eukaryota > Viridiplantae > Streptophyta > Magnoliopsida > Poales > Poaceae > Triticum > Triticum dicoccoides. Next base: position 266,671,445 of record NC_041389.1, read on the forward strand.
GCTTGTTTCAGCACCTGATCTTGCTGTAACTTGCAGGCAAGGTAAGGGAGGCCCAGCAGAAGAAAGACCTTGAGCTAGCTGAGAAGATCAAGCTTGCTGACGAGAAGTTAGCTTCAGTCACCAAGCTCGAACAAGACAATACCAATCTGAAAGCTGCTCTTGGGATTGCCAACAAGGAGGTCAGTCGACTGAAAACTGACAAAGCTGCCCTGACCGACCGAGTCAGCAAATTGACTGAGAAGAAAACTGAACTGGAGGCCTTCCTGAGTGGTCTTACCAAGAAGCTGTTTCTTATGCTTGAAGGTAAACCTCCATGTTTGGCAAATATTTCCAATTGTGGCTTTTTCCATTCGACTATCCCCTTGGCTTAGCGATCACCCTTGCAGAATTTTGTCAAAACTTTGAAGAAGAAACTAGCCGACTGGAGCCAAACCTTGACCCCGTCAATTCTCCGGTGAACGACGAAGTTGCCATGGATGTTTACCGACTGGAGTCTCGTGTTGCAGCTGTCATGGACTATCTCGCAAGGCTGAAGGCCGCCACGTCTCGCATCGACTCGACGCTCTGGCCTGAGGAGACACTTCAGAATGACCTTGAGTCGCTGATGGCCCGCTTGAACACGATCCCTGGTCGAGTGCAGGAGTGGAAGAAGTCCTCGGCTCGGTGTGGTGCAGATGTCGCTCTGTGTCTGGCCCGAGTCCACTGCAAAGATGCGCGAGAAGAGAAGCTGGCGGCCCTTCGGGTGGCCAATACCAAGAAGCACGACTTCAGATCCTTTATGGAAACTTTCCTTGCAGCTGCCACTCGGATCGCCGACGGGATTGACCTTGATGAATTTGTTGCACCTTCCAGCCCTCCACAGGAGGGGTAAAAAACTTCTTCTGGCTCGACGCTTTAAATTTGCCTCGGTATGCCGAGTGGAATTGTAACCGACAAACCTTAACAGGCTTGACGCCTGAGCACTTTCGGTTCCTTTAGATATCAATTCAAACTTGAATTTGGCGCTTGAATACGATTGCCTTCGGCTCGGAATGCCTTTTGCAGGTTCAAAGCAAGGTGCCTGTGCTGCAATCGACTTATTCTTTAGTCCACTTAGACGAGCACTGGGCTGCAGCTAAGCCCCCGAGTGAGAGGGTTGCTCTTCACTCGGTAGGATTTTGTAACTTAGGCGAGCACAGGGCCGCAGCTAAGCCCCCGAGTGAGAGGATTGCTCTTCACTTGGTAGGATTTTCACAACTTAGGCGAGTGCTTGGACTGCAGCTAAGCCTCCGAGTGGAAGGCTGGCTTACCACTCGGTAGGATTTTTATAACTTAGGCGAGCACGAGGCTGCAGCTAAGCCTCCGAGTGGAAGGCTGGCTTACCACTCGGTAGGATTTTTATAACTTAGGCGAGCACGAGGCTGCAGCTAAGCCTCCGAGTGGAAGGCTGGCTTACCACTCGGTAGGATTTTTATAACTTAGGCGAGCACGAGGCTGCAGCTAAGCCTCCGAGTGGAAGGCTGGCTTACCACTCGGTAGGATTTTGATAACTTAGGCGAAACGGATTCGCAGCTAAGCCTCCGAGTGGGAGTCTGGCTCACCACTCGGTAGGATTTTTACAAACTTAGGCGAAACGGATTCGCAGCTAAGTCACCCACTGAGGGGAATTTCATTGGACAAAAATAAAAAGTGACAGATATTATGGAGGAACTATGACACTATTATTTTGAGGTCCATGAACTACAAAAGTACTTTATTGCAACTCATCCGAATGATAAAACTTAAGTGTAGAATGGGCGGAGTAGCTCCGCGTTCCAAGCTCGGGGCTCGTCGAAATTATGCTCGGCGTTATAAAGACGGTACGCCCCATTGTGGAGGACCTTGGTGACTATAAAGGGGCCTTCCCAAGAAGGAGCAAGCTTGTGTGGTTTGTGCTGATCCACTCGGAGAACCAAATCCCCTTCCTGGAAGGCTCGACCTCTCACATTTCTGGCGTGGAAACGGCGCAAATCTTGTTGGTAGATGGTCGACCGGATCAGAGCCATCTCCCTTTCTTCCTCTAAAAGGTCGACTGCGTCCTGCCGCGCCTGTTCAGCCTCTGCTTCGTTGTAGATTTCAATTCGAGGAGCATTGTGGAGAAGATCACTCGGCAAGACTGCTTCAGCTCCATAGACCAAGAAGAATGGAGTTCTTCCGGTCGACCGATTAGGTGTGGTCCGCAGTCCCCAGAGTACAGATGGAAGTTCGTCAACCCAAGCTCCAGCCGCGTGTTTGAGATCACGCATCAGTCGAGGCTTCAATCCCTTAAGAATCAGTCCATTAGCTCGCTCTGCTTGTCCATTCGACTGCGGATGGGCGACTGATGCGTAGTCGACCCGTGTGCCCTGGGAGTCGCAGAAAGCTCTGAATTCCTCTGAGTCAAAGTTTGACCCATTATCCGTAATGATGCTGTGCGGGACTCCATATCTGAATATTAGTTCCCTGATGAAGCTAACAGCAGTACCAGTGTCAAGGCTCTTGATTGGTTTGGCCTCGATCCACTTGGTGAACTTGTCGACTGCCACCAGTACATGCGTGAAGCCACTTCGTCCTGTTCACAAAGGACCGACCATGTCCAGCCCCCAAACTGCAAAAGGCCAGACGAGTGGGATGGTCTTCAAAGCTGACGCAGGCTTGTGCGACATATTCGAGTAGAACTGACATCCCTCGCACTTATCCACTATCTCTTTTGCCATCTCATTCGCCTTGGGCCAGTAAAACCCGGCTCGGTATGCTTTGGCCACGATGGTCCGAGAGGACGCATGATGACCACAGGTCCCCGAGTGAATATCATTGAGGATGAGTCGACCTTCTTCTGGTGTTATGCACTTCTGACCGACTCCAGTCGCGCTTTCTCTGTATAATTGTCCTTTGATTACGGTAAAGGCCTTAGATCGACGGACGATCTGTCGAGCCTCTTCCTCATCCTCCGGAAGCTCTTTCCTCAAGATATATGCGACATACGGAATCGTCCAGTCGGGAATGACCACCAAAACCTCCATGATCAAGTCGACCAAGGCTGGGACTTCAACTTCAGTCGGATCTGTGGCACTCTTGGGCTGTGGAGTTTCTTCGGTGAAAGGATCTTCTTTGACTGACGGAGTGTGTATATGCTCCAAGAACACACCACTCGGAACGACTTCTCTCTTGGAACCTATCTTTGCTAGATCATCAGCTGCTTGATTTTTCAGTCGGGGTATATGATGGAGCTCCAACCCCTCGAACTTCTTTTCCAGCTTCCTCACTGCACTGCAGTATCCAGTCATGGCTGGGCTTCTCACGTCCCACTCTTTCATCACCTGATTGACCACTAAATCTGAGTCGCCATAGACCATCAGGCGACGGACGCCGAGTGAAATGGCCATGCGCAACCCATATAAGAGGGCCTCATATTCTGCCTCGTTGTTGGAGGAATCAAAGTGAATCTGGAGCACATATCTGAGCTTATCTCCTCTGGGGGAAACCAGGACAACCCCAGCACCGGAACCATTCAACATCTTAGAGCCATCAAAGAACATGGTCCAATGCTCCGAGTGAACTTCAGTCGGCTGCTGCTGTTCAATCCACTCGGCGAGGAAATCTGCTATTGCCTGGGACTTAATGGCTTTCTTTGCCTCAAACTTGATATCAAGGGGAAGAAGTTCAATCGCCCATTTAGCCACTCGACCAGTTGCATCTCTGTTGTGCAAAATCTCTGATAGTGGAGCGTCGCTGACGACTGTGATGGAATGGTCAGAGAAATAATGAGCAACCTTCTTTGTGGTCATGTATATTCCATACACAAGCTTCTGATAATGAGGATATCTCTGCTTGGATGGAGTCAAGACTTCAGACAAATAATACACTGGGCGCTGAACTTTGAGAGCTTTTCCTTCTTCTTCCCGCTCGACCGTTAGCACAGTACTGACGACTTGTCCTGTGGCTGCGATGTAGAGCAACAGAGGCTCTTTGCTGATTGGAGCAGCAAGCACCGGCTGGGTGGAGAGCAGAGCTTTTAGCTCGGCAAACGCTGCATTAGCTTCTGGAGTCCACTCGAACTTGTCAGCCTTCTTCATCAGTCGGTAAAGAGGCAGTGCCTTTTCACCGAGTCGTGAGATGAATCGACTTAATGCGGCCAAGCATCCAGTAAGCTTCTGGACATCGTGCACTCGCACAGGGCGTTTCATTCGGAGGATAGTGCCAATCTTCTCTGGGTTAGCGTCGATTCCCCGTTCGGAAACGAGAAAACCGAGTAACTTGCCACCAGGAACTCCAAATGTGCACTTTGATGGATTGAGCTTGATATCATACCTTCTGAGGTTGGCAAATGTTTCGGCGAGGTCAGCGAGCAGGTCGGAACCTTTTCGTGACTTGACAACAATATCATCCATATAAGCTTCCACATTCCGACTGATTTGGGTGAGTAGACACTTCTGAATCATTCGCATAAATGTGGCTCCGGCATTCTTGAGGCCGAATGGCATGGTGATATAGCAGAAGCACCCGAATGGAGTGATGAAAGCTGTTTTTACCTCATCGGGCCCGTACAGACGGATCTGGTGGTACCCGGAGTAAGCATCTAAAAAAGACAACCTCTCGCATCCCGCGGTCGAGTCAAAAATTTGATCTATGCGAGGGAGAGGAAAGTGATCTTTCGGGCAGGCCCGGTTGATGTGCTTGAAATCAATGCACATTCGGAGCGACTTGTCCTTCTTAGGAACCATGACGACATTAGCGAGCCACTCGGAGTGGTATATCTCTCGGATAAATCCTGCCGCCAACAGTCGAGCCACTTCTTCACCGATGGCCTTTCTCTTCTGGACGGCGGACCGCCGAAGATGCTCTTTGACTGGTTTTGCAGACGAGTCGACTCTTAGGCGATGCTCAGCCAGTCCCCTGGGAACACCTGGCATGTCAGCGGGCTTCCATGCAAAAATGTCCCAGTTCTCACGGAGGAACTGGATGAGCGCTTCTTCCTATTTTGGGTCGAGTGTTGTGGAGATGCGGGTCGGAGCTGCTTCGGGATCGGTCGGGTGAATGTGAACAGGCTTCGTCTCACCGGACGACCGGAATGCAGACTCTGTGGCGGGCTTCTTGGATCGCAGCAAGTCACTCGGATCTCCGTTTTGCTTGTATTCTTCGAACTCGACCGCTGTCACTTGGGAATCGGCAATCTTGGAGCCCTTCTGAAAGCACTCCTCTGCCTTTTTCCTATCACCGGTGACAGTGATCACACCTTTGGGACCGGGCATCTTCAATTTGAGGTACACGTAACATGGTCGAGCCATGAACCGTGCATAGGCTGGCCTCCCCAAAATGGCATGATATGCACTTTGAAAATCCACGACCTCAAATGTCAACTTTTCTTTGCGAAAATGCTTCGAATCACCAAACACTACGTCCAAAGCTATTTGGCCGAGTGACTCGGCCTTCTTCCCTGGTATAACTCCATGGAAGCTCATGTTACTAGTGCTCAGTCGGGACATCGGAATGCCCATACCTTTCAATGTGTCTGCATACAATAAGTTCAGCCCACTTCCACCATCCATCAGCACCTTTGTTAGTCGAGTGCCTTCGACAACTGGATCGACCACCAAAGCTTGCCTCCCGGGGGTGGCAATATGAGTCGGGTGATCAGATTGGTCGAATGTGATGGGTTTTTGAGACCACTTCAGATAATTTGCCTTTGCTGGGGCAACCATGTTCACCTCTCGGTTAATCACTTTCAGTCGACTTCTGCTTTCCACATCTGCAAAGATCATCAGAGTGGAGTTGATATGCGGATATCCTCCCTCACTGTCCTCTTTGTCTTCGGCCTTGTCCGACTCCTTCTCCTTGTCCTTAGACTGTTTTCCCTGAAACTGCTGGATCAGGAGTCGACATTGGCGAGTGGTGTGCTTTGGGTAAATGATATTCCCCTCTTCATCTTTCTTTGTGTGAATGTGACACGGCATATCCATCATGTCGTTCCCTTCTTTATCCTTTACCTTCTTGGGGTTCCAGGATCCTTTTGGTTTTCCCTTAAACTTTCCTTGAGTCACGGCCAGAGCCTCTCCAGGAGCTGCCGGTTCAGCCTTCCGCTTCTGTTTCCGACTGGTGTTTCCTTTTTCCGACTGACTCGGCTTGTGCTTGCCGCTTCGGAGTCGGTCTTCTTCTTCACCGTTGGCGTACTTGGTAGCAATCTCCATCATCCGACTCAAGGTCATGTCACCGGTTCGACCAAATTTCAAACTCAGTTCTCTGTTCTTCACGCCGTCTTTGAAGGCGCATACTGCCTGATGATCAGAGACATTTTCCACAGTGTGGTGCAAAGTGATCCACCTCTAAATATACTCTCTGAGAGTCTCATTAGTTTTCTGCACGCAGACTTGCAACTCTGTCAATCCCGCTGGTCGCTTGCAAGTCCCTTCAAATGTTCTGACGAACACTCGGGACAGATCTTCCCAAGTGTGAATGCTGCTAGGAGGTAATTGAGTCAACCATGCCCTGGCAGAACCTTCCAACATGAGGGGCAAATGCTTCATGGCCACCTCGTCGTTCCCACCACCGATCTGAACTGCCACTCGGTAGTCTTCAAGCCAAGTTTCAGGCTTAGACTCACCAGTGAACTTGCTGACTCCTGTTGCCAACCTGAAATTGGGGGGGATAACTGCGGCTCTGATAGCTCTGCTGAAACATTCAGGACCAGAAACATGTACTCGACTGCTCGTGGGTACATCTCTGTCGAGTGCACCTCGATGGGCTCTGTTCCGGTCGACCAACCCTTGCACGATAATGGATCGCGCGTCGAAGCCTGGCTCTCTGGGGTCAACTGGAACCCTACGCCCTGTACTGTACTGACGCCTATCATCTGGCTGCCGAGGAGCGTAAGACCCACCCCTCGGAGGGGAATAGGGCACTCGACGCCTATCATCTCGGTCGAGTCTGTCGCCATATTGATCTCGCCGATTCTCACGCCCTTCGCGCCGCGGAGGCGATCTGGGGCTGTGAGCCGACTGAACCGTATTCACAGTGACGGATCGACTGTGAATTCTGTTGCGCGACTGAGACACGGCTGAATTCTGATCTCCTGCTGCTCGGAGCAGATCCCTGATATGCAGCTAACCTCTGCCAGCTTCCGACTGCGAAGGCTGAATGGACTCTGCTATACGGGTCGCAGCTGCTAAATTCTGAATTGGGGTTCGATATACCTGAGTCGGCGGGAAGAGTTGACGTCGACTGGTGTCGGGAACTCGTTGCCGCGCGCGCTCGTCGAGTGCTCGCTGAAGGTTCTCCAGTCGAGTGCGCTCGGCCAAATTGGCGAGACGCGCCTCCTCTAAGGCACGAGCCTCGGGGGTTTCTCCTGCGATGGGAATACGCAGGGGATCTTCGTTCCTGCGGCGAAGCTCTTCTCTTTGCAGAGAGTCGAGTGGCTCGGGCTGATACTCTTCGTAGCCTCGTGCAGGATCGCCGCCGTCACCTGCTCCACCACCACGGGCGAAGCCAGGAGGGCTGTGGGGCCCGTCGACCATCAAGATTTCCGCCGCTGGATCACTGCTTCCGCACTCGGATGCAGTCTCTACGAAGCCAGTCGACTGATCGAACAAGCCGTAGAGAGATTCGTTGGGCTCGATTGCCGCAACTTGGGTAGTGGCCGATTGGCGAGCCACCGCGTGACTCACCCATCGCTGAAGCCTCGACCGGCCTGAGCGCTTGCGCTGGCGGGAGACCGGGAGGGTGAACGATGGAGGAGCTGACCGATACTGGGTCGACGGTTGCCGCAGCAGAACGCCGCGGACACATGCGCGAAAATGCGTCGCACCGCGGACGGGGAGCGCATCTACGTCGAGTGGAGCCTCCTGGAGCCATGCGGAGTCGTCGGCGATGAAGGTGAGAGTGCCGAGACGGATCTCTTGACCCTCGACCAAAACTCCAGCAGACACCATGATGAAAGTACTCGGAAGAATCGCAACTTCTCCACAAAATCGCTAAAACACCCGCCCCACGGTGGGCGCCAACTGTCGTGGTTCTAAGCCTGACAGTAGAGTGGGGGGTAGGTATGGAGAGGCAAGGTCCTAGCTATGGAGAGGTTGTAAGCACAAAGGATGTACGAGTTCAGGCCCTTCTCGGAAGAAGTAACAGCCCTACGTCTCGGAGCCCGGAGGCGGTCGAGTGGATTATGAATGTATGAATTACAAGGTGCCGAACCCCTCTGCCTGTGGAGGGGGGTGGCTTATATAGAGTGCGCCAGGACCCCCGCCAGCCCACGTAGGAGAGGGTTTAAGATGAGTTAAGTCTGGGGCGTTACTGGCAACGCCCCACATAAAGTGCCTTTACTATCATAAAGACTACTTGATTACAGGCCGTTGCAGTGCAGAGTGCCTCTTGACCTCCTGGTGGTCGAGTGAGTCTTTGTGGTCGAGTCCTTCAGGCCAGTCGAGTGTATCCTCGTTGGTCGACTGGAAGGTGACCTCTTCTAAGGATGTCCTGGGGTAAGTTACTTGGATCAGGTCCGTGACCCTATCCTAGGTACATAACCCCGTCAGTGCACACTTCATGGGGAGGCAAGGAACTAGGAGGCGATGGGGTCGGATCTGGTGGTGCTAGGTCGGAGCTCGATCCCCCGCCTCCCGAACCAGCCGTCGCCGCGTCGCTGGGGCTCGTCCGCCGCGGGTTTCCATGGGGAATCACCACAACAGCAGCACGCCTCCCTCCTTCCTCCTCATCGCCAGAGCCGCCGCACCTCTCCTTCCTCCTCGCTCTCACCCTTGCCGCGGCGCGCATCCCTCCCCTTTCGATCTAATTTCATTCTTGTTTCACATGTTGGTTTGGTTGGCAAGAGACGTTGCAGCGCCGACTGCAGTAGCCAGGGTTGGCGTTGGTGATGTCTGTAGGTATTTTCGTCCTTGCTAGTCACACATTTCCTAGGTTTGTTCAATGTCTCTGGAGCTAATGTATTATCCTTTGATTTCTCCTATATTTTCCTTCCTGATTTTGTTTGATGATTTGCCAGGTTATGGGATTGGATATCCGTTTTCTAAGATTCTTAGCTGATAAGTATATTGTGCGGAAAAGTCTCTACAGAATGATGTTGTGCACATCCAAATCCAAGCAATGTAAGTGACCTAGCATTTCACTGGTGGTATGGTACATCTCATACAATTTCTGAATTCCAATACCGTTCCTGTGTAGCTGGATACTCCATGGGGCAAAGTTGAAGCTTTGTACATCACTTCTCTCCCTTTGTTTATTAACGTTTCTTCATGTTTGGAAGTGATATGGGTTTCCATGTACTTGATAGATGCATTCCTTATCTTTATGTGTTTCATCTATGTATATATGTTTCTGCCCATAAATGTATTTATGAGCTGACTCCATTTTTTACCGCTTTTCTGTGGCAATTTGAAAAGGACCCTTCCATGGTGCTCAGCCACCGTCCGATTTCGAGGGAGAATAGGAGACACCGACGAAAGCGAGTGTCCTAGCGGCGAACCCAAGGATGCGTGGTGATTATGCCAGCTCCATGCTCCAGTTCTTCTATTGGGTGAGCTTCTTCACTCTTCTTGTTAAGGAGATGTTCATGTCTAGCTGTTCCTACAAAGGGGATTCTTTATGTTTCTTCAGTTGACCAGATGCTCGGATCTAGCTAGGCTTTCATATAGAAATTTTGTCCTCTTTTTAAGTTTGCTGGGTACCTCAGCTTAGTTTCTGCAAAGTGGATTTTTGTTTGTTACTGCTCAGCGGATGCTCTCGGATCTAGCTATATTCCTAGAAGTTTTTTTGTTGGCCTTCTTAGTTTGTTTGGTACCTAGATCTTTCCTCGTCGAGAAGGGGATAGATTTGTCCTGGAGCTCCTTTTCTCTTTATAGAGGAGTCATTTGTTCCTTTGCTTGATTTGGTGCCTGGCATGGGTAACGGGGACAGGCGACCACGGGAGGATTTTGGGGAGGCACCAAGGTGAGCTTCCCCACAACTCTTCATCTCTTTCTCTCTACACATGTCTATGCAAGATTTCTGTACCGCAAATGCCCCCATACCATGTAAGCATTCCCTTTCCCTTTTCATCGTCATGGAAAGACATGGATTCGAAGAGGTGCCATTCATCAGTAGATATTCAACCATTAACATTCCCTTCTCAACATCACAATAGGATACCTCTGTACCTAATGCACACCATTAGTTTGATATCTACTGTATTAGTGCAATTACTTATACAGACCATTTGACTGGTGTGCGGGGAGCCCTTCTAATTGGTGATCTATGTGTGTTCTCTTTTCTTTTTTGCTGTAGCAGCCTAGCAGGCATGGTTTAACCATAGGCTTCCAGTTACTCTATGTTTTGGGTGTCAAATAAATAGGCCGTTTTAGGCTATGCCTTACATTCTTTTCATACTCTGCAAATTAATAGCATCCATTTTAAACCACAGGCTACTCCCCCAATCGTGAAAATCCCCTACAGAATGGTTTTGGGTGTCCTTTTAGAATCTTTGGGCCTGCCAGTGGCTGAGTAATGCGAGGGCGGTTTGAAGTTACGAAGAACCTCATTTTCATTCAAATATGCATGCCTTTTTGTCATCCAAAGCCTTTGCATTTAGGTTTATATTATTGATTTGGTTTTAGTTGTTTAGATCAAAACTGTAATCTTGCATGTAGATTGGACAGATTAATTCTCACTTTTGAGGACTCCATTTTGTTCATCGGAATGTTTTTTCAAGTGCCCCAAGAACTTCGCTATGATGTTTTTCAAGTGTCTTTCCATGTCTTCTTATTTTGCCAATTCGGAGTCAAGTAGAGATATTATACTCCACCCTTTCTTGTGTTGTAAATAATTATCCCTCCTACTTCATTGTCTTAGTTTTTGTATAGATAACACTCACCTATTCCTTTGTTCTGTCAGGGGTTCGCTCAATTCATGTGCTTGGGATTTGTTTTGATTGACGGACCTTAAAGCTAATGCAATAATGCATGAACTTGCCAAAAGGTACACATTGACTTGGTTACTACATCTAAATCAGTAAAAGAGCTTCTGATTAACCTATGAGAGGTTGCTAAGTACCTAAGAAATGACATTGTATGGTTTATTGGCCTAATAGGTTCTATTTGAGCCTAAAACTAATAAGCATGCCCAAGGATGCATCTTTTTTATCAGTTATGATAAGAGTGTAAATAGCATTGATACTTTGTATAGAACGATTAACAAAACACTAAGTTGATGATCAGTATTTTGGCCTTACTTATTGTTTATCTTGGTCTCCACTGTTTATCTTGATTTACAATGCTGAAGGTGGCTAAAATGCACACTAATTGGCGTTATGTTCTGAAATTATGGTTCCGCCACATTAAAGATTGATCTATAATAATTGTATATGAAAATAAAGTCCTCTGCTATGCAAATAACACTTGGTTTAAATCGGGAACTCATGCCAAGGATTGAGTCATAGCTTTTGTATGCATCCCTATCACTATCACTCATGCTTTTGTTTTAGGTACAGATTTGTAGATGGTAGGCATTCTTATGCGTATCCGCTTCCCTCTTCTTCCTTACATAACATGCAAGGTTATCATTAGTCTAGGTTAAAGCAATTTTTGTGATCAGGCAGAGCATCAACATTTGAGATGCAAATATAGACGTCCGAGAAAACCCATGCATATAATTTGATGGCAAAGAAACCAGAGAACACATGAATGATGTTATCTTGATGTTGGTGCCTTAAACTACTACACCTAGCATATTTCAAATGCAATACCTGCCAATCTGGAGCTACCAAAAAAGTCCTATGTAGTTATACACATCATGGCTTCAACAATTTTACTTGAAAATGCACTAACCATTAATTAATAATGACAAGATGGATGCTCTTATCTTAGAATATGCTCTAAAACCTGAAAAATATGATAATGAACCTGTCTCATCCTTACCACCAGGACACTCTGTTTATCAGGGTCGTTTTAGTTTTCAAGTGTCATCAGTGATACATGGATGGATGGTGTCGTCACTGCTCCACTGCCCCATGTTTTGGTTGTTTTGGTCCACGCTTGAGGCAAGGTTAGATTTGTTCTGATTGCTAGCCAGTTTGTGGGGTTTTCCTTTGGAGCTCATCATAAAAATTGTGGTTTTAATACAGTGTGTACCGCAATATCCTGCTGGTTTGTTTCATGCTTGATTGAGTGCTCATGTGCCATTGGTTCATATCCATGTTTGTAAGGCTTTATTGCTCCATTAAAATGACTTTCTTCAGTTAAATGTGGTTCTAATCCGGTTTGTACAGAAATATCGTTATTGAGTACCATGATCCCGTCGTTTAGGTGCACTTAAAATTCTGAATTGTGCTCGCTGAGTGCCTTCTTTTTTACTACCTTTCATTGGTGTAGATGCAAGCTATAGAGGTTTGTTGAACAATCTGGTTATAGCTTTATTCTCTTATTTTCTTGCTCATTGCCACGTTGTTTTAGTTACCAGCAGGCCATGTGAAAATAAGCAAGCTTCTTATTGGGATATATTTTTGTAACACTGTGTTCTGTACAACAAAAGCTTTTTCCTGCTATGTAAATAACATTTTGTGTCCAAAATCATACTGAACTCATTGTTTGTTACATATATTACTGGTTTGGATGCTTTAAGAAGGTGATTATAACATGTTTGCATTCATATCTCTGGCCATCTGCGATGAATTTTTTTGTTAATTGCTCATGACTTATTTCAGAAAACCAAATATGCACCATGTCGATATGCTTCATGACGAAACCACTTGCTTTCATATGTATTGGACTACTGCATCATCGTCTTCGTCAATGGGAGGATGAAATCAGTAGTAGCACCAGCCCGCTAGCGAGGAAGGCTGCTCGGATCTGCTGTCGTGCCCACCTACAACTTCTGTAGGTTGTTCGACCACTTAGAGAACTTCTGGTGGCCATAAGCAATCTTAGTTGCTCACTGTGATAATCTGAATGTATGCAGTTTCCCTCTTTGCATGTGTGCTTCCGTGTCTTTCCTGGTATATTCTCAGTCTATGGAATGGTCATATTAGGCATGTAGTTTATTTTATTTTTTGTATAAAAGCTTGGTACTAACATACAAATATGATTATTTTTTCAATTTCTCAATGTGGTGACCATATTTTCAACTATGAAAATGCTTCCTTAACTGGTCTATACATATTATACAAATATGTTTTTTTTTCAAACTTATATTCCTTACCGTGATAAACATGTTATTTTTAATATAGCATGATTTAACACATGTGCTTTATACTACCAATATTGACATGTCCTTGCAAAATGAGACTATTTTCATCGACAACATGGCTTTAACGGGTCTCTGCGCCATTTAGCGCAACGGGGCAACTAGTGTTTATTATTCTTAAGCTAGAATTGTATTAACCAAAAACTTGATACATGTGTGGATACATAGATAAAACATCGTGTCCCTAGTAAGCCTCTACTAGACTAGCTCATTAATTAAAGATGGTTAAGTTTTCTAATCATAGACATGAGTTGTCATTTGATGAACGAGATCACATCATTAGGAGAATGATGTGATGGACAAGACCCATCCATTAGCTTAGCATATTGATTGTTCTGTTTTATTGCTATTGCTTTCTTCATGGTAAATACATATTTCTTCGACTATGAGATTATGCAACTCCTGGATACCAGAGGATTGTCTTGTGTACTATCAAACGTCACAACGTAACTGAGTGATTATAAAGATGCTCTACAGGTATCTCCAAAGGTGTTTGTTAGGTTGGCATAGATCGAGATTATGATTTGTCACTCCGAGTATCGGATAGGTATATCTGGCCCCTCTCAGTAATACATATCATAAGAAGCGTTGCAAGCAATGTGACTAATGAGCTAGTCGCGGGATGATGTATTACAGAATGAGTAAAGAGACTTGCCGGTGACGATATTGAACTAGATATGAAGATATCGATGATCGAATCTGGGGCAAGTAACATACCGATGATAAAGGGAATAATATATGTTGTCATAACGTTCGACCGAAAAAGATCTTCGTAGAATATGTGGGAGCCAATATGAGCATCCAGGTTCCGCTATTGGTTATTGGCCGAAGAGGTGTCTCGGTCATGTCTACATAGTTCTCAAACCCGTAGGGTCTGCACGCTTAACGTTCGATGACAATTTTGTATTATATGAGTTATGTGATTTGGTGATCGAATGTTGTTCGGAGTCCCGGATGAGATCACGGGCATGACGAGGAGTCTAAAAATGGTCGAGAGGTAAATATTGATATATAGGACGAAAGTATTCGGACACCGGAAGTGTTCTGGAGGGTATCGGGTACATATCGGGTCACCGGAAGGGGTTTCGGGCACCCCTGGCAAAGATATGGGCCTTATGGGCCAAGAGAGGGACAGACCAGCCCACAAGGGGCTAGTGCGCCCCCCATACAGGCCGAAATACGAGGAGAAGGAAAGAGGGGAAGAGAGAAGGAAGGGGAGGGATTCGGCTTCCCCCTTCCTTCCCTCCTCCCTCCTCCTTCCTTCCCCCTTCGGAACTTACGGAAAGGGGGAGGCCGAATTGGGGAGGCGCCCAAGTAGGATTCCTCCTACTTCGGGCACCCCCTTGGCTGCCTCTCCTCCCCTCCAACCTATATATATGTGGGGAGCACCACTAGAACACACACCAACAATTGTGCTGACGGAATTCTCCCTCGACACTTTGCTGGATCAAGAGTTCGAGGGACGTCATCGAGCTGAACGTGTGTAGAACTCGGAGGTGTCGTACGTTCGATGCTTGATCGGACGGAATGAGAAGAAGTTCGACTACATCAACCGCGTTGTCAAACTCTTCCACTTTCGGTCTACGAGGGTACGTGGACACACTCTCCCCCTCTCCTTGCTATGCATCTCCTAGATAGATCTTGCGTGAGCGTGGGAAAATTTTGAAATTGCATGCTACGTTTCCCAATTGTGGCATCTGAGCCAGGTCTATGCGTAGATGATATGCACGAGTAGAACACAAAGAGTTGTGGGCGGTGATCGTCATACTGCTTACCACCAATGTATTATTTTGATTCGGCGGTATTGTTGGATGAAGCGGCCCGGACCAACCTTACATGACCACATTCATGAGACCAGCTCCACCGACAAACATGCAACTAGTTTTGCATAAAGGTGGCTGGCGGGTGTCTGTTTCTCCAACTTTAGTTGAATCGAATTTGACTGCGGCCGGTCCTTGTTGAAGGTTAAAACAGCAAACTTGATAAATCACCGTTGTGGTTTTGATGCGTAGGTAAGAACAGTTCTTGCTAGAAGCCCGTAGCAGTCACGTAAAACTTGCAACAACAAAGTAGAGGACGTCTAACTTGCTTTTGCAGGGCATGTTGTGATGTGATATGGTCAAGACATGATGGCATATACGTTATTGTATGAGATGGTCATGTTTTGTAAAATTTATAGGCAACCGGCAGGAGCCTTATGGTTGTCTCTTTATTGTATGAAATGCATACACCAGGTAATTGCTTTACTTTATCACTATGCGTTAGCGATAGTTGTAGAAGCAATAGTTGGCGAGACGACCACGATGCTACGATGGAGATCAAGGTGTCGAGCCGATGACAATGGAGATCATGACGATGCTTTGGAGATGGAGCTCAAAAGCACAAGATGATGATGGCCATATCATGTCACATATTTTGATTACATGTGATGTTTATCTTTTATGCATCTTATTTTTCTTAGTACGGTGATAGCATTATAAGATAATCCCTTAACTAAAATTTCAAGGTATAAGTGTTCTCCCTGAGTATGCACTGTTGCGACAATTTGTCGTGTTGAGACACCACATGATGATCGGGTGTGATAGACTCTAGTTTACATACAACGGATGCAAGACAGTTTTGCACACGCGGAATACTCGGGTTAAACTTGACGAGCCTGGCATGTACAGACATGGCCTCGGAACACTGGTGGCCGAAAGGTCGAACGTGAATCATATAGTAGATATGATCAACATAGAGATGTTCACCATTGATGACTACTCCCATCTCACATTATGATCAGACATGGTTTAGTTGATTTGGATCACGTATCATTTAGATGACTTGAGGGATGTCTATCTAAGTGGGAGTTCTTAAGTAATTTGATTAATTGAACTTAATTTATCATGAACTTAGTCTGGATAGTATTTGCATATCTATGTTGTAGATCAATAGCACGCCATATAGCTCCTATATATTTTTGATATGTTCCTAGAGAAAAGTTGAAAGATGATAGTAGCAATGATGCGGACTGGGTCCATGATCTGAGGATTATCCTCATTGCTGCACAGAAGTATTATGTCCTTGATGCACCGCTAGGTGACAAACCTGTTGCAGGAGCAGATACAGACGTTATGAACGTTTTGCAAGCTCGATGTGATAACTACTTGATAGTTTAGTGCGCCATGCTTTGCGACTTAGAACCGGGACTTCAAAAATGTTTTGAACACCACGGAGCATATAAGATGTTCCAAGAGCTGAAATTGGTATTTCAGACTCATGCCCGTGTTGAGAGGAATGAGACCTCTGACAAGTACTTTGCCTACAAGATGCAGGGGAATATCTCAACCAGTGAGCATGTGCTCAGAATGTCTGGGTACTACAATCACTTGAATCAAGTGGGAGTTAATCTTCCAGACAAGATAGTGATAATGGAGTTCTCTAGTCACTATTACCAAGCTACTAGAACTTCGTGATGAACAATAATGTGCAAGGGATAACGGAAAAGATTCCCGAGCTCTTCGTGATGCTGAAATCGGTGAAGGTAGAAATCAAGAAAGAGCATCAAGTGTTGATGGTTTACAAGACCACTAGTTTCAAGTAAAAGGGTAAGAGAAAAAGGGAACTTCAAGAAGAATGGCAAGCAAGTTTCCATTCCCATGAAGAATACCAAAGCTAGACCCAAGACTGAAACTGAGTGCTTACTGCAAAGGAAATGGTCACTGGAAGCGGAACTGCCCCAAATACTTGGTGGATAATAAGGATGGCAAAATGAACAAAGGTATATATGATATACATGTTATTGATGTGTACTTTACTAGTGTTCATAGTAGCCCCTGGGTATTTGATACTGGTTCAGTTGCTAAGATTAATAACTCGAAACAGGAGTTACAAAATGAATAGAGACTAGTTGAGGGCAAAGTGACGATGTGTGTTGGAAGTGATTCCAAGGTTGATAAGATCACCATCGCATACTCCCTCTACCTTCGGGATTAGTGTTGGACCTAAACAAATGTTATTTGGTGTTTGCGTTGAGCATGAATATGATTGGACCATGTGCATTGCGATACCGTTATTCATTTAAGTCAGAGAATAATTGTTGTTCTGTTTACATGAATAAAACCTTCTATGGTCATACATCCAATGTAAATGGTTTATTGAATCTCGATCGTAGTGATACACATATTCATAATATTGATGCCAAAAGATGCAAAGTTGATAATGATAGTGCAACATATTTGTGGCACTGCCGTTTAGGTCATATTGGTGTAAAGCGCATGAAGAAACTCCATGCAGATGGGCTTTTGGAATCACTTGATTATGAATCATTTGATACTTGCGAACCATGCCTCATGGGCAAGATGACTAAAACTTCGTTCTTTGGAAGAACGGAGCAAGATAATGACTTATTGGAAATAATACATACCGATGTGTGCGGTCTGATGAGTGTTGAAGCTCGTGGCGGGTATCGTTATTTTCTAACCATCACAGGTGATTTAAGCAGATATGGGTATATCTGCTTGATGAAACACAAGTCTAAAACATTTTGAAAAGTTCAAAGAATTTCAGAGTGAAGTAGAGAATCATCATAACAAGAAAATAAAGTTTCTACAATCTGATCACGGAGGCGAATATTTGAGTTACAAGTTTGGCCTTCATTTAAAACAATGTGGAATAGTTTCACAACTCACGCCACCTGGAACACCACAGCGTAATGTGTGTCCGAACGTTGTAACCATACTTTATTAGATATTGTGCGATCTATGATATCTCTTACCGATTTGCCACTATCATTTTGGGGTTATGCATTAGAGACAGCTGCATTCACGTTAAATAGGGCACCGTCTAAATCCGTTGAGACGACACCATATGAACTGTGGTTTGGCAAGAAACCTAAGCTGTCATTTCTTAAAGTTTGGGGACGCGATGCTTATGTCAAAAGGCTTCGGCCAGATAAGCTCAAACCCAAATCGGAAAAGTGCATCTTCATAGGATACCCTAAGGAAACAATTGGGTACACCTTCTACCACAAATCAAAAGGCAAGATCTTTGTTGCCAAGAATGGATCCTTTCTAGAGAAGGAGTTTCTCTCAAAATAAGTGAGTGGGGGGAAAGTAGAACTTGATGAGGTAATTGTACCTTCTCTCGATTTCGAAAGTAGTACATCAGTGAAATCCATTCCTGTGATGCCTACACCAACTAGATAAGAAGCTAATGATGATGATCATGAAACTTTGGATCAAGTTACTACTGGACCTCGTAGGTCGAACAGAGCATGTTCCGCACCAGAGTGGTACGGTAATCCTATTCTGGAAGTCATATTACTAGACCATGACGAACCTACAAACTATGAAGAAGCGATGATGAGCCCAGATTCCGATAAATGGCTTGAGGCCATGAAATCTGAGATAGGATCCATGTATGAGAACAAAGTGTGGACTTTGGTTGACTTGCCCAATGATCGGCGAGGCATAGAGAATAAATGGATCTTCAAGAAGAAGACTGATGCTGATAGCAATGTTATTGTCTACAAAGCTCGACTTGTCGCGAAAGGTTTTCGACAAGTTCAAGGAGTTGACTACGATGAGACCTTCTCACCCGTAGCAATACTTAAGTCTGTTCGAATCATGTTAGCAATTGCCGCATTTTATGATATCTCGCAAATGGATGTCAAAACTGCATTCCTTAATGGATTTCTTAAAGAAGAGTTGTATATGATGCAACCAGAAGGTTTCGTTGATCCTAAAGGTGCTAAAAAAGTGTGCAAGCTCCAGCGATCCACCTATGGACTGGTGCAAGCATCTAGGAGTTGTAATATACGCTTTGATGAGGTGATCAAAGCATATGGTTTTATACAGACTTTCGGATAAGCCTGTATTTACAAGAAAGTGAGTGGGAGCTCTGTAGCATTTCTAATATTATATGTGGATGACATATTGTTGATTAGAAATGATGAAGAATTTCTGGATAGCATAAAGGATACTTGAATAAAAGTTTTTTCCATGAAAGACCTCGGTGAAGCTGCTTATATGTTAGGCATCAAGATCTATAGAGATAGATCAAGACTCTTAATAGGACTTTCAAAAAACACATACCTTGACAAAGTTTTGAAGAAAGTTCAAAATGGATCAGTCAAAGAAAGGGTTCTTGTTGGGGAACGCAGTAATTTCCAAAATTTCCTACGCACACACAAGATCATGGGGATGCATAGCAACGAGAGGGGAGAGTGTCGTCCACGTACCCTCGTAGACCGTAAGCGGAAGCATTATGACAACGTGGTTGATGTAGTCGTACGTCTTCACGATCGATCGATCCTAGTACCGAACGTACGGCACCTCCGCGATCTGCACACGTTCAGCTCGGCGACGTCCCATGAACTCACGATCCAGTAGAGCTTCACGGGAGAGTTCCGTCAGCACGACGGCGTGATGACGGTGATGATGAAGTTACTGATGCAGGGCTTCGCCTAAGCACCGCTACGATATGACCGAGGTGGATTATGGTGGTGGGGGGCACCGCACATGGCTAAGAGATCAATGGTCAATTGTTGTGTCTCCAAGGGGTGCCCCCCTCCCCGTATATAAAGGAGTGGAGGAGGGGGAGGGCCGGCCCTCCTATGGCGCGCCCTATGGGGAGTCCTACTCCCACCGGGAGTAGGACCCCCCCTTTGAAGTAGGAGTAGGAGAGGAGGGAGAGAGAAAGGAAAGGGGGGCCGGGCCCCTCACCCAATTTGGATTGGGCTTGGGGGGCGCCCCCTCCTAGGCTGCCTCCTCCACTTTTCCACTAAGGTCCATTAAGGCCCATACACTTACCGGGGGTTCCGGTAACCTCTCGGTACTTTGGTAAATTCATGAATTCACCCAAAACCTTTCCGACGTCCAAATATAGTCGTCCAATATATCGATCTTTATGTCTCGGCCATTTTGAGACTCCTCGTCATGTCCGTGATCATATCCGAGACTCCAAACTAACTACCATACATCAAAACACATAAACTCATAATACCGATCGTCGCCGAACGTTAAGCGTGCGGACCCTACGGGTTCGAGAACTATGTAGACATGACCGAGGCTCATCTCCGGTCAATAACCAATAGTGGAACCTGGATGCTCATATTGGTTCCTACATATTCTATGAAGATCTTTATCGGTCAAATCGCATAACACTATACGTTGTTCCCTTTGTCATCAGTATGTTACTTGCCCGAGATTCGATCGTTGGTATCTCAATACCTAGTTCAATCTCATTACTGGTAAGTCTATTTACTCATTTCGTGATGCATCATCCCGCAACTAACTCATTAGTTACAATGCTTGTAAGGCTTATAGTGATGTGCATTACCGAGAGGGCCCGGAGATACCTCTCCGACAATCGGAGTGACAAATCCTAATCTTGATCTATGCCAACTCAACAAGTACCGTCGAAGACACCTGTAGAGCACCTTTATAATTACCCAGTTACGTTGTGACGTTTGGTAGCACACAAAGTGATCCTCCGGTATTCGGGAGTTGCATAATCTCATAGTCATAGGAACATGTACAGGTCATGAAGAAAGCAATAGCAATATACTAAATGATCAAGTGCTAAGCTAACAGAATGTGTCAAGTCAATCACATCATTCTCTAATGATGTGATCTCGTCAATCAAATAACAACTCATGTCTATGGCTAGGAAACTTAACCATCATTAATTCAACGAGCTAGTCTAGTAGAGGCATACTAGTGACACATTTTTTGTGTATGTATCCACACATGTATCAAGTTTCCGGTTAATACAATTCTAGCATGAATAATAAACATTTATCATGATATAAGGAAATATAAATAATCACTTTATTATTGCCTCTAGGGAATATTTCCTTTAGTCTCCCACTTGCACTAGAGTCAATAATCTAGATTACACAGTAACGATTCTAACACCCATGGAGTCTTGGTGCTGATCATGTTTTGCTCGTGAGAGAAGCTTTGTCAACGGGTCTGGAACATTCAGATCTGTATGTATCTTTCAAATCTCTATGTCTCCTTCCTTGACTTGATCGCGGATGGAATTGAAGCGTCTCTTGATGTGCTTGGTTCTCTTGTGAAATCTGGATTCCTTTGCCAAGGCAATTGCACCAGTATTGTCACAAAAGATTTTCATTGGACCCGATGCACTAAGTATGACACCTAGATTGGATATGAACTCCTTCATCCAGACTCCTTCATTTGCTGCTTCCGAAGCAGCTACGTACTCCGCTTCACACGTAGATCCCACCATGACGCTTTGCTTAGAACTGCACCAACTGACAACTCCACCGTTTAATATAAACACGTATCCGGTTTGCGACTTAGAGTCCTCCGGATCAGTGTCAAAGCTTGCATCGACGTAACCGTTTACGACGAGCTCTTTGTCACCTCCATAAATGAGAAACATATCCTTAGTCCTTTTCAGGTATGTCAGGATGTTCTTGACCGCTGTCCAGTGATCCACTCCTGGATTACTTATGTACCTCCCTGCTAAACTAATAGCAAGGCACACATCAGGTCTGGTACACAGCATTGCATACATGATAGAGCCTATGGCTGAAGCATAGGGAACACCTTTCATTTTCTCTCTATCTTCTGAAGTGGTTGGGCATTGAGTCTGACTCAACTTCACACCTTGTAACACAGGCAAGAACCCTTTCTTTGCTTGATCCATTTTCAACTTCTTCAAAACTTTATCAAGGTATGTGCTTTGTGAAAGTCCAATTAAGCGTCTTAATCTATCCCTATAGATCTTGATGCCTAACATATAAGCAGCTTCACCGAGGTCTTTCATAGAAAAACTCTTATTCAAGTATCCTTTTATGCTATCTAGAAATTCTATATCATTTCCAATCAACAATATGTCATCCACATATAATATTAGAAATGCTACAGAGCTCCCACTCACTTTATTGTAAATATAGGCTTCTCCAAAAGTTTGTATAAAACCATATGCTTTGATCACACTATCAAAACGTTTATTCCAACTCCGAGATGCTTGCACCAGTCCATAGATGATCGCTAGAGCTTGCACACTTTGTTAGCACCCTTTGGATCGATAAAACCTTCATGTTGCATCATATACAACTCTTCTTCCAGAAATCCATTCAGGAACGCAGTCTTTACATCCATTTGCCAAATTTCATAATCATAAAATGCAGCAATTGCTAACATGATTCGGACGGACTTAAGCATCGCTACGGGTGAGAAGGTCTCATCGTAGTCAACTCCTTGATCTTGTCGAAAACCTTTCGCAACAAGTCGAGCTTTGTAGACAGTAACATTACCGTCAGCGTCAGTCTTCCTCTTGAAGATCCATTTATTCTCAATGGCTTGCCGATCATCGGGCAAGTCCACCAAAGTCCACAATTTGTTCTCATACATGGATCCCATCTCAGATTTCATGGCCTCAAGCCATTTTGCGGAATCTGGGCTCATCATCGCTTCCTCATAGTTTGTAGGTTCGTCATGGTCAAGTAACATGACCTCCAGAACAGGATTACCATACCACTCTGGTGCGGATCTTACTCTGGTTAACCTATGAGGTTCGGTAGTAACTTGGTCTGAAGTTTCATGATCATCATCATTAGCTTCCTCACTAATTGGTGTAGATGTCACAGGAACCGGTTTCTGTGAAGAACTACTTTCCAATAAGGGAGGAGGTACAGTTACCTCATCAAGTTCTACCTTCCTCCCACTCACTTCTTTCGAGAGAAACTCCTTCTCTTGAAAGGATCCATTCTTAGCAACGAATTTCTTGCCTTCGGATCTGTGATAGAAGGTGTACCCAACAGTCTCCTTTGGTTATCCTATGAAGACACATTTCTCCGATTTGGGTTCGAGCTTATCAGGTTGAAGTTTTTTCACATAAGCATCGCAGCCCCAAACTTTCAGAAATGACAACTTTGGTTTCTTGCCAAACCACAGTTCATAAGGAGACGTCTCAACGGATTTAGATGGTGCCCTGTTTAACGTGAATGCAGTTGTCTCTAAAGCATAACCCCAAAACGATAGTGATAAATCAGTAAGAGACATCATAGATCGCACCATATCTAGTAAAGTACGATTACGACGTTCGGACACACCATTACGCTGTGGTGTTCCGGGTGGTGAGAGTTGCGAAACTATTCCACATTGTTTCAAATGAAGACCAAACTCGTAACTCAAATATTCTCCTCCACGATCAGATCATAGAAACTTTATTTTTCTTGTTATGATGATTTTCCACTTCACTCTAACATTCTTTGAACTTTTCAAACGTTTCAGACTTATGTTTCATTAAGTAGATATACCCATATCTGCTCAAATCATCTGTGAAGGTGAGAAAATAACGATACCCGCCGCAAGCCTCAACATTCATTGGACCACATACATCAGTATGTATGATTTCCAACAAATAGTTGCTCGCTCCATAGTTCCGGAGAACGGCGTTTTCGTCATCTTGCCCATGAGGCATGGCTCGCAAGTATCAAGTGATTCATAATCAAGTGATTCCAAAAGTCCATCAGTATGGAGTTTCTTCATGCGCTTTACACCAATATGACCCAAACGGTAGTGCCACAAATAAGTTGCACTATCATTATCAACTCTGCATCTTTTAGCTTCAATATTATGAATATGTGTGTCACTACTATCGAGATTCAATATGAACAGACCACTCTTCAAGGGTGCATGACCATAAAAGATATTACTCATATAAATAGAACAACCATTATTCTCTGATTTAAATGAATAATCGTCTCGCATCAAACAAGATCCAGATATAATGTTCATGCTTAACGCTGGCACCAAATAACAATTATTCAGGTCTAAGACTAATCCCGAAGGTAGATGTAGAGGTAGCGTGCCGACGGCGATCACATCAACTTTGGAACCATTTCCCACGTGCATCGTCACCTCGTCCTTAGCCAAACTTCGCTTGATCTGTAGCCCCTGTTTCGAGTTGCAAATATTAGCAACAGAAGCAGTATCAAATACCCAGGTGCTACTGCGAGCATTAGTAAGGTACACATCAATAACATGTATATCAAATATACCTTTCACTTTGCCATCCTTCTTATCCGCCAAATACTTAGGGCAGTTCTGCTTCCAGTGACTAGTCCCTTTGCAGTAGAAGTACTCAGTCTTAGGCTTAGGTTCACACTTGGGTTTCTTCTCTTGAGCAGCAACTTGCTTGTTGTTCTTCTTGAATTTCCCCTTCTTCCCTTTACCCTTCTTGAAACTGGTGGTCTTATTTACCATCAACACTTGATGCTCTTTCTTGATTTCTACCTCCGCATCCTTTAGCATCGCGAAGAGCTCGGGAATTGTCTTTTCCATCCCTTGCATGTTATAGTTCATCACGAAGCTCTTGTAGCTAGGTGGCAGTGATTGAAGAATCCTGTCAATGACACTATCATCGGGAAGATTAACTCCCAGCTGAATCAAGTGGTTATTATACCCAGACATTTTGAGTATATGTTCACTGATAGAACTATTCTCCTCCATCTTGTAGCTGTAGAACTTATTGGAGACTTCGCATCTCTCAATCCGGGCATTCGCTTGAAATGTTAACTTCAACTCCCGAAACATCTCATATGCTCCATGATGTTCAAAACATCGTTGAAGTCCCGGTTCTAAGCCATAAAGCATGGCACACTGAACTATCGAGTAGTCATCAGCTTTGCTTTGCCAAATGTTCATAACATCTGGTTCAGCTCCTGCAGCAGGTTTGGCACCCAGCGATGCTTCCAGGACGTAATTCTTCTGTGCAGCAATGAGGATAATCCTCAAGTTATGGACCCAGTCCGTGTAATTGCTACCATAATCTTTCAACTTAGCTTTCTCAAGGAACGCATTAAAATTCAACGGAACAACAACACGGGCCATCTATCTACAACAACATAGACATGCAAAATACTATCAAGTACTAAGTTCATGATAAATTAAAGTTCAATTAATCATATTACTTAAGAACTCCCACTTAGATAGACATCCCTCTAATTATCTAAGTGATAACGTGATCCATATCAACTAAAGCATGTCCGATCATCACGTGAGATGGAGTAGTTTTCAATGGTGAACATCACCATGTTGATTATATCTACTATATGATTCACGCTCGACCTTTCGGTCTCAGTGTTCCGAGGCCATATCTGCATATGCTAGGCTCGTCAAGTTTAACCCGAGTATTTTGCGTGTGCAAAACTGGCTTGCACCCGTTGTATGTGAACATAGAGCTTATCACACCCGATCATCACGTGGTGTCTCGGCACGACGAACTTTCGCAACGATGCATACTTAGGGAGAACACTTGTACCTTGAAATTTAGTTAAGGGATCATCTTATAATGCTACCGTCGTCTAAGAAAAATAAGATGCATATAGGATAAACATCACATGCAATCAATATAAGTGATATGATATGGCCATCATCATTTTGTGCCTGTGATCTCCATCTCCATAGCACCGTTATGATCACCATTGTCACCGGCGTGACACCTTGATCTCCATCATAGCATCATTGTCGTCTCGCCAACTATTGCTTCTACGACTATCGCTACCGCTTAGTGATAAAGTAAAGCAATTACATGGTGATTGCATTTCATACAATAAAGCGACAACCATATGGCTCCTGACAGTTGCCCATAACTCCATTACAAAACATGATCATCTCATACAATAAAGTATAGCATCACATCTTGACCATATCACATCACAACATGCCCTGCAAAAACAAGTTAGACGTCCTCTACTTTGTTTGTTGCAAGTTTTACGTGGCTGCTACGGGCTGAGCAAGAACCGTTCTTACCTACGCATCAAAACCACAACGATATGTCATCAAGTATGTGTTGTTTTAACCTTCAACAAGGACCGGGCGTAGCCACACTCGATTCAACTAAAGTTGGAGAAACTGACACTCGCTGGCCACCTGTGTGCGAAGCACGGCGGTAGAACCAGTCTCGCGTAAGCGTACACGTAATGTCGGTCCGGGCCGCTTCATCAAACAATATCGTCGAATCAAAGTATGACATGCTGGTAAGCAGTATGACTAGTATCGCCCACAACTCACTTGTGTTCTACTCGTGCATATGACATCTACGCATAAACCTAGCTCGGATGCCACTGTTGGGGAACACAGTAATTTCACAAATTTCCTACGCACATACAAGATCGTGGTGATGCATAGCAATGAGAGGGGAGAGTGTCGTCCACGTACCCTCGTAGACCATAAGAGGAAGCGTTATGACAACACGGTTGATGTAGTCGTACATCTTCACGGTCGACCGATCCTAGTACCGAAAGTACGGCACCTCAGCGATCTGCACACGTTCAGCTCGGTGACATCCCATGAACTCACGATCCAGTAGAGCTTCGCGGGAGAGTTCCATCAGCATGACGGCGTGATGACGATGATGATGAAGTTACCAACGCAGGGCTTCGCCTAAGAACCGCTACGATATGACCGAGGTGGATTATGGTGGAGGGGGGCACCGCACACGGCTAAGAGATCAATGATCAATTATTGTGTCTCCAAGGGGTGCCCCCCTCCCCGTATATAAAGGAGTGGAGGAGGGGGAGGGCCGACCCTCATATGGTGCGCCCTATGGAGAGTCCTACTCCCACCGGGAGTAGGACTCCCCCTTCCAAGTAGGAGTAGGAGAGGAGGGAAAGAGGAGGGAGAGAGAAAGGAAAGGGGGGCCGGCCCCCTCACCCAATTCGAATTGGGCTTGGGGGGCGCGCCCCCTCCTAGGCTGCCTCCTCCTCTTTTCCACTAAGGCCCATTAAGGCCCATACACTTACCGGGGGTTTCCGGTAACCTCCCGGTACTCCGGTAAATTCCCGAATTCACCCGGAACCTTTCCGATGTCCAAATATAGTTGTCCAATATATCGATCTTTATGTCTCGACCATTTTGAGACTCCTCTTCATGTCCGTGATCATATCCGGGACTCCGAACTACCTTCGGTACATCAAAACACATAAACTCATAACACCGGTCGTCACCGAACGTTAAGCGTGCGGACCCTACGGGTTCGAGAACTATGTAGACATGACCGAGACTCATCTACGATCAATAACCAATAGCGGAACCTAGATGCTCATATTTGTTCCTACATATTCTACGGAGATCTTTATCGATCAAATCGCATAACACTATAGGTTGTTCCCTTTGTCATCGGTATGTTACTTGCCCGAGATTCGATCATCGGTATCTCAATACCTAGTTCAATCTCGTTACCGGCAAGTCTCTTTACTCGTTCCGTAATGCATCATCCCGCAACTAACTCATTAGTTACAATGCTTGCAAGTCTTATAGTGATGTGCATTACCGAGAGGGCCCAGAGATACCTCTCCGACAATCGGAGTGACAAATCCCAATCTTGATCTATGCCAACTCAACAAGTACCGTCGAAGACACCTATAGAGCACCTTTATAATCACCCAGTTATGTTGTGACGTTTGGTAGCACACAAAGTGATCCTCCGGTATTCGGGAGTTGCATAATCTCATAGTCATAGGAACATGTATAAGTCATGAAGAAAGCAATAGCAATATACTAAACGATCAAGTGCTAAGCTAACGGAATGGGTCAAGTCAATCACATCATTCTCTAATGATGTGATCCCATCAATCAAATGACAACTCATGTCTATGGCTAGGAAACTTAACCATCATTGATTCAACGAGCTAGTCTAGTAGAGTCATACTAGTGACACTTTGTTTTGTCTATGTATCCACACATGTATCAAGTTTCCGGTTAATACAATTCTAGCATGAATAATAAACATTTATCATGATATAAAGAAATATAAATAATCACTTTATTATTGCCTCTAGGGCATATTTCCTTCAGTTCTTGCCTGTGTTGCAAGGTGTGAAGTTGAGTAAGACTCAAAACCCGACCACGGCAGAAAATAGAAAGAAAATGAAAGTCATTCCCTATGCCTAAGACCATAGGTTCTATAAAGTATGTTGTGCTGTGTACCAGACCTATTGTGTACCTTGCCATGAGTTTGGCAAGGGGGTACGATAGTGATCCAGGAGTGGATCACTGGACAGCGGTCAAAGTTATCCTTAGTTACCTATGAGGACTAAGGAAATATTTCTCGGTTATGGAGGTGATAAAGAGTTCGTCGTACAAAGTTACGTCAATGCAAGCTTTTACATCAATCCAAATGACTCTGAGTCTCAATCTGGATACGTATTGAAAGTGGGAGCAATTAGCTAGAGTAGCTCCATGAAGAGCATTGTAGACATAGAAATTTGGAAAATACATACCGATCTGAATGTGGCAGACCCGTTGACTAAACCACTCTCACAAGCAAAACATGATCACACCTTAATACTCTTTGGGTGTCAATCACATGGCGATGTGAACTAGGTTACTGACTCTAGTAAACCCTTTGGATGTTGGTCACATGGTGATGTGAACTATGGGTGTTAATCACATGGTGATGTGAATTATTGATGTTAATCACATGGCGATGTGAACTAGATTATTAACTCTAGTTCAAGTGGCAGACTGAAGGAAATATGCCCTAGAGGTAATAATAAAGTTGTTATTTTATATTTCCTTATATCATGGTAAATGTTTATTATTTATGCTAGAATTGTATTAACCGGAAACTTGATACATGTGTGGATACATAGACAAAACACTGTGTCCCTAGTAAGCCTCTACTAGACTAGCTCGTTAATCAAAGATGGTTAAGTTTCCTAACCATAGACATGAGTTGTCATTTGATGAACGTGATCATATCATTAGGATAATGATGTGATGGACAAGACCCATCCGTTAGCTTAGCACATTGATCGTTCAGTTTGATTGTTATTGCTTTCTTCATGGCAAATACATATTCCTTCGACTATGAGATTATGCAACTCCCAGATATCAGAGGAATGCCTTATGTGCTATCAAACGTCACAACGTAACTGGGTGATTATTAAGATGCTCTACAAGTATCTCCAAAGGTGTTTGTTGGGTTGGCATAGATCGAGATTAGGATTTGTCACTCCGAGAATCGGAGAGGTATCTCTGGGCGCTCTCGGTAATACACATCATAAGAAGCCTTGCAAGCAACGTGACTAACGAGTTAGTTATAGGATGATGTATTATGGAACAAGTAAAGAGACTTGCCGGTAACGAGATTGAACTAGGTATGAAGATACCGACGATCGAATCTCGAGCAAGTAACATACCAATGACAAAGGGAATAACGTATGTTGTCATAACGGTTCGACCGTTAAAGATCTTCATAGAATATGTAGGAGCCAATATGAGCATCTAGTTTCTGCTATTGGTTATTGACCGGAGAGGTGTCTCGGTCATGTCTACATAGTTCTCGAACCCGTAGGGTCCGCACGCTTAATGTTCGATGACGATTTTGTATTATATGAGTTATGTGATTTGGTGACCGAATGTTGTTCGGAGTCCCAGATGAGATCACGGGCATGACGAGGAGTCTCGAAATGGTCGAGAGGTAAATATTGATATATAGGACGATAGTATTAGGACACCGGAAGTGTTCCGAAGGGTATCGGGTACATATCGGGTCACTGGAAGGGGTTCCGGGCACCCCCGACAAAGATATGGGCCTTATGGGCCAAGAGAGGGACATACCAGCCCACAAGGGGCTGTTGCGCCCCCCATATAGGCCGAAAATAGGAGAAGGAAAGAGGGGAAGAGAGAAGGAAGGGGAGGGATTCGGCCTCCCCCTTCCTTCCCTCCTCCCTCCTCCTTCCTTCCCCCTCCGAAACTTATGGAAAGGGGGAGGCCGAATTGGGGAGGCTCCCAAGTAGGATTCCTCCTACTTGGGGCGCCCCCTTGGCTATCTCTCCTCCCCTCCAACCTATATATATATGTGGGGGGGGGGCACCGCTAGAACACACACCAACAATTGTTAGCCGTGTGCGGCGCCCCCTCCACAGTTTACGCCTCCGGTCATATCTTCGTAGTGCTTAGGCGAAGCCCTGCACAGATCACTTCACGATCACCGTCACCACGCTGTCGTGCTGACAGATCTCTCCCTCGACACTTTGCTGGATCAAGAGTTTGAGGGACGTCATCGAGCTGAACATGTGTAGAACTCAGAGGTGCCGTACGGTCGGTGCTTGATCGGTCGGAACGAGAAGAAGTTTGACTACATCAACCGCGTTGTCAAACGCTTCCGCTTTCGGTCTATGAGGATACGTGGACACACTCTCCCCCTCTCCTTGCTATGCATCTCCTAGATAGATCTTGCGTGAGCGTAGGAACTTTTTGAAATTGCATGCTACGTTTCCCAACACTCACTTACTTTCTTTTAAACACAAGCATCTTCGCTACCCTTGATGGAATCAAACTCTTTAACTATTTCATTGGTAACAAAAAAACAAAGATTCCAACTCCATTATGCTTACTTTTGTCCATTGCTAGATCTCTGAAGTTTGCACACCCATTAGCATCCTCTGGATCGACAAAATACTTTGGATTGTATCATATACATGTCCTTGGTTTTATTTCGGTCTCATGGAAACCCTTTTGGCATCCATCTAACATATCTCATGGTCGACCCCTGGGCATGAAACCAAACTATCTTTATTAAAAAACATTTTGGCCCAAAAATAATTACATTTTTTTGCCAAATACCTTAAACCTACGGGGTGAACTAGAAGTATTTATTTTTACATTATAGTTTCCCATTAAAGATTACAGTTAGGGTCTACTATATATAGTACCACTATTCAAAACCAAAATTTGTTAAGTATTTAAAAACCACTTTTTGAATTGTTTCTGAAAAGGCCAGAAATGGCAAACAGAGGAAACTAATCATTTTTTGTTACCGTCCAGCCCTATATAGAGCGATCAGACGTTTTTTAAGGATCTATAGAGCGATCAGACGTATTCCGAGGGCGCTCCCATGTCTTGCTTTAAGCGAAACAGGGGGAAGCTCTCGCGTCAGGGGGAGCCCACGCGAGAGGCCACTGCCTGTTTTTTGTTCTCGTTTTCACATTATTTTTGTACCTTTTTATACTTTAAAATATTCTCTCTCTCTCTCTCTCTCTCTCTATATATATATATATATATATATATATATATATACTAGCACAAATGCCCGTGCGTTGCAACGGGGATTTTTTTTTAAACTTAGTGAAAATTGTATATGCAAACAACATTCGTCAAACAGACAAGATGCTTAGTTGTTGCTGAAGTTGATCCCCGTCCTCGGGTGATGCATTTGTCCCAGCAAGTTATAGTCAGCTTGACTATAATTTCTTCTATATAGACAAAATGTATGTGATGATTAGATTTCTGTTGAACCACATGTTGAATTAGAGATTGATTTGTAAAATAGAAGCTAAATGTACAAATCTTAGTCACAAATGATATAGAAGATGCAAGGACTATACTTCAACAGATTACGAGATATTGGTTAATTGTCTAAACCTTTTGAGGGAGAGGGAAAGAAGATGCAAGTGAAGTAACACAATTTCTTGAGCAAATATCCAAAGCAAATCAATATCAGAAAGTCGTGATGAGGGTCCTCGCAGCATGCTAGATGAAAATACTTGCATCACTATAATTGTTCCCTATAAATTCAACCACGCGGCCCACTATGTTTCCTCTTAAATTAGTTGCAACTATGAGACGTGTCATTTGATGGGACGCAGAGTTTGTCAACCCCAACTCAAATGAGCTCGGGTGAACAGTACAATAATAATAAAAAAACTGAATTTGTTCTATGACAAAGATTGACAAATGTTTTGAGTATTCGTCATGGAATCACATTCCAGGAAGGCGCGGAAAAAACCGATACTCCAAAAATGCTACTTTCGAAAACATTTTGGAGCAATGATTTTTTTTTGCCACGACTTCAACAAATCTGATTTCATGATGAAATATTGCAAGCTCTTAGAACATTTTTCAAAATTTCCTATAAAAAAATTATATTTTCTTGAACTTCTTTTCAATATATTTTTATTTACTGCTCATGCCGAGCTCATTTGAGCTCGGGTGTAGAAGAGGAATTTCACATTTGATGTTATTTCTAAGCAAACAAATCGCCTACGCATAATTGACCAGATATAGATGCTTGTGAGATACGACATCAAGTTGCATGTGTTACCTTTATTTCCATGTAAGGACAGTTTCTTATAGGCCTTGTATAACAGAAGCTTGTGAAATACCACTAAGTGTTGCATTTGCTACCTTTTTTTTGCATTAGGTCATGTACTGCAAAGTCCTATTCTATTCTAAATCTTGCGAGTTACAAAGGTACCATCCTAAAACCATCAGCAAGCTCTGGACCTGAATCACTTGAAGTTAAGTGTTATCATCTCCCAGAAGAAAATATGCATAAATATTTTGCATAAAACAAAAAAGATAGCTCCATTAAATAATAATTACATACGCACTTGGTGTTCAGAGCTATAAGCCTCCTTTGTGTCTGAAACCCTCGACAACCTTCAGTGCGATAGGATTTGGGTTCTTTTGAAAATCACTTGGGAAGTTGAGGTTCAGTCTCAATACAACCTGCAACACAAATCACTTGGAGAGTTGAGGTTCAGTCTCAACACAACCTGCAGCACAAATTTAAACCCCAAATTCAGAAGCACTATTCCTCCAATTTTTTTTTATTTTGGCTTTCTATGTCATGAAATTATAGTACACAGATGAATTTGCATAACAATGAGAATAATCAGCATGGATTTCACATCTCTGACTAATCTGTAAAACAACTGAGCACATAATATACAACACAAAGAGATGAAAGGAACGCCATATCATCAGTTCTCTCCACTCCAATGAAAAGATAACACAAAAGTACTGAAAAAGCATAGCAGAAACGCTGCAATGCAAACGGAGGTGAGGTGCTGATGTGCTGACGAGAACTAATAACAGGAATCAAGAACAGAGGGTGAAGAGGAGAGAGTAGCTATAGGAATCAACACACCTCTATTAGCTCTGCTGGCTGAAACTATATACAGGTTACAGAGATCCTTGTGCGCCACTACCTGGCTGATCGTGGGCGACATGCCCACTACTCACACGCATGCACTGACCGCAGGTCGTGCTCTATACGCGTATACATACACTCTACACTCTCTATACTCTAACACCCCCCGCAGTCTTGGCGTCGGCCGGCGCAACGCAAAGACTGGCCCTGAACTGAAGAAAAATGTCCGTGGGCAAGCCTTTCGTCATGACATCGGCGAGCTGCTGCGTGGTGGGGATGTGAAGGACGCGAAACTGGCCGAGCGCCACGCGTTCCCGCACAAAATGGATGTCGAGTTCGACATGCTTGGTGCGGCGGTGGTGCACGGGGTTGGCGGAGAGGTAGCAGGCGGACACGTTGTCGCAGTAAACCACGGTCGCCGTGCGGACGGGAAGAAGAAGCTCGCTGAGAAGTTGACGTAGCCAGACGCATTCGGCGATGACGTTGGCAACGCCGCGGTACTCAGCTTCAGCGCTCGAGCGAGACACGGTGGTTTGACGCTTGGAGGACCAAGAGACGAGCGCGTCGCCGAGGTAGACGCAGAACCCAGACGTCGAACGACGGGTGTCCGGGCAGCCGGCCCAGTCAGCGTCAGTGAAGCCGCGGAGAGCCAGCGTCGAGGAAGCGCGGAGATGGAGGCCGTGCGCGGGCGACCCCCGGATGTATCACAGCACGCGCTTGATGAGGGCCTGATGGCATTGCCGCGGATCGTGCATATGCAGACATATCTGCTGCACAGCGTACGCCAGCTCAGGCCGGGTGATGGTGAGGTACTGGAGCGCGCCGGCGACGCTGCGGTAGCCAGACGGATCATCTGCACGCGGGCCCTCAGCCTGGGGAAGCTTGCCCTTCGTGTCGACCGGTGTGGGTGACGGCTTGCGGTTGTCCATGGCAGCGCGCTCGAGGATGTCCTCGGCGTACTGCTGCTGACAGAGGAAGAAGCCCGATGCGGTGCGCGTCACTTGGATGCCGAGGAAGAAGCGCAGGGCGCCGAGGAAGAAGCGCAGGGCGCCGAGGTCCTTCATGGCGAACTCACTGGTGAGGGCGTGGACGATCCGTTGGAGAAGAGCCGGAGTCGACGTGGTGAGCACGATATCGTCGACGTAGAGGAGGAGGAAGGCCGCGTCAGCGCCACGCGTGTAGGTGAACAGAGAGGAGTCTGAGCGCGTCGCGGTGAAGCCGATCGTGTTGATGAAGGCGGCGAACGTCTGAAACCAGGCACGTGGGGCCTGCTTAAGCCCGTACAGGGACTTGTTGAGGCGGCAGACATGCTGAGGACGATGCTTGTCGACGAAGCCAGCCGGCTGGAGACAGTAAACCTCCTCCGCAAGCGCACCGTGCAGGAATGCATTCTTGACGTCCAGTTGATGGACGGGCCAGCCGCGCGAGGCAGCAATGGTGAGGACGGAGCGGATCGTCGCCGGCTTGACCACCGGCGAGAAGGTCTCGCCATAGTCCACGCCAGCGCGCTGATTGAAGCCTCGGACCTCCCACCGTGCCTTGTACCGTTCGAGGGAGCCATCCGCATGAAATTTGTGTTTGAAGATCCATTTGCAACTGATCAGGTTGGCGTTGGATGGGCGAGGAACCAGCTCCCAGGTCCGGTTGGCGACGAGCGCAGCAAACTCGTCGCGCATGGCAGCTAACCAGTTGGGATCGCGCACGGCACTCCGAACAGAGCTGGGTAGCGGCGAGAGCGAGTTGGTGGAGGAGGCAGCAGCGGCATCATAGTACTTTGTATTGGGCTTGAAGACGTCGGCCTGTGCTTGGGTCACCGGGCGACGAGGGGCCGCAGCAGGTGTGAGAGCGTCGGGTTCTGAACCTGAAGCCGTAGCTAAAACTGAAGCAGAACACCGCGCCGGAGATGACGAAGAGCCAGAGCCGCTGGATGAGGATCGGGCGTCCTCAGTTGAATGAGCGGAGCGTGCGCTAGGGGCATCGCCAGGAGAGCCGTCCAAAGGGAATCGGACGGCCGCGTTTGAACGCGCGGGCGACGCAGGCGATCCAACGGCTGCGTTTGAACGTGGCGAAAGCGCGGGCGATCCAGCGACTGATCTAGTAACAGGAGACGGGCGCAACGCAGGTGGAAGGAGCTGCAGGATCGGTGGAGCCCCAAGTGGCGGTGGAGCGGGCGGGACGGCAGGCTCATGTCGTGAGAAGGGGAAGGTGTCCTCGTGGAAGAGAACATGGCGTGAGGTGATGACTCGCTTGGACTGGAGATCGAAGCACCGATACCCATGGTGATCGGCTGGATAGCCGAGAAAAATGCACGCGGCGGAGCGACAGTCGAGTTTGTGGCGAGCAGTGGAGGTGAGGTTGGGGTAGCACAGGCAGCCGAACACGCGCAGGATGCTGTAGTCAGGGGCAACGCCGAGCAAAAGCTCATGGGGCGTCCGCGGCGCGCCGTGATGACAGGGGCGCCGGTTCAGCAGGAAAGTTGCAGTGTTCAGAGCTTCAGCCCAAAATGGCGGCGGCATTGAGGCATGAAAAAGGAGCGTGCGCACGCTGTCGTTGAGCGTACGGAGGATGCGTTCAGCCTTGCCATTTTGCTGACTGGTGTAGGGGCACGACAAACGGAGTACGGTGCCGTGGGAGGCAAGAAGCTCTCGTGAGGCATGGCTATCGAACTCGCGGCCGTTGTCTGTTTGAACAGAGAACACTGGGAGCTAAAATTGTGTGCGGGCATAGGCATAGAAATCGCGCAATATAGGCAGAACTTCAGATTTGTGCTTGAGGGGAAGGTCCAAACGTAGTGTGTGTAATCGTCAAGAACCACTAAGTAGAACTGATAACCAGAAACATTGGGAACCGGAGATGTCCATACATCAAGATGCAGTAGTTGAAAGGGAAAATAAGTACAACTGACAGAGTCTGAAAATGGGAGACGCTCATGCTTGCCAAGGCGACAGGCGTGGCAAGGATGCGGCGCAGTTTTACTGAAAGAAAAGCTACTGTCGACGAGCTGGAGTTGGGCTGAACCAAGATGACCGAGCCGCTGGTGAAGGCGAGCAGCAGTGACGACGCCGGCAAAGGGAGGTGCAGGGTGCTTGGTCGCCGCTGTCACGGAGTAGAGGTCACCAGTGGAATCACAGCGCAGGATCACCGCCCGAGTTCGAAGGTCCTTGACAGAGAAACCAAATAAGTCAAACTCCACTGAAACAGGATTGTCACGACAAATCTGACGAACGGAAAGAAGGTTTTTGATCAGGGAGGGAGAGACAAGGATGTTGCGCAGTTGGATGGGAGAGGTGCCGGAGATGAGAGAGCCGGTGCCTGTGTGTGTGATGGGTAGATGCTCACCGCTACCAACGACAATATGAGAGGAGGAAGAAGAGGGAAGGATAATTTGAAGTGTACCGGGGGAGTTGGTCATGTGAGACGCCGCACCAGAGTCCATGTACCACTCGGAGGCGCTGCCGGAGGACGACGGCCCGACCGTGGCGCTGTGAAGCGCGGCCTGGAGAGAAGCCATGTCCAGCGGCTGCTGCTGTGGTGTGCCAGGAGGAGCAGCGTAGGCCGGCGGCGGAGCGTAGCCGTACGGAGGTGCATAGGCAGGCAGAGGCCCGTAGCCGTACGCACCTGGAGCGGTGGGAGCGGCGTACATGGCCTGTTGGGGTGGCGTGCCAGGGCGCGGGCCAAGCACACCAGAGCCAGGAGTGCGCCACGGCATGGGCCAGGCCTGAACCAGCCCCGTCCAAGAGTTGGTGCCGGGGGCGGGAGCGGGTAGGCCGGGCGCCCGTGGGGGTGCAGGTGAGGACGACGAGCCGCCGGCACCAGTGCCGCGTCCGCAGCGACGTCCACGGCCACCACACGCACGGCCACCACCAGCGGTGTCAGGCACGACCGGGGAAGGCGCGGGAGGCGAAGGAGGCGGCGGCGTGGCACCATGCCCGGTGTAGAGCGCGTGCGCACCCTGGAGACGTGCCGTCTGCTCAGCGCGGTGCTCCTCAAGAAGCAGGAAGGAGCGCGTCTGGAGGAGCGAAGGCAACGGCGACTGCGACGTGATGTGGGGAATGGCACCGTGGTACTGACGGTTGAGGCCGCGCAGGAGGTGGAAGACCTGACGTGGCTCCGACACGGGCTGGCCAAGATCGCGAAGCTGGTCGGCATACGTCTTCAGCTTGGTGCAGTACTGCATGACCGTCATGTCTCCTTGCACGACGGCGTGGTACTCAGCATTGATGTACACCGCCCGGGCGAGTTGGTTGTCGCGGAAGAGCCCGTCGATGGCCGTCCAGACAGTGAGGGCCGTGTCCTCGTCCGCCATCACCGCGTCGAGGAGATCAGGCGCGACAGTGGCGTTGAGCCAGTGAACCACCGCGTGATCCGCCTGTTGGAAATATGCCCTAGAGGCAATAATAAATTGATTATTATTATATTTCCTTGTTCATGATAATCGTTTATTATCCATGCTAGAATTGTATTGATAGGAAACTCAGATACATGTGTGGATACATAGACAACACCATGTCCCTAGTAAGCCTCTAGTTGACTAGCTCGTTAATCAATAGATGGTTACGGTTTCCTGACCATGGACATTGGATGTCGTTGATAACGGGATCACATCATTAGGAGAATGATGTGATGGACAAGACCCAATCCTAAGCCTAGCACAAGATCATGTAGTTCGTATGCTAAAGCTTTTCTAATGTCAAGTATCATTTCCTTAGACCATGAGATTGTGCAACTCCCGGATACCGTAGGAGTGCTTTGGGTGTGCCAAACGTCACAACGTAACTGGGTGGCTATAAAGGTACACTACGGGTATCTCTGAAAGTGTCTGTTGGGTTGGCACGAATCAAGATTGGGATTTTGTCACTCCGTGTAAACGGAGAGGTATCTCTGGGCCCACTCGGTAGGACATCATCATAATGTGCACAATGTGACCAAGGGGTTGATCACGGGATGATGTGTTACGGAACGAGTAAAGAGACTTGCCGGTAACGAGATTGAACAAGGTATCGGTATACCGACGATCGAATCTCGGGCAAGTACCATACCGCTAGACAAAGGGAATTGTATACGGGATTGATTGAGTCCTTGACATCGTGGTTCATCCGATGAGATCATCGTGGAACATGTGGGAGCCAACATGGGTATCCAGATCCCGCTGTTGGTTATTGACCGGAGAACATCTCGATCATGTCTGCATGTCTCCCGAACCCGTAGGGTCTACACACTTAAGGTTCGATGACACTAGGGTTATAAAGGAAGTTTGTATGTGGTTACCGAATGTTGTTCGGAGTCCCGGATGAGATCCCGGACGTCACGAGGAGTTCCGGAATGGTCCGGAGGTAAAGATTTATATATAGGAAGTCCTGTTTCGGCCATCGGGACAAGTTTCGGGGTCATCGGTATTGTACCGGGACCACCGGAAGGGTCCCGGGGGCCCACCGGGTGGGGCCACCTACCTCGGGGGGCCACATGGGCTGTAGGGGGTGCGCCTTGGCCTACATGGGCCAAGGGCACCAGCCCCTAGAGGCCCATGCGCCAAGATATAGGAAAAAGGGGAGAGTCCTAAAGGGGGAAGGCACCTCCGAGGTGCCTTGGGGAGGATGGACTCCTCCCCCCCTCTTAGCCGCACCCCTTCCTTGGAGGAAGGGGCAAGGCTGCGCCTCCCCCCTCTCCCCTGCCCCTATATATAGTGGAGGGGAGGGAGGGCATCCATACCTGAGCCCTTGGCGCCTCCCTCCCTCCCGTGACACCTCCTCCTCTCCCGTAGGTGCTTGGCGAAGCCCTGCAGGATTGCCACGCTCCTCCATCACCACCACGCCGTTGTGCTGCTGCTGGATGGAGTCTTCCTCGACCTCTCCCTCTCTCCTTGCTGGATCAAGGCGTGGGAGACATCGTCGAGCTGTACGTGTGTTGAACGCGGAGGTGCCGTCCGTTCGGCACTAGGATCATCGGTGATCTGAATCACGACGAGTACGACTCCATCAACCCCGTTCACTTGAACGCTTCCGCTTAGCGATCTACAAGGGTATGTAGATGCACTCTCCTTCCCTCGTTGCTAGTCTCTCCATAGATAGATCTTGGTGACACGTAGGAAAATTTTGAATTTCTGCTACGTTCCCCAACAGTGGCATCATGAGCTAGGTCTATTGCGTAGATTCTTTGCACGAGTAGAACACAAAGTAGTTGTGGGCGTCGATATTGTTCAATATGCTTGCCGTTACTAGTATTATCTTGATTCGGCGGCATCGTGGGATGAAGCGGCCCGGACCAACCTTACACGTACGCTTACGTGAGACCGGTTCCACCGACAAACATGCACTAGTTGCATAAGGTGGCTGGCGGGTGTCTGTCTCTCCCACTTTAGTCGGATCGGATTCGATGAAAAGGGTCCTTATGAAGGGTAAATAGCAATTGGCATATCACGTTGTGGTTCATGCGTAGGTAAGAAACGTTCTTGCTAGAAACCCATAGCAGCCACGTAAAACATGCAAACAACAATTAGAGGACGTCTAACTTGTTTTTGCAGGGTATGCTATGTGATGTGATATGGCCAAAGGA
This sequence comes from Triticum dicoccoides, assembly GCF_002162155.2. NCBI lineage: Eukaryota > Viridiplantae > Streptophyta > Magnoliopsida > Poales > Poaceae > Triticum > Triticum dicoccoides. The sequence continues at coordinate 266,711,117 of NC_041389.1, forward strand.
TGTGATGAATGATATATGTGATGTATGAGATTGATCATGTTCTTGTAATAGGAATCACGACTTGCATGTCGATGAGTATGACAACCGGCAGGAGCCATAGGAGTTGTCTTAATTTATTTGTGACCTGCGTGTCAACTTAAACGTCATGTAATTACTTTACTTTATTGCTAACCGTTAGCCATAGTAGTAGAAGTAATAGTTGGCGAGGCAACTTCATGGAGATCATGATGAAGGAGATCATGGTGTCATGCCGGTGACGATGATGATCATGGAGCCCCGAAGATGGAGATCAAAAGGAGCAAAGTGATGATGGCCATATCATGTCACTATTTGATTGCATGTGATGTTTATCATGTTTATACATCTTATTTGCTTAGAACGACGGTAGTAAATAAGATGATCCCTTACAACAATTTCAAGAAGTGTTCTCCCCTAACTGTGCACCGTTGCGACAGTTCGTGTTTCGAAGCACCATGTGATGATCGGGTGTTAGATTCTAACGTTCACATACAACGGGTGTAAGACAGATTTACACACGCGAAACACTTAGGGTTAACTTGACGAGCCTAGCATGTACAGACATGGCCTCGGAACACGGAGACCGAAAGGTCGAGCATGAGTCGTATAGAAGATACGATCAACATGAAGATGTTCACCGATGATGACTAGTCCGTCTCACGTGATGATCGGACACGGCCTAGTTTGACTCGGATCATGTAATCACTTAGATGACTAGAGGGATGTCTATCTGAGTGGGAGTTCATAAGATGAACTTAATTATCCTGAACATAGTCAAAAGGATTTTGCAAATTATGTCGTAGCTCACGCTATAGTTCTACTGTTTAGATATGTTCCTAGAGAAAAATTAGTTGAAAGTTGATAGTAGCAATTATGCGGACTAGGTCCGTAAACTGAGGATTGTCCTCATTGCTTCATAGAAGGCTTATGTCCTTAATGCACCGCTCAGTGTGCTGAACCCCAAACGTCGTTTGTGGTTGTTGCGAACATCTGACATACACGTTTTGATAACTACGTGATAGTTCAGTTAAACGGTTTAGAGTTGAGGCACCAAAGACGTTTTTGAAACATCGCGAAACATATGAGATGTTTTGAGGGCTGAAATTGGGATTTCAGGCTCGTGCCTATGTCAAGAGGTATAAGACCTCCGATGACTTTCTTAACCTGCAAACTAAGGAGAAAAGCTCAATTGTTGAGCTTGTGCTCAGATTGTCTGAGTACAACCATCATTTGAATCGAGTGGGAGTTGTACTTCCAGATGAAATAGTGATGGTTCTCCGAAGTCATTACCACCAAGCTGCTAGAGCTTCGTGATGAACTATGATATATCAGGGACATATATGATGATCCTTGAGATATTCGCAATGTTTGACACCGCGAAAGTAGAAATCAAGAAGGAGCATCAATTGTTGATGGTTGGTGAAACCACTAGTTTCAAGAAGGGCAAGGGCAAGAAGGGATACTTCATGAAACGGCAAATCAGCTGCTGCTCTAGTGAAGAAACCCAAGGTAAAACCCAAACCCGAGACTAAGTGCTTCTGTAATAAGGGGAACAACCACTAGAGCAGAATTACCCTAGATACTTGGTAGATAAGAAGGCTGGCAAGGTCGATAGAAGTATATTGGATATACATTGTGTTAATGTGTACTTTGCTAGTACTCCTAGTAGCACCAGGGTATTAGATACCGGTTCAGTTGCTAAGTGTTAGTAACTCGAAACAAAAGGCTACGGAATAAACGGAGACTAGCTAAAGGTGAGCTGACGATATGTGTTGGAAGTTTTTCCAAGCTTGACATGATCAAACATCGCACGCTCCCTCTACCAAAGAGATTGGTGTTAAACCTAAATAATTGTTATTTGGTGTTTGCGTTGAGCATAGACATGATTTGATTACGTCTATCGCAATACGGTTATTCATTTAAGGAGAATAATGGTTACTCTGTTTATTTGAATAATACCTTCAATGGTCTTACACCTAAAATGAATGGTTTATTAAATCTCGATCGTAGTGATACACATGTTCATGCCAAAAGATAGTAATGATAGAACCACCTACTTGTGGCACTGCCACGTAAGTCATATCGGTATAAAACGCATGAAGAAGCTCCATATTGATGGATCTTTGGGCTCACTCGTTTTTGAAAAGTTTGAGACATGCGAACCATGTCTATTGGTGTATATGCATGAAGAAACTCCATGCAAATGGACCGTTTTGACTCACTTGATTTTGAATCACTTGGGACATGCAAATCATACCACATGGGCAAGATGACTGAAAAGCCTCGTTTTCAGTAAGATGGAACAAGATAGCAACTTGTTGGAAGCAACACATTTTGATGTGTGCAGTCCAATGAGTGCTGAGGCATGCAGTGAATATCGTTATGTTCTTACTTCACAGATGATTCGAGTAGATGTTGAGAATATTTACTTGATGAAACACAAGTCTGAATTATTGAATGGTTCAAGTAATTTCAGAGTGAAGTAGAAGATCATTGTGACAAGAGGATAAAATGTCTATGATATGATCATAGAGATGAGTATCTGAGTTACGAGTTTTGGCACACAATTAAGACATTGTGGAAATTGTTTCACAATTAATACCGCCTGGAACACCATAGTTTGATGGTGTGTCCGAACATCATAGTTGCACCCTATTGGATATGATGCATACCATGATGTCTCTTATCGAACTGCCACGATAGTTTATGGGTTAGGCATTAAAGACAACCACATTCACTTTAAATAGGGCACCACGTAATTCCGATGAGATGACACCGTATGAATTATGGTTTAGAGAAACCTAAGTTGTCGTTCTTAAAGGTTTGGGGCTGCGACGCTTATGTGAAAAAGTTTCAGGATTAAGCTCGAACCCAAAGCGGATAAAGTACATCTTCATAGGACACCCAAAACAGTTGGGTATACCTCCTAATTCAGATCTGAAAGCAATATGAATTGTTTCTAGAATTGGGTCCTTTCTCGAGGAAAGGTTTCTCTCGAAAGAATTGAGTGGGAGGATGGTGGAGACTTGATGAGGTTATTGAACCATCACTTCAACCAGTGTGTAGCAGGGCACAGGAAGTTGTTCCTGTGGCACATACACCAACTGAAGTGGAAGCTTATGATAGTGATCATGAAACTTCAGATCAAGTCACTCCCAAACCTCGTACGGTGACAAGGATACGTACTACTTCAGAGTGGTACAGTAATCCTGTCTTGGAAGTCATGTTGCTAGACAACAATGAACCTACGAGCTATGGAGAAGCGATGGTGGGCCCGGATTCCGATAAATGGCTCAAGGCCATAAAACCCGAGAGAGGATCCATGTATGAAAACAAAGTGTAGACTTTGGAAGAACTACTTGATGGTCGTAAGGCTGTTAGGTACATATGGATTTTGAAAGGAAGACAGACAATGATGGTAAGTGTCACCATTGAAGAAAGCTCGACTTGTCGTTAAGAAGTTTCCCGACAAGTTCAAGGAGTTGAGTGCGGTGAGACTTTCTCACTCGTAGCGATGCTAAGAGTCTGTTAGAATTATATTAGCAATTACTGCATTATTTATGAAATCTTGCAGATAGGATGTCAAAACATTGTTTCCTCGACGATTCTTGAGGAAAGGTTGTATGTGATACAACCGGAAGGTTTTGTCTATCCTGAAATATGCTAATAAGTATGCAAAGCTCCAGCAATCCTTCTGAGGACTGGAGTGAGCATCTCGGAGTTGGAATGTATGCTTTGATGATGATCAAAGATTTTGGGTGTATACAAAGTTTATGAGAAACTTGTATTTCCAAAGAAGTGAGTGGGAGCACTATAGAATTTCTGATGAGTATATGTTGTTGACATATTAATGATCAGAAATGACGTAGAATTTCTGGAAAGCATAAAGGGTTATTTGGAAAGTATTTTTCAATGGAAAACCTGGATTAAGCTACTTGAACATTGAGCATCAAGATCTATAAGGATAGATCAAAACGCTTAATAGTACTTTCAAATGAGCACATGCCTTGACGTGATCTTGAAGGTGTTCAAGATAGATCAGTCAAAGAAGGAGTTCTTGCCTGAGTTGTAAGGTATGAAGTTAAGACTTAAAGCTCGACCATGGCAGAATAGAGAGAAAGGAACGAAGGTCGTCCCCTATGCTTAAGACATAGGCTCTACAGTATGCTATGCTGTGTACCGCACCTGAAGTGTGCTTTACCATGAGTTAGTCAAGGGGTACAAGAGTGATCCATGAATGGATCACAGGACAGCGGTCAAAGTTATCCTTAGTAACTAGTGGACTAAGGAATTTTCTCAATTATGGAGGTGGTAAAAGAGTTCGTCGTAAAGGGTTACGTCGATGCAAGCTTAACACCTATCCGGATAGCTCTGAGTAGAGATACCGGATATGTATAATGGAGCAATAATTTAGAATAGCTCCAAGTAGAACAGTTATTTGGAATAGCTCCAAATAGAACGTGGTAGCTGCATCTAGGAGATGACATAGAGATTTGTAAAGCACACACGGATCTGAAAGGTTCAGACCCGTTGACTATAACCTCTCTCACAAGCATAACATGATCAAACCCAGAACTCATCGAGTGTTAATCACATGGTAAATGTGAACTAGATTATTGACTCTAGTAAACTCTTTGGGTGTTAGTCACATGGGGATGTGACCTTGAGTGTTAATCACATATCGATGTGAACTAGATTATTGACTCTAGTGCAAGTGGGAGACTGTTGGAAATATGCCCTAGAGGCAATAATAAATTGATTATTATTATATTTCCTTGTTCATGATAATCGTTTATTATCCATGCTAGAATTGTATTGATAGGAAACTCAGATACATGTGTGGATACATAGACAACACCATGTCCCTAGTAAGCCTCTAGTTGACTAGCTCGTTAGTCAATAGATGGTTACGGTTTCCTAACCATGGACATTGGATGTCGTTGATAACGGGATCACATCATTAGGAGAATGATGTGATGGACAAGACCCAATCCTAAGCCTAGCACAAGATCATGTAGTTTGTATGCTAAAGCTTTTCTAATGTCAAGTATCATTTCCTTAGACCATGAGATTGTGCAACTCCCAGATACCGTAGGAGTGCTTTGGGTGTGCCAAACGTCACAACGTAACTGGGTGGCTATAAAGGTACACTACGGGTATCTCTGAAAGTGTCTGTTGGGTTGGCACGAATCGAGATTGGGATTTTGTCACTCCGTGTAAACGGAGAGGTATCTCTGGGCCCACTCGGTAGGACATCATCATAATGTGCACAATGTGACCAAGGGGTTGATCACGGGATGATGTGTTACGGAACGAGTAAAGAGACTTGCCGGTAACGAGATTGAACAAGGTATCGGTATACCGACGATCGAATCTCGGGCAAGTACCATACCGCTAGACAAAGGGAATTGTATACGGGATTGATTGAGTCCTTGACATCGTGGTTCATCCGATGAGATCATCGTGGAACATGTGGGAGCCAACATGGGTATCCAGATCCCGCTGTTGGTTATTGACCGGAGAACATCTCGATCATGTCTGCATGTCTCCCGAACCCGTAGGGTCTACACACTTAAGGTTCGATGACGCTAGGGTTATAAAGGAAGTTTGTATGTGGTTACCGAATGTTGTTCGGAGTCCCGGATGAGATCCCGGATGTCACGAGGAGTTCCGGAATGGTCCGGAGGTAAAGATTTATATATAGGAAGTCCTGTTTCGGCCATTGGGACAAGTTTCGGGGTCATCGGTATTGTACCGGGACCACCGGAAGGGTCCCGGGGGCCCACCGGGTGGGGCCACCTACCCCGGGGGGCCACATGGGCTGTAGGGGGTGCGCCTTGGCCTACATGGGCCAAGGGCACCAGCCCCTAGAGGCCCATGCGCCAAGATATAGGAAAAAGGGGAGAGTCCTAAAGGGGGAAGGCACCTCCGAGGTGCCTTGGGGAGGATGGACTCCTCCCCCCTCTTAGCCGCACCCCTTCCTTGGAGGAAGGGGCAAGGCTGCGCCTCCCCCCTCTCCCCTGCCCCTATATATAGTGGAGGGGAGGGAGGGCATCCATACCTGAGCCCTTGGCGCCTCCCTCCCTCCCGTGACACCTCCTCCTCTCCCGTAGGTGCTTGGCGAAGCCCTGCAGGATTGCCACGCTCCTCCATCACCACCACACCGTTGTGCTACTGCTGGATGGAGTCTTCCTCAACCTCTCCCTCTCTCCTTGCTGGATCAAGGCGTGGGAGACATCGTCGAGCTGTACGTGTGTTGAACGCGGAGGTGCCGTCCGTTCGGCACTAGGATCATCGGTGATCTGAATCACGACGAGTACGACTCCATCAACCCCGTTCACTTGAACGCTTCCGCTTAGCGATCTACAAGGGTATGTAGATGCACTCTCCTTCCCCTCGTTGCTAGTCTCTCCATAGATAGATCTTGGTGACACGTAGGAAAATTTTGAATTTCTGCTACGTTCCCCAACACCGCCATGGCCCAGTCGGGATCATCAAAGCACGGGGTAGCCGCGGCGTCCACGTGATCGCGGAGCCCGAACATGCCGATCGCCGTGTCGAAGTGGCGACGCCACTGCGCGTAGTTGCCGGCGAGGAGGTCGAGGGTGATCGGAACGTGGTGACGGATGTTAATGGTTTGCAGCACCGTGGGAGAGACAGTTGTCATAACCGGAGCCGGAATCACCGGTGCGGCCGGAAGGAGAGCGGGTGGGGGTGGCACGGCGGCGGGGTGGCAGGGGAGGAGGGGGAAGACGGGTTGTTCTCCATAGCGGCGGAAGCGGGATCGTCGACCGGAGCAGAGGGAGCTAGCCGGTCGCCGGTATCTGATACCATGAAGAGGAGAGAGTAGCTATAGGAATCAACACACCTCTATTAGCTCTGCTGGCTGAAACTATATACAGGTTACATAGATCCTTGTGCGCCACTACCTGGCTGGTCGTGGGCGACATGCCCACTACTCACACGCATGCATTGACCGCAGGTCGTGCTCTATACGCGTATACATACACTCTACACTCTCTATACTCTAACAGAGGGTTCCGCTGTTACCCCGACCATGGTGTGCGTTAGTTGGTTTACCTCTAAGAGTGCATGTAGTCGTTGGTTGTCGACGGCTGAAGCATCACTGGACGGCGGGGAACCGAGATGAGAAACAATAGGAGAAGCTGGCCGCACGACCTGAGAGTGCGTCCTCCTGCTTCGCGTTGGCGAAGCCTCCACCAAGTCCACCTCCTCGCCCAGGAGATGAGGACGACCCCGTGGTCCTTTCCCCTCTCTCGTGGCTCTGTTTTCCCCTCTGCCTCGCTCGATCTCGAGCTTCTCCGAGAGCACCAGTGCACGCCTCACGCCATTAGCGTAGCCACCGCCAGCATCTCGGTGCACCGACGTGTCCACGAGCTCCGCCACGACTCGCCCGCCATCTCCGAGGAAGATCATGATCCGGGACAACGCAAGACGATCGAATCGACCGCGTCTTCAACCTCGGACCCGCCGGCCGCCATGGTCGGTTTCATCACCTTTCGAGCACCTCCGACCCTGCTGACCTGCTCTTCCAAATCCCCGTGAGCTGCTCTTCCTCTACCCTCATCCCTACGGCTTGCCCCCGCCCTCTAGATAGCCTCCCCGCTTTAGCCGGAGCTCGCCACGGCCATCCTGCATAGCCGCCGTAGCAGTCGACGCGTTCAAGCAGGTAGGCGTGGTCCTAGTATACCCAAGAACCAAACGCGCTAGCTAGGTCGCTCGCTTTGCCTCCAACTGCTTCATCGTGGCTATTGCAACCGATGCCTCGAACTGCTTCGCCGTGGCCGTTGCAACCGAGCTCCGCCGCCGTTGCCGCTGCAGGCCACCCTAGCACCTACTGCCCTGACTGTTCGATGCGTGCCTCGCTCCCATCAGGGCCCCTACTGCTGGCATGCGCAACGAAGAGGAACGGAGAGTGGAGGCGCCGACAACAACCGTGGAGGGCGCTGGGCGCCTACAGGGGGCCCAGGAGGCCAGAAGCGGAGGAGAGGCTGATAGGGCCGGAGGTTGAGGGGAGAGCCGGAGCCAGGGTAGGGGAGGGAGAGGCCGAGAGAGCCTGTCGGAGGGGAAAGGAGGGACTGAAGGGAGACCGGGAGAGTGGAGACGGGGGCAGCCGCCGGCGCGATGACGAGAGACCAGGTGTTGAAAGGAGCGCAGACAGAGTTTCTTACAAACACATGCGTTAATTTGTATAACCGAATTGTTTTTCCAAAATACCACTTAAAGAGGGATTGCGGGTTCAATTATAAAAAACAGAAGGGCTTTTCTGAAAAACTACCGCGACGGTGAACCCGGAGACCCAATCTTTCCCTAATTTTTAAAAATTAT